>NC_135643.1:6610000-6916875 GCF_053574225.1 Canis aureus
TTCCAACGTTGCTTGCTCTTGCAAGTTATTTAAGAAAAGCTAGGTATCTACATAAGTGTGGGAAGTATCTCAACCTAATAAATACAATCAACAAAACATGGTTTAAATCAAGCAAAAGTTGCCTGCAGGCTGTATCTGGAACACAAGGCCACAAATTTCTCATCATAGCTTTTAATCATTAACTCACAAAAGGAATTCTGGTTTCACTAAGTCTATAATCAGCCCCATAAAATTTGAATATACCTGTTTGTTTAAATTGAGAAGGCACTACACCCTATTCTTAATTCTTCCCTTTCCTACTATCAATTGAATTATGTCCTTCTGTATCTCAGGTAATCCAATCTGAATTTCTTCGTGACAGTTTTCTATTTCTACTAATTTGGTAAATTCCTCAAGATACAAAATGTCATCTTGGGAGTACCCTATACATTCAGTAATTGAGGAAAAATGCAATCATCAAATCTTCAAAGATCTGCCACAAAGGATTTACAATATCCTTCTTTCAGAGACACCTGGGTGGCTCAGCGGTTGAGCATCTGCCTTTGGCTCAGGGGGTGATCCCGGAGAGTTCTGGGATCGAGTCCCACATCAGGCTCCCCATGGGGAGCCTGCTTCTCCCTCTGCCTATGACTGCCTCTGTTTCTCGTGAATAAATACAATTTTTAAAACAAAAAAACAATTATCCTTCTTTCAAAACAAAGCACTTAATTAGCCCAAACTTTGTAACAACTTTTGACAATTATATTCACACTAATTTTGACAAAAACTGGGTCAAAACAGTATCACATACCTCACCAAAACCACCAAAGTACTCCCTTATTTTTTCTTCAGGTGTATCTGGAGAAAGGCCACCAACAAAAATTTTTTTAACAGGCTCTTTTGTTTTCATGGCTTTGGCCCTTTTAGGATCAATCACCTTCCCATTCAATTTATGTTCTTTCTGATCCATGACCTAAGGAAATTGAAGTTATTCATTTTAAGTATGTGTATTAATTGAAGTTGATTATTCACTTACTTAAAAATTATAAATATAGCTAATGTCAGGTAAGTGTTGACTTGTTCATGACTAAACTGTCAAATTATGTGACATCAGCTAACAGAGAACAGTGATCAACCGGTCAATAAGAACGGGGGGGGGGGGGGGCCCACAAATTTAGTTACCAGAAAACTATCTCACCTTTAACTGTCAGCAACATAAACAAAACTGCTACTTCCCTTTAGCCCAAGCTATTCCAAAAATCTCTATTTCTGTGAACTTGTCACAGATCATCCTTTTAATTAGGGGGTCTTTAAGTCTCAGTATTTTTTCCCCCAATACCATACAGAAGATATTCAGTAAACAAAGAGAACTCTTCATAGAATGTACAGGTTAAGAACTAAAGTTCTGCCTTCATATACTGCAAAAGGGGAAATCACAAATGGGCAAATTAATGTATCAAACTACCCACATCTTATATTAACTGATCAGAACATGTAACACACTACCTTATCTACACTCTCCGACTCTTTAAATAGCACAAAGCCAAAACCCCTTGATCGCCCTGTGATAGGATCTAACTTCAGAGTGCAGTCTACAACTTCACCAAATTTGGAGAAGTAGTCCTTCAGATCTTTCTTTGTAGTGTCCCAGCTAAGTCCTCCTATAAACATTTTCCTGTAAAGACAAAAAGTAATATTAAAATGCTAAAAACAAATAAACTTTAAGTACCCATAACAATACCTTTTCCAAACTGCACCAATTTACTGGGCAGTGTACATACTAACGTTACTCTTCCTATATTACCACATATCAAAAACACCACATTCCATTTTTGTCAAGTTTTGCTTATTACTGCTGCATCTGCATAATTATGAAATAGTGAGAAAGCAGCAAATTCTTTTTGACTTCCCAAAACAGTGTATGTAACCCTAAAATAAAAATACTACACATTTAAGACTTTCTTAAATTACAAGTTAAATATTCGTAACCGCAAAACAATTTCAGCTTCAAGTTTTTCTGCCAAATTTTCATTAAAATTGTAAAAAGGCTATGTAGTCTCCAATGATCACAGCAACCAGCATGTCTATGCTGAAGCTTTCTATTTAGCTAATGGTTGTCGTTAACTCTTAGCACATAAAATGGAAAATTCTAAGTCTCACAATTAAGTTGTAAGCTAAGCTTTTTGACGTGCTATGGGTCTTTAATAAAGACAATAATAATTTAGTGAACAAAAAATACCCACAGACGCACAATCCACTAATTTATAGGATTTATTTACAGTAGAACCTCAGTTAACCAGCAATAAAATATTTAAACCTTGAAGATGCTAAAAGTGACAGGTGGTAAGTAGAAACCACCAGAACACTTTAAGACCAAAAATATATACTCAAAAAAAAAAAAAAATTCAGGTGAAAGATTATTTTTATTACAGCAAAATGGCATAAAGCTCAGACTTGGCAACTGATTGCTTTTACATCTGCCCCCTCAACCACCCCCTAAGACCACCCCAAAGAGCTTACACATACCTCCTACCCTTTAAAGAGACAGGACTGGAGATTTTTATTTTAAGGATAAACTGTCAGAATTTGTTATGTGAAAGCTAAAAATTTTACGGGAATAAAATCATGCTTGCTCAATGATTCTTTTCATCTCTGTAACTGGGGTAGGGATGGGAAAGTGTTACTAACTTTCAGCTCCAGATAGAAAATTAAAGCAGGAAATATCTCCATCTTGTGGGCTTCTGGGATATTGCCATTGAAGCCAATTCTTCCACAAGAGGCCAATTGTGTCCCTAGAAAGAGATCTCTTTCTGCTTCTCCCCTAAAGATGCCAGATTAACTGAGGTGTTACTGATCTTACTATCTTAGACCTATTTTTAGTTCTAATGACAAAATTAACTTACATTATAAACGAAGCCCTACTTTCAGTATATACTGTGCTTCCCATTTCAGGTTAAGTTTTCAGTAAGTTAAGTAAATGTATCATAATGTAAAGCTGGGATATTTATATGCTTAACCTTCAGGACTTCTTTAATAAAATCTCCATGCTTAAAGTAACCTTTATTAATCCTTTTTGTATTTATAATCAAATGAACATAACAAAAACACCCATAATGTTCTATAGGTAATTTTTAATGTTTATTGTCAATTTCATGGAAAAGTTATCCTCAATTGTTTTTTCATTCAAATAATGTACCTTCTAAAATCCAATCCTTGTCACTTAAATTTATGCCTTAAAATCACTTTACTTTTAAAACCTAAAGATCCAGAGCACTTTCTTCATAGTTGAAAGTTCATTAGCAACATTTACCCTTCCAAAGTAAGGACACTGCTGTATTTTTAAAGATGAGAAAGAACAAACTATAAAGCAATGACCTCTTGCTCAGGTATCCATGGCAATTCTAGAACAGAAACAGCTTCAATTAAGTTGAAAATGTTGACTACTGAATTACCACCTTCTGTACTTACAAAAATTTTCTATCAATTTTTAACACAGTTTGAAATTACTTCAGCCTGAAGAGACTACAGGAACAAAAGCCTTGCTTTAAAAAACTAATGTTGAGAAAAATAAAAAAAAATAAAAAATAAATAAAAAAGCTAATGTTAAAAGGCAAGAATATTTCGCCTGAACTGTTCCTCAGATACTAAGACAGATTTAGTTTTGATTTTATTTAACCAAGGCAAAGTTTATACTGGATTAAATGTCCTTGATGTAAAATTATTTTAAAAACAAAATAATTACAAAGAAATAAATTTAAACTCCATGAATGAGGCATGTCCTATTATTATTCATAAGCCCCATATGTTTTCACAGCATAGAAGTCAGTCTTTTTAAAACTGGGTAAGCATACTAACTCATTAACTGGCCCAGCAAAGAACTCTCTCAAAACAAACTTCCCACTTTTAATACAGTCATTAGTACAGAAGTTGTTAAATGTGCCTACCTTAAGGCTAGGTCACTGAAGATGCTGTCTTTCCTAAACTAACAATCAAATCCCCTTTGGACAGATTGAAAAGTCTGGTCAACTATGACTTACACATATTCCACAGAATGATTCCTATTTCTCAAAAAACTAGAGCAAAATACATAGTAAAACTTCAGCTAACCAGCACCTTTAGAGAATGAGCCAAGTATTTCACCTTAAAAAAAAAAAAAAAAAAAAAAAAAAAAAGGCCATTGCCTACTTTCTGATACCTCCCCCCAGTTGTTTTTAACCTTCATTTATTTGGGTAATTTTTCTACAACACATTACACACTTCTGCCTTCTTAAAATACAGTAATAATGATTTAAACACTGTATAGGTCGGTCACTATTAATTTATATACATTAAGCTACTGTACATGCCCAAGTCTCTCTTGAAATGAGAGAACTATTAATACACTACATCTCATTTCTTAGTTCTTCTAACAAGTTCTATTTCTCATTTTTGCCAGGTTCATGATAGTTGCTGTTTAATCTACCCCACAACTTCCATTCTGTAGAGTGGATAGCCAGCACTTGAACTTTGCAAATTTTAAGTAAACAGTCTCTGAGCAAGAGCCCAAAAGCTCTTTCAGACAAATGCACTGCCATTTTGACAGCCCAAAAGTGCTAAAGCTTTAGCTGCTAACAAGGCAGGCTGCTGCACAACTGGTAACAGGTAAATAGTACCATGAATACAAACTGTTCCAAATCCATTCCATCTTTAAGAAATGGAAAATGTTAAATCCATCAAATCTTAATTCAGTGGACACACCAAGATACAATAGTATAATACAATAAGAAAAGGCCTGTTATCTTAATTTTGGATAAATGGGAACTATCTTAGTCTCTCAGAACACTAGCACTGACACGCTTTTCCTCATATTAGGAGATGGCATACAATTTTTTTACATTACTGTATTTTGCTTAAAGGATACCTATTGTCCATCCAGATTACGTCTGCTGCCTTGAATACCAAGACTGAATTTCAAGTTGCTGTCACTCTCATAGAGATATGCAAACGCTTACAGTGAGGTAGAGACAGAACTTCAAAAAAAGCCTAACCAGCCAAGTTACAACTACATCACTAGACTTGTTCGAGTAGCAACAGAAATGCGCTCCCACCCTAAAACTTTAAAAATTGGTCCCTAGTTGTAAGCCAATCAACAATCCTAAAGAAAACACAGGACTTCATCTACAGTATTTTATTGATAGTTTAACTTCTTAATCCTATCTATACGCTATTTAGTACCCAGAGGCAATATAATATTCAATTTTAAAACACTTAACATGGGGACACCTGGGTGGCTCAGCAGTTGAGCATCTGCCTTCAGTTCAGCAGGCGTGATCCCTCATAGGGAGTCCCACATCAGGCTCCTTGCGTGGAGCCTGCTTCTCCCTCTGTGTCTTTGCCCCTCTCGGTCTCTCATGAATAAATAAAATATTTACAAAAATTAATAATAAATAAAACACTTAACAATTGAAATCTCCTTGCTTCTACAGATATTGATGTGATACCATATCATAATATTAAACTATGCATAAAATTATACAACTCAGTGCGGAAAACTCTCCAAATGCTATGCAATGTCATTCAGGAATTTAGACATTTAGTGGGACATTTAGTGGGACATTCTCTTCTAAAGTAAATTTAGAGGAAGTAAACCAAAGCACCAGTTTAAAATCCTACTTCTGCCACATACCAACTGTATGACCTTCAGGAAAACAAAAACCCAAGATTGTTTCCATAGCTGTAAATCAGAGGCCTAAGAGTAGCTTTTGATTCTTTGGTAAGGATGAAATCAACAAACACAGGGGCCTTTGCCTGCTCAGCCCACAGAGCATTTGATTCCTGAAATCAGGGTCAAGTTCAAGCCCCATGTTGAGCACAGACCTTGCTTTTAAAAAAAATAGTAAAATAAGAGAGCAAATATACTTAAGTGGCACAAAACAGTCTTAAACACCCCAAGTGCACATTAAAAAGTTACTTAGAAGGAGAAGAGCACAAGTTAAGTATAACTTAATAAAGCAATGTTTTCATTTACTCATTGCCTTTTTTAAAATCTGCATAGACTATATGAAGTCACCAACATTATAGGAAAAGGCCAGAATGAGGTTTTATATAAATGGATCCTAAGATTATTTTCAATACCATAAACTTAACCCAAAGTGTTTAAATATCCCATGTAAAATATACAGACTAGAAAATAGGTTACCTAAAAAATCTCTTAAATATAGTTTAAAAACCATCTTGAGGGGCAGCTCAGGTGGCTCAGTGGTTTAGTGCCGCCTTCAGCCCAGGGCGTGACCCTGGATCAAGTCCTGCATGGGGCTCCCTGCATGGAGCCTGCTTCTCCCTCTGCCTGTGTGTCTCTCTGCCTCTTTCTGTGTCTCTCATGAATAACTAACTAAAATCCTTTAAAAAAAAAATAAACAAAAACCATCTTTATGATTTGTCTGTACTCCACATAAATGTCAATATTTAGTGAGGAATTTCAAAATATAAAAATATATATGGAGCAGTGCTGGCTGTTGGAAAGGTTAATACTCCTGTTTTTTTCATACCCCAAAAAAGTATTCTCTGATTATTGAGATCACTAGGTTTAGCACTCCTAAGGTCAATAGTAGTTTATTTAAAGATACTTCTCCTTAGAAGTCTCTGTTAAACACCTTATTCAAGGTAAAATGATAAACACCATTACATTACACTACCTCCCAATTTTGAAATAGGGCCAAAAAAATATTCTGTAACTTTCAAACACTTCCTGACAACTCATGATTTTCCATATGTAGTTTCATAACAAGTTCTGACAGTTTAAAAAAAACACAACAGAATGTCAATCTGGTATATACTTCAAGTACATTACATGACTGGCCAATCACTGTCACCTTTTGGAGTAAGATTATTCAAGCATACCACCAATTCATTTTAAATTTTCAGTATTTTATCGTTAATATTATTCCTTTAAAATCCAAATGACAAAATATCATGAAAATCCCACCAATACATATGAAATCAGTATTTTTCCTTAGAAACCATAGATTTGAGGACTTCTTTGGTGCAAAAGGTGGTTTTATTAAAGCATGGGACAGGACTTGTGGGCAGAAAGAACTGCCAGAAAATACAAAGTTAAGTAACTACCTGTAATGGGGAGCAGGGGTTACTTTTTACCACTAGATAGTACCACATGGAAGGTTAATCATTTAAGAATCTGTATTAAAAATACCTTTGGAAATAGACTGACAAGCTTTTAACGAGTCAATAAAGATTAACTCCTCCATCCTAGCATATCTCATTACTTCATACTTTAGAATGAACCTAAGTGACTAAAAATGATAATTAATTAGGTTGAAAATATAACAGCTAATAAAATGACAGGCTTTAAATAAACTTTAAATGTTTAACCCCCAAATCTCCCCTTTATCCTTTCATTCCAAGGAAAAAATGACTTCCTGGATTTTCACTTTTAAAATAAACTCAATCAGCTTTAGAAGGTAAACTCCCATCTACCTGAAGGTTAAGGAATGAGGTTTCCTTAACCTAGAGGTTAAGGTTCTGGTTAACTGAGATTACTACTCATTCACAGTTCTGTAGTTTTCTACTGGTAATCATTTTAGATATGAATAATAAACTTAGAAAATGATTTTTACCTTTCTGGATAAAATCTTAGAATGCTTTAAAACCACATTATTTTTTAACAGTATAAAGGAAAAACTACAGAAGATTTGATTCCATGACATTGCCTATTAGTGCTTTCTGAGTAGATTTGCAGATAGTTTTTCAGTATTTTTCTTACAAGACTAAAGGGAGGGAGAGAGAATTTCCTCGTTGTTTGAACTGTGTGGTAGTTTCAAGTCTAGATAGGCAGGAGTTTACAGGACATGACCCAATACTTAACAACTATCACGCTGATTATTGGCCAAACACTACCAGCAATACGAGTCTCCCCACCCCCAAGTAAGTCTTAAATGTCTAGCTCCAATATACACAATTTAATACTCCAGAAACTAAAACATGCTTACCTTTACTCCACAGGAGTAAATCACTGGCAGTATCAACTATTAAGGCACCGGATAAACACACACAAGCTATGAAAGCAGGCTATGTAGTCAATCTTCCTGCGGTGAGCTTTGTTTCCAACACATAGATCAGCAAACCAAGTAACAAATATGTTATATTACCTGAGACCACACTGTTGGAAGTGAAGTAACAGAAACAGATCCCACGCTTCCAGCATCCAGTTCAGTGCCCTATCTACTAAAATGTTGAAGCAGAACTAAAGTCAAATAAATCTTGGACTAACAGAAGTTATGTTTCACTCCATTTGTCAAGCTGCACACACATTTGAGGTGCACAGCTTTAAGTGGAATAGGAAAAAGGTTATGATTCTATTCCTTTTTAAATGCTTTCAAGCATAACATGTATCACTTGAAGACTGAAACTAATCATCCTCCATACTGGCCACAAATCACACACCCCAATAGTAGATTCAAATCTTTCTTAAATTAGAGCAGCCTTACAGAGGACAAAACACTCAGGCAATATTAAAAATACACATTAAATATAGTTTATAGAAGTCACATGACTTGAAGGAAAAAAAAAAAAAACAGGCTTAAGGCCACGTATATTTATCTCAAAAGGCAGCACTGAAAAAAAGCGCAATGATTTTCTCCAATTCCAAATCCTAAGGTCAGGTGATTTTTTTAGTATCTTCCATAATAGATACTTTGAAATGAAAAGAATTTAACACTCCTCCTCCCTTATATGTTCAACATCTTGAGACCTGGGAGCATCTATTTCTGCAATTTTAACACTAGAAACTTGTCAAAGGTTCCAAAGAACACTAAAATTCAGACCATCTACTCAGGGTCTCGACTTTACAGTAAACCCAACTTTATTGAATTAAAGGCCAGTAAATTAGGTATGAGACTCTAAAAGCTGTTTGCTTATAAAGCAAAGTTCAGAATGCCCCAAAAGCACTTGGGTATAGATTATAATCTTAAATATTTAAAACAAATGTATGCCCATTTCTTAGAAATCAGAGAGCACTCAACCCGCAGCAAAATTAACTCACAAAATTCCCAAACAGGAAGAAATCACAGGAGCTTACTATACACTAGATCTACTGCCCTGTTATTAGAAAAGTACTGCTGTACTTTGGTAACTGAACAGAATTATTTTGCTTCCTGCACAATCTAATGCAGGCAAGTCAATGTAGTTACTTTATAAACTGTCTGAAAGCTAACACAGTATTATAGTTTTCCACTTATCTTTGATATTTAAAAAACTCTCCTCCAGGTAGTTTGCTACATGGCATGTATATTTTGCCCAACACAAAATAACTTTAAATTACCTACCCTAAAAGAACTGCAGCCCTGGAAAGAACATGAATCCACACAAAAATGGGAAATTCCAGTGCAACTGCTTACAAGTAAAAAAAAAAAAAAAAAAAAAACTAGCAATGTTAAAATTGGAAACATTAATATGAGGTGAACTCAGGAAAGCATTTTATTATGGAAATGAATAAGTATTCCAAAGGTCTGAACTGTGGAAACATCCACGAAGATATATAACAGGCATACCCTAAGAATAGCTGTTTATTCTTATATTCCAACATAAAAAAAACCTTGGGTGCACAACAAACTCATTTTTAAAATTTTAATGATCATATTCTAATAACTTTAATCTCAAGTTAAAATCGTGAAAAGGAATGCACACAGAAATGTGTTTAAAGAAACTCAATTCGGATGACTTTGTATCTAGTAAAGCCAGTCTTATTCTCACTCCTGGGACTGTTATCAAACTGCTGCACAATTTCCCTCAAACTGGGAGACAGAAAAAGGAACAGATAGAGTGACAAGTGCACACACACCAAGAAGAAAAACAAGAATATCTGTAACAGGACAAGGCTGGGTGATTAAGCAGTAATTTTAAAAAGTCAAATATTACACTTTAAATGTGAACCTGCTTAACTTAAAATGAACCTCAGTTAAATCCTATTTTCAGTGAATGAAAATAGGTCACAATCTAAAACATTCGCTAACTTATAAATATTCAATTGACCATTTTTCCTAAGAGGTCATTCAAAAAACTTTAAGGTTACATTATTGGGTAGTAACAGAGCAAAAATAATTCTACAAGAATCGTTAACAGTGATCTCAAACTTAAGTTTATGGTCCCTTCTAATCACTGAAAATGCTTTCTTACATAAGATTTGAAATATGTAATGGAGTAAAAAAGAATCAGGTATAGTGACAGTGTAATCTGATTTAGTTTGCCACGACTAGCTAGCAGTGAAAATGAACTGTAACAGTGCCAAATGGATTAATTTTCATGAAAAACATTTTATTCTGTATGTCACATTCTGACCCCAGTCTTCTTTTTACTTTTCCCTTTTGCCTATTTCCAAGTCTGCTTTATCTGCAATATAAAACCGGACAGATTTCAGTGGATGAGAATACAGTAGTAAGTAAATACTGTGTAAAATTTAAATGTTATCCCAATTGGGCTCTTAAAACAGAACGTAGTTTGTACAGCTAAGTCAACTTTCTACAAATTATTACTGGCCCTCTAAACTCCCAACGATGGAGAACACAAACTCCTGGAAAACTCAAAACGTAATCAATCCTAAAAGCAAAAAGACTGACATTTAGGGGAAAGGAAGGATAAAAAGAATAATCTACCATCCTTCCATAGAGAAGTCATGAAATTTAAGAGACATGTGAACCAACCAACTGTAATTAACATTGCAAACAGCACACTGAAAATTAAAAATCTGGTAAAGCTGTAGTGAAAAGCCACACCAGCCCGCCTCTGAATAATACATATCCAATTGTTATTAAAGTTCCACTTACAAATATGGTTGGGAGATAAAATACACTTGTGCATAATGCATATATAAACACTACTCTAAAAATTGTTCTACTTTTCACATATCCAGAATATTTCTGTATAGCATGCAAGACATTTTAAACACACAAGAGTTTTTATCAAGTAACCTTCAAATTTAACATTAAACTTAGAATTTCAACAAAAATATTTGTCTTAAAAAAATCAAATCTGAAATCATGGTAATATTTTTTCTTGTTCAAATACATGTTACTAACTTTATTGTTTTAATTTAACCAAATCACAATTACATGCATTACCACAGACCAAAACCCATGTAATGGCATCAATTTTGCCCAAAGATCACACACATGCCTAAAAAAAGATTTTATATCCCAGGCACAAGACATCCTACTGTACTATGTCTAGAATTTCCTGGGGATCAATGGGCAACTAATCAATACACAGCCTCTGCACGTTATGACTATTGAAACCTTTAAAATACAGAAATAAAATTTAAAAGTTTTACCATTCTTCCCGCTGTGCCGTCGCTGCTTCAGAGTGTCGTGGGGAGGAGTTTGAATGGCTAGGGAATTAACAACCGGTACAGCAACCAATCAAAATTCTAGTTTTAGTTTTTGACATTGTTAGGGCTAAAAACTTTAATTCATTTACACTTCAGTTCAACAGTAGGAAACTATAAGGGTAGCAGCTTTGTGATTTGAAAAAACAGGGCTAAAGCCTGCCCCAAACAGCAATGATTATACAATTAATCATTTTGGTGCCTCTGTCCAAAGAACAGAATTCAGAAAGAAAAACCAAAATGTTGAAGGCTTAAGTTTCCCAATATTTAACACATTCTTTTCTTATACTGTATGTAATTTAAAATTAAGTAAAGCTAGTTTCCCACCCCACCGCCATTCTCCCAAAGCCAGCGCAATCAGCCTGACAAGTCGGCCTGGGCTGAGATTAAACTCGACATTCTAAAGTGCTTCCCTTTCCCACCCTCTAAATCTTGTGCTCCTTCCCAATAAAGGAAATCGTCTTCTAATACTGGATAAAAGCGACATTTTATTGCTTTTCCACACCTTTCTTCTTGTTAATAGTGAAGGAAAAGAAGAATCACACATACACACCCCCACATTACAAAAGGGAATGGATGCGTTAATCCAAGATCAGCGATCAGTAACGGGAATAAGAAAACCTAGCCAAGAGCCCCGATTTAGTCCCTCCTGGTAACTCCTCTGTTGTTATGCTCCCGCTCCCAAATACTGCATTCTAATATACCAAATGCAGCTTAAATGGCATATACAACTTATTCCAATTGGAGGGAACAAGTCAGTACTTAAAAACCTGCAAAAAAAAAAAAAAATCATGCCATACCACAATAAAGGATTTGTTCATTTTATCAAAGACGGATGGTAGGCCTCCTTTAAGAGTGGGTAAGAGAGCGGGAAGGAGAAATCAAGAGAGACCAAAAAGGATCCTAGGCACGGGGGTGGGGTTAAAAAAAATGGAAGCTGCACATAAAAAGTAAGGTTACAATCTGTAAGAACAGTTGGGGAAACCAAGAGCTGAGGGCGCGAAAACGGTGCGCGGATAGAATAACTCCGCGGGATGGGGGGAGGGTGGCCATAGCCAGCAAGCTGGAGGTAGAAACAGCTCCACAGTCAAGTGCAGGCCCCGCCGACGAGGAACTTAAACGAAAGCCCATGGAGCAAAACCAACGCAACAACAGGCGACTCAGGGAGTATCACCAGGCCCAATATGTTCCATAGGCTGAAAAGTAGGGCCTTAAGTACGCAAGTGGTTCGACAGTGTATTGTGGGAAAAAAAGAGATCGAGGCCAAACTTCTCCGAAATACAAAACACATTCGGCCTGAAGCCGAGGGGGGGGCGGGGGGGGGGGGGAGAGGAGCAGAGTGGGCAGCAGCTTACGCGGTCCCCAAAGCATGTGCTTATAAAGAATCGCATCGTCTCGGGACGCTAAAGTGGAAGCACCAGATAAGCCTTAGTGGTCTCGGCATAAAAGCTTCTGTGTCGACCTTTATGCTCGGGACCTTAATAAAACGAGGAAGGGAGAGGACAGGAGAGCAAGAAAAAAGGTGCCCCTAGACAGGCGGGAAAAAATCCTGGCGGCTAAGTCAGTGGGAGGAGACCCAGGGCGAGGGAGGGAAAGAGGGCGGGCCAGGGAGCAGCATGGTGACGGCTAAAGGTGGAAACGTGTGTGATGGGGGAGGGGGCGGTAAGCGGGCAGGGGGAGAAGGGAACGAGAGCCCCGGGGGACCCGGCGAAGAGAAGGGGAGCACTGTGCGAGGAGGCTGCATGGGGGCTGGAGGGCAGGCGGAGAGCGGGAACGAGGCCTAATGGCGGGGGACAGGGAGGGGGAGGGGGGCTAGTTGGGCCTGACTATCCCGGGTCGCCCCTTACTCACCCTTCATCCTCCTCATTCTTACTGGCATCGATCTTCGCCCCTTCCGACTCGGCACTGCCCCCTTCGGTGCCTCCAGCCGCGGTTCCGCCCCCGGTCCCGGCTCCACTTCCCGCCGCCGCCGCTGCCCCCTGCGCCGCCGCCACCATGGCTCCCTCCTGCTCGCCCGCCGAGCCGCCTACCGCCGCCGTTGCCGCCGCCGCCGCCCCGTCCCCGCCGAACTGCTCCTCCGACATAGTGCTACTGCCTCCGCCGCCGCCGAGACTACACCCGCCGCTGCCGCGAACCGAAACTAGCAGCAAAGTAATCCCCGCCGCTGCCGCGCGCCCGCTCCACCGCGCGAAGCACACAACAAGACAGAGAAGGCGCGCGCGGCTGCGAAGGCTCCTGCGCCTCTCCCTGGCCTGCCCCCCTCGCCTCCCACACTCGCGCAGCGCGCACTCCCGCTCTCTGTAGCTGCACTAAAAAAGAATAAGCAGCAGCGGCGGCCGCTCTCGCCTCCTCCTCGCTTTAATGGCGCCGCCGCGGACCACCTAAAATGGCCGACGGAAGAACGGCGCGTCCCGGTCACGTGACGCGAGAGCGCGCCCTTTGCGCCTCCCCGCCCCCTCTACCGCGAGCTGCTTTCCTCTTCCTGCTCGGGCCCGCCCTCTCGTTCCCTCTTCTACCTTCCCCTCACGCGCCGCGCCGCACGGCGTGGGGCCTTTAAAAGGAACCGGAAGTTGCGTTCGAGAAGGCGGCCGCGCGGGGACCATCGAGAACAAGGAACGTCGTGTGCAAGGCGCAGCTAGAGGCGCCCCTTCCTTCGCCCCCGCCCTTCCGAGCGATCCCGGAGTCGGCCCAGCCACCGGCCCCCCAGGCGGCGGGAGCCGCGGCGTGAGGCCGGGGCGTGGCGGCGCCTCCCTGGAGGCGACCGGGTCCCGCGCGCCTGCGGCGTAACGCGGGGGGGGGGGGGGTGAGGGGAGGGGGGGAGGGGCGCACGCCCAGCGGCCGCCTCCGTCCAGGAGCGCCCATCCCTGGGGAAGAGGCTGCCGTGGGTGCTGCCCCGTGTCGCTGGCCCCGAGCGCCTGGACGGGCTGTCGCAGCTCCGTCGCCCGCGGCCGGGTGACATTGAGGCTCCTCGGGCCGCCCCGCGTACCGACCCCGGGCGGGCAGGCCGAGGAGGCCGCTGGCATTCGGGGCTCTTTATTTTTCTCTTAAACTTGCTTTCCAGGGAAGAGTTTCGCTCGTCTGCTTTTCCCCCCGAAGTTTTTCGTCAAAAGAAGCAGGTAACTAGCACATTTTGAAGATCCTAGAGCCCTACCGCGATTCTTGGAAAATACTGAGTCGAGGAGTGCGTTCGGTCAGCCAGAGAGGTTCATTTGATTTCGTGGGTTTTTTTTTTTTTTTTTTTTTTTTTTTTGGTCCTTGTACTAAATAAAATATATAAACGCTGTGAATCATCTTTACAAAGTTTCTGAGCTTGCTGTGTTTGGGGGTTTGGCTCTGAAAAGAACCGCTAAGCGTTTCATGCGGGGTAACCTTCAAGTTCTTTTATAGACCCTATGACCAAGCCCAAATGTCGTGGCTGGAAGCTGGATTATTCGGGATTTGTGATTTGCAGCTTCCTGCGGTACACCTAGAAGAAAGTGAGGTTTCCAGGTACTCCTTTATTTATTTATTTATTTATGCATTCATGAGAGACACAGGCAGAGGGAGAAGCAGGCTCCATGCAGGGAGCCCGACGTGGGACTCGATCCCGGGACTCCCAAGGCAGCGCTAACCCGCTGAGCCACCCAGGGATCCCCTCTAGATGCTCCTTTAATCAACAAGTACTTACTCGCTGCTGTAGCATGTGTCCAGGCACCTGGAAACAAAGACTAGTGCAAAATGCAGCGAAGAGCCCTGAATGAATATTTTTTCACTATGTAATTAAATAAATGTATTAACTGGATGCTATCCAAAAATCTGAAAACGACTTAAAATATCTAGTTTTTTATTAAGCTAGCACAATCTGCCTTAGTAATTAAAGTTAAGGAATACAAGTAAATTCTGAAACTATCTTAAAAATCTCGGGCACACGGGTAGCTCAGTGGTTGGCTCAGGTCGCGGTCCTGGGATGGAGTCCCACATTGGGCTCCCCCAAAGGGGAACCTGCTTCTCCCTCTGCCTAAGTCTCTGCCTCTCTCCATGTGTCGCTCATGAATAAATAAATAATAAAATCTGGGGATGCCTGGGTGGCTCCGCCGTTGAGCATCTGCCTTCCGCCCCCCCCCCCCCCCCCCCCCCCCCCCCGGTGTGATCCTGGAGACCAGGGATGGAGTCCTGCATCCGGCTCCCTGCATGGAGCCTGCTTCTCCCTCTGCCTGTGTCCCTGCCTCTCTCTCTCTCTCTCATGAATAATAAAATATTTTTTAAAAAATAAATCTTAACCAAATTCTTGTATTAAGCAAACATGCCTTAAATCAAGTGGTAGTGACTTCAGGTATGTCTCCACTTCTCAAAACAACCTAGGAGAAAGTTGATATTGGGCTCAAGTGAATATTTCAATTTACAGACAGCTAGGAGGTCTCCTGAATACTGTCTGTCTTTAAGAGAGAGTTCCTAGGGCACCTGAGTGGCTCAGTCAGTTGAGTTTGGGACTCTCGGTTTCTCCTCAGAGTCTTGAGGTCTAGCCCGGCATTAGGTTCTGGGCTTAGCCTGGAACCTGCTTGAGATTTTTCTCCCTGTCCTTCTGTCCTTCCCCTGACCTTCCACATGGTGCTCCCTCTCTTAAATCTTTAAAAAAAAAAATTTATTTATTTTTTTACTTTTTATTTATGATAGTTACAGAGAGAGAGGGGCAGAGACACAGGCAGAGGGAGAAGCAGGGTCCATGCACCGGGAGCCCGACGTGGGATTCGATCCCGGGTCTCCAGGATCGCACCCTGGGCCAAAGGCAGGCGCTAAACCGCTGCACCACCCAGGGTCCCTTTTATTTTTAAGACAGCTTTAGACATGCCCATCTTTTGGTAATAGGGTTTCCCCAAAGGTTCATTTTAATTCACATGTAGCCCCTGAAGCTTCTGGACTTCTTGGAATTTATATTGAAAATTCCAGAAAACCTAAGAATGATTTTAAAGCTAGCACATGGGATCCCTGGGTGGCGCAGCGGTTTGGCGCCTGCCTTTGGCCCAGGGTGCGATCCTGGAGACCCGGGATTGAATCCCACGTCGGGCTCCCGGTGCATGGAGCCTGCTTCTCCCTCTGCCTATGTCTCTGCCTCTCTCTCTGTGACTATCATAAATAAATAAAAATTAAAAAAATAATAATAATAAAAAATTAAAAAAAATAAAGCTAGCACATTTACTATATTCTCACATACCCTTACTATTATGGTCTGAATCTCTGCATTCTGTGCTTTTCTGTTCACCCAACATCCTCTTAGGACTCCTTAACTTCAACCTTAATTCTTTTCACATTCCTTATCTACCTACCTTATCTACAGAAGTAAAACTTCTGTTCATCCTTTGAAAACCCAATCAAATGTTATGACTTCTGTGAAGCCTTCCCAGGCTCTGAGGCAGATTAAAAAAAAAAAAAAAAAGATTTATTTATTTATGATAGAGAGAGAGAGAGAGGCAGGCTCTGTGCCGGGAGCCCGATGTGGGACTCCATCCCAGAACTCCAGGATCACACCCTGAACCAAAGGCAGACACTCAACCACTGAGCCACCCAGACGTCCCTGTTATTTGTTTCAAAGATTTTTTTTTTTTTTTATTTGAGGGAGAGAGGACGCAAGCAGAAGGAGAGACAGAGAGAGACAGACCTAGGAGCCTGACAGGGGAGCTAAATCCTAGGACCCTGAGATTATGACCTGAGCTAAAGTCAGACATTTAACTAACTGAGCCACCCAGGTGCCCCTTACTTCTGTTATTCTAAACATGTAGTTGTACTAGTCCATGAATTCCTTGGGAGCAAAGATAATGTGTTCTGTGTGTGCTCCGTACCTCACACACACACTTACACATATAACAGACCCTTAGTAATTGCTAGTTGAATTACTGAATGAGAAAATGTAAGATTATTTCCAAGTAGCTAGGTTCACAGCCTTTTTTTTTTCTTTATGATAGTCACACAGAGAGAGAGAGGCAGAGACATAGGCAGAGGGAGAAGCAGGCTCCATGCACCGGGAGCCTGACGTGGGATTCGATCCCAGGTCTCCAGGATCGTGCCCTGAGCCAAAGGCAGGCGCCAAACCACTGCGCCACCCAGGGATCCCGGTTCACAGCCTCTTAAGCAAACTAGGTGTGCTTCCAGAGACATAAAAGGCTCCTCTCCCCACCATCCATCCCACTTCGTCTCAGGCATAAAAACCACTTGCTGATGCATGAAATTCCTTAAAAAGGAAAAAAAAACTCATTGTGTTGCACGTTCATAAGAATGTAGTAGTGTTTAAGTCACTGAAGACTATATTGAAGACTGGTCCAAGCCATTATAAGGAAGCAGTATTTCCTCTCGATGTCCATTGCATTAAATATTCCATTGCTTCGGGTTCCCAGTGTGTGTGTGTCTTTTTTTTTTTTTTTTTTAATTATTTATTTATTCATGAGATAGGCAGAGGGAGAAGGAGTCTCCCTGCAGGGAGCCTGATGTGGAATTCGATCTCAGGACCCTGGGATCAGGACCTGAGCCAAAGGCAGAGACTCAACCACTGAGCCACCCAGGTGCCCCTCCCTGTGTATTTCAGATAACACACTGAAATACTGGATCTTCATTGAATTCTGCCTTTGTGAAGCAATAACTGCAGGAAAAGAAGAGTACTTGTAAAAAGGCAAACAAGTTTGTTTGAATTTTAAACTGGAATCACTTTTACCCAGAACAAGATATATAAAAGCCATGGTTTTAATCTGCTAAATACACTCCTTACAGGGGACAAAGCATATCCTTTCCTCACATTTTTAAAAGTGGAACATGCATTCCATTCAGCAACCTGGAATAAACTGTCTAGAAGAAAAAGAAAGAACCCATTTCCTATACAAGATATCATATTTGAGCCTCTTCTACAACCATTTAGCCAATTACTCATTTGCAGAACACCCTCAGTAAGATTCAAGCCTGTGATTTTAAGTGAAGTAGCCAATTGCCCAAACTGAACATTCTCTATTACCAGTCCTGGTTGTCCAGAAGCTCTCCCTTCACCTAGAGAACATAGAGGCCCCACCATTGTGAACTTTCAGATTTTCAGCAAATCTATTGTAGAATCTTGAGTTATGTTTAACCACAGGGGTGTCAATAGGATGCCTTTAGACTCAAAGGAAATCTAGCTCAAGGATTCTAACAATAAGGAAATTTAATCATTCCACTCCAGACCTACATATCCAACTGCCTCCATAATGTCTCCTCTTGGATATCCCACAGGTATCTCAACCCTGAGATGTTCAAAATTGAACTCCACTTTCCCTACATATCAACTTCTTTAGACTTCCTTTTCTCAGTAAATGACATCTCCACTCACTCATGTGCTCCTGGAAAAAATCAGGAGTCCTTGGTATCACCCCCTCCATCCAATCGTACTTCCAAAATATGTCTCGATTCATCTAAATGCTTCGTAAATAGTGGTGCCATTCCTAGTTAAATACATTCACATTCAACCATGTACCACATGTCACAGATACATTTCTGGTGCTAGGAATATAACTCACCAAAACAGCAAGGTCTTTAATCTCAAGGAGCTACATTCCAGTAAGAAATAAACAAGAGACAAAATAAATATATAATAGTGATTGGAAGAAAAATAATGAGTAAGGCACTAGAGATTGCTGTTTTAGGTAGGGTAGTCTGAGAAGATTCTTCAAGGAGGGAAGTTTTTCAGTAGAACCCTCACAGAAGTGAGACAGAAAAACATACACATACTTAGGGAAGACAAAGTGTGCTTGACACTTTGAATGATGGAGGCCAGCCAGTGTAGCTGAATAGAGCAAAGGGAAGAAAGTGTAGTAGATCATACCTATGAGGTATCCAGAACAAGATCACCCAGGGCCTTGTTTTTTGTTTTTGTTTTTTAAGATTTTTTTTTTTTTTTCATGAGAGACACAGAGACAGGCAGAGGCAGAGCCCTATGTGGGACTCAATCCCTGGGCTCCAAGATCACACCCTGGGCTGAAGGCCACACTAAACCGCTAAACCGCTGAGCCACCCAGGCTGCCCCACCCAGGGCCTTGTAAGCTGTGGTGGTTAGCATTTTGCTTTTATTTTAAATGTGAGGAGAAACTATTAGAGGTTTTGAACCAGAGAAAAACATGATTTAAATTTTAAGTGGCCAGAATAATCCAGATAATTCTGAATGTTGTGTAGACCATGGACTGAGGGAGGCTATCAGGGAAATGAATTAGAAGGCCACTATCGTAAAGTCTCTCACGGTTGATTTCTTTTGGCAAGAGACAAATCTACAAATAGGGTGTTATTTACATGTGGTCATTTTTCTTTGAATGATGTTTTCAACAAAGAAAAACATGCTCTAAAGATGTTCAGCATCACTTATTGTCAGGGAAATGCAAATCAAAACCACAATGAGATATCACCTCACACCTGTCAGAATGGCTAAAACCAAAAACACAAGAAACAAGTGTTGGTGAAGATGTGGAGAAAAAGGAATCCTTGTGCACTGTCGGTGGGAGTGCAAACTGGTGCAGCCCCTGTAGGAAACAGTATGGAGTTCCTTAAAAAGTCAAAAATAGAACTACCATATGATTTAGTAATTCCACTACTAAGTATTTACCCAAAAAATATAAAAACACTAATTTGAGGGATCCCTGGGTGGTGCAGCGGTTTGGCGCCTGCCTTTGGCCCAGGGCGCGATCCTGGAGACCCAGGATCGAATCCCACGTCGGGCTCCCGGTGCATGGAGCCTGCTTCTCCCTCTGCCTATGTCTCTGTCTCTCTCTCTGTGTGTGTGTGACTATCATAAATAAATAAAAAAATTTAAAAAAAACACACTAATTTGAAAAGATAAGTGCACCCCAATGTTTATTTTATTTTTTAACCCCAATGTTTATAGCAGCATTATTTTCATTATTTATGTTATTTACAATAGCCAAAATATGGAAGCAGCCCGAGTGTCTATCAATCAATAGATGAATGGATAAAGAAGATGTGAGAAATATATATATACTTATGTACATATATATGGAATATTACTAAGCCATTTAAAAAGTATGAAATCCGGGGATCCCTGGGTGGCGCAGCGGTTTGGCGCCTGCCTTTGGCCCAGGGCGCGATCCTGGAGACCCGGGATCGAATCCCACGTCAGGCTCCCGGTGCATGGAGCCTGCTTCTCCCTCTTCCTGTGTCTCTGCCTCTCTCTCTCTCTCTGTGACTATCATAAATAAATAAAATTTTTTAAAAAGTATGAAATCTTATCATTTGCAACAACATGGATGGATCTAGAGAATATAATGCTAAGCGAAGTAAGTCAGAGAAAGACAAATACCATACGATTTCACTCAAGCAATTTAAGAAACAAAGGGAAAAAAAGATAAGCCAAGAAATAGCCTCTTTTTTTTCCCCAAGATTTTATTTATTTTAGAGAGAGAAAGCAAGAGAGAGCATGAGTAGGGCGGAAGAGGAAGAAGCAGGTTTCTCTGCTTAGCAGGGAGCCAAACGTAGGGCTCAATTCCAAACCCTGAGATCATGACTTGAGCCAAAGGTAGACACTACCAACTGAGCCATCCAGACACCCAGAGAAAACTGACTCTTAACTATAGAGAACAAAGTAATAGTTACCAGAGGGGAGGGGTAGAGAGACAGGTGAAATAGATGAAGGGGATTATGAGTACACTAATCCTGATGAGCACTGAGAAATGTATAGAATTGTTGAATCATTGTATGTTATACCTGAAACAAATATAGCACGGTATGTTAACTATACTGGATTTAAGGGGTTTTTTGTTGTTGGTTTTTGTCTTTGTTTTTTAGATTGTATTTATTTATTCATGAGAGACAGAGAGAGAGAGAGGCAGAGACATAGGCAGAGGGAGAAGCAGGCTCCTTACAGGGAGCCCGACGTGGATCTCGATCCCGGAACTCTAAGATCATGCCCTGAGCCAAAGGCACTGAGCCATTCACGTGTCCCAACTATACTGGATTTAAAATAAAATATAGAAAATGAAAGAGAAACATGCTCTTATGACAAGAGATCATTAAAATAATCGGGAAGCCTGCGTGGTGGTTCGGTAGGTTAAGCCTCTGCTTTCAGGCTCCCTGCTCAGAGGGGAGTCTGCTTCTCCCTCTCCATCTGCCCCTCCTCCTGCTTGTGCTCTCTCTCAAATAAATAAATAAAATCTTTTAAAAAAATAAATAAAATAAGAATTGGATTAATGTAACTGATAACATTTGCGATAAAGAATAAGACCAGCGTTTTCATTAAAATCAGTATTTTTTTTCTTCTTTTTCTCCCCCTTTCTGCAGTTCTAGGATGAAATTTTGGTTAGTTGCTGCAGTCAGGTTTTATCCAGAGCCTCTTTATAATCCTGCCTCAGGCACTGCAATAAGTACAATATTTTTTTAGGCTTATATTTTTTTAGTAATTTCTACACCCAACATGGGGCCTGAACTCAGGACCCTGAGATGAAGAGTCACATACTTTTCCACCAGGTGCCCCAATAAGTACAATATTTTGACTTGAACTCAGTTCTGGCATCTGGGATACACTAGACATCTTTCTTTTCCCAGGTACCAAGACTGAAGCCAAATAGTATCAGGTTTTGCCTCATAACATATTTTTAAAGTTGTTTTAGCTGCTAATTTTATGATTGTCCGACTTAGTTTGTAGAAGCTACAGTTCTAGAGAATATTTACTAAATAAGAACATAATCAGGAAAATTCGGGTTTTCAGATTAAGGTTCAAATAAGAACTATTGAAAATATCAAAATAAAAAAGTTTAAGAACATATCTTTTGTTTGGGAACTGTTTGGGGCATTTTCCTTTGTTCCTTTTCACCAAGGCTGAGAGTTCTCAGGTACCAGATTCCATACAATTGCTCAAAAGTCACACTTCAAAAGTAGTGACACATAATCAAAAGTCCCTCTGGCCATAGTAGGTTTATTCTATTTAACTGGTTCATGTCCTGAATGTTTTGGCAACTATAGTAGACATTTGTGGTTATCAGTTATCAGTTGTCCCTTCTCAAGTCAGCTAATCAGAATGAACTCATCATCCTCATTACCCTTGGTCCCATCCTTTGGTTTGGGAAGAGCATAGGGCCTAAGACATCCAATTTTATTGAATTTCCTCTTGATATTTGAGTGAAGAAATACTCACCCACTCTCATTCATAATCTGAGAAGTATGTAGGAGAGGGAATCACTGACATCCATTTTGCAACAAAAAGATGCCCGTGAAGATAGGAAGCAGAGAGCAATGAAGAGTTGACAAGGATCATGGGACTGGATACTAGGTTCTGCTCATGTGGTTTGAGCTACCAGATCTGTCTCCACCTACAGTTATCCTTACCTCTAGACTTAGTTACATGACTCAATAAATTCCCTTTATCATTTAAGTCAGTTTAACTTGCCAGTTTATTTCTCAAAATCAGAAGTATTTTAACTACACTGAACTGTTGGTTGTCAACTTTGCATTACAACCACCCACTTGTACTATCTGCATTGCAAAAAAGAAGCTAGGAACATTTCCCAGAATCCCCTGCCCTTTATGGTTCTGAGTTAGAGTTTGCCAAAGAGAGGTACTCACAGTAGATAAGAAAGGCAGAAAAAAGAAGCTTTCACTCTCAGGAGGTTGTGGCAGCTTCACAGACTTCTTTTCTCCCAGGAGACTGACAGTTTCCAGCTTCTCAGATCTCATCACAAGCTCTTGCTTTGCACTTCTGGCGGCAAAATACGATGGCTTCTCAGACTTCTGTGCAAACTCCTGCTTTGCAGTCAAGGGGGCTAGAAATGGCAGCTTCTCAGAGTCCTCTACAAGTTCTGTTATCTTGTATTTCTCCATGAGTTCTGGCTTCATCTGCTCCAACGCCTCAATCCATCACTGAATGTTCTTTAATCCTTTGCCTGCAACTCCCAGCCTTTCACGCCTCCAGCTTCTGCTTCAGTCAACTAACCCTCAGTTCTTACATTAAATATCTTTATGCTACAATACTTCAGTGTCTTTGCTTTTCTCACTACATTTAGTGATGAGTAATAAAAGTGGTTTCCAGGAGGCGCAGAACTTTAGGGATTTGGAATTGATTCTCTGATCCCATTAGACATAAAGGACCCCATTGCCAGTGATAATAGCATTGGTAGTTACAGCATACAATGGCAAATGGCTGGGGGATCCATGGATGGCTCAGTGGTTTAGTGCCTGCCTTCGGCCCAGAGTGTGATCCTGGAGTCCTGGGATTGAGTCCCACATCAGGTTCCCTGCATGGAGCCTGTGTCTCTGCCTCTCTCTCTCTCTCTCCCCCTCTCTATGTCTCTCATGAATAAATAAATAAAATCTTAAAAAAAAAATACAATGGCAAATGGTTAAGTTAGTATCACCCTGGATGACCAAAAAATTGCTACAATAGGATAATGCAGCGGAAGTAAAGGGTACAAGGACTGTGGAGTAGTTACACTGGAGAATTTAGAGAAAGAAAATGATAAACTCAAGGTTTGGAATTCCCACTTCAAAGTTTGGATTAAAAAAAAAAAAAAAAAAAAAAAGTTTGGATAAAGAACCAGAAAGCTTCTTACCTGCCTGGAGAAAAAAATAATCCATACTTGATATAGCCACAGGGTCAAGATTCCTGAAACAAACAAACAATATCTGGTCATGAAAGTGGATGAATTACAAAGTAAATTGAATTAATTTGCAATGTCCTCTTATTTTCAAGTTAAGGTACTGGTCACGAAAGAGTGGAATTGAAAATTAGGTGGGGACATTTGGATAAATTTCATTGAAGCTGAAGACCTTGAACACTGAAATTTTGTGGAGCTTTCCTTGCCAATAAAAAACAGATTTTCCTCTAATGTGGCAGACAGGATAATCGCCCCCAAAGATGTCCACATTTGACTCCCCCAAACCTGTGAATGTGTTACATCACCCAGCAAAGGGATTGTGCGTATATGTTTAAGGCTCTTGAGATGGAAAGATTATCCTGGACTATCCAGGAGGGTACAATGTATTCACAAGGGTCCTTATAAGAGAGAGGCAGGAGGGTCAAAGTCAGAGGGATTTAAAGATGATGTATTGCTGGCTTTAGGATGAAGCAATGGGTGGGGATTGGGGGAGAGGTGGGGTGGGACACAAGCCCAGGAATGCTTGTGGCCTCTAGAGGCTGGAAAATGCAAGGAAAGAAATTCCTCCCTTCAGAAGAAACGGAGACCTACTTACACCTTAATTTAGTTCAGTGAGACTTCCAAAACTGTAAGATAATCTGTGTTGTTTTAAGCCTTTACATTTGTGGTTAAGGAGTAGGAATCTGGTCCATCTGTCTGGAGATTAGCCTCTCCTCTTGCCTAAAGAACCTTGGATGACCAAGAAATTGCTGCAATAGGGTAATATAATGGAAATAAAGGGTACAAGAACTGTGGAGTGCTTTGAATTTATTTTTCTGTATGGTGTAGTCCAGTTTCATTCGTTTGAATGTAGCTGACCAGTTTTTCCAACACCATTTCTTGAATAGACTGCCTTTTTCCCATTGGTTATTCTTTCCTGCTTTGTCAAAGATTAATTGATCATATAATTGTGGGTTTATTTCTGGGTTTTCTATTCGATTCCATTGATCTAGATGTGTCTATTTTTGTACCAGTACCATACTGTTTTGATTACGACAGCTTTGTAATATAATTTGAAGTCAGGAATTGTGTTACCTCCAACTTTACTTTTCTTTTTCAAGATTGCTTTGGCTAGGATGGCTCAGTGGTTGAGCATCTGTCTTCAGTTCAGGGTGTATTCCTGGAGTCCTGGGATCCAGTCCCTCATTGGGCTCCCCACAGGGGGCCTACTTCTCCCTTTACATATGTCTCTGCCTCTCTCTGTGTGTCTCTCATGAATAAATAAATAAAATCTTTTTTAAAAATAAATAAAATCTTAGAAAAAAAAGATTGCTTTGGCTATTTGAGGTCTTTTGTAGTTTCATACAAATTTTAGGATTGTTTGTTCTAGTTCTGTGAAAAATGCTATTGATATTTTGATAAAGAGTTCATTAAATCTATAGACTGGCTTGGGTAGTATAAACACTTTGATAGTATTTGTTCTCCCAATCCATGAGCATGGAATGTCTTTCCATTTTTTTTTCCATTTTTTTTAAGATTTTTATTTATTTATTCATGAAAGACACAGAGAGAGAGAGAAAGAGAGAGAGAGAGAGGCAGAGACACAAGCAGAGGGAGAAGCAGGCTCCATGCAGGGAGCCCAATGTGGGACTGGATCCTGTGACCCCAGGATCGCATCCTGAGCCAAAGGCAGCCATTCAACCACTGAGCCACCCAGGCGTCCCTGTCTTTCCATTTCTTTGTGTTGTCAGAAGGCAAGTTCTTGAGTAAATGAGAGGAAATGGGATCCAATGTACAATATCGAGTAGAGACAGTTCATCTGTTTTATAAGAGGGAAGGAAGATTCTGAGTCAGATATAGGTCAGTAGATAGGTTTGATGATAAACATATAATTAGTTCTTAATCCTTAATCCTTCTTTTTTCTTTCTCAGCCAGTTAAGATGTCTGTCATTAGCTGACAATGTGGACAGGCATGGAGATAGAGAAGACTTAGGATATTAGGGAAAGAGGGAGTGCAAATTCACTAAGCCCAGGGAATCCAAGACTTTAATAAGATGTGTTGATCAGGATAGAGCTCCCACAGAGACTTACTGGATATTACTAGAGATCTATTTGTTTTTTGGGTTTTTTTTTTTAATGTTTGGATTTTTTTTTAAGATTTTATTTATTCATGAAAGACACAGAGAGAGACAGAGACACAGGCAGAGGGAGAAGCAGGCTCCCACAAGGAACCCGATGTGGGACTCGATCCCCGGATCCTGGGATCACGACCTGAGCTGAAGGCAGATGCTCCTCCACCACTGAGCCACCCAGGTGCCCCTAGAGATCTATTTGTAAGATCTGAAAGCCACTACCTCCAGAAACTTCTGGCAGGAAGTCACCGATTTATATTCTGTGGGTATGGTCATTTAACTAGTTGCAATCTATCTTTTGGAAATCTATTCAACCAACTCCTGTTTTTCTACCTTGACCCTGAGGACTTAGAGAAATCCAGGTAGTAGATACCTTTTGAGTTGTCTGCCAAGCCACAAGCCCCATCTCTGAACTCTCCCCACTACCAAGGGTGACCCCTTTGCAGCCAAATTTACATTACATGACCCCACCTCCATTGCCATAGCCAAGTCCAGGGTGGACACATGACCCAAGCTAATCAATTGGCTTTTCCCTCCTGGGAATGGAAACTGGAATTCTAGGTCTCTAAGAGATTGCCCAGAGGGCCCAGCCTAGGGGGAAATTTGGTTATAGGACTGAGCAGCCTTTTTGCACCATGTAGATCAGAGAAGATGAGAACGTGGGCTTGAGTGTGAAGGGGGAGACAAAGAATGAAGCAGATGTGTAGAAAGAACCAGGGACCAGAGACCACGTGGTATTGACAAGATGCAGATGGTATCTGCCTTGGTTCTTGATGACAAAGCAGTTACTTCTATCCTCAGCTGAACTTCCTCCCTTGGGTTATATACAATGTTCTTGCTTCCCCTAGATTCACATTTTACATAAGCAAATCTGAGAACATTTCTGTTACTGTTTAATCCAAACAATCATGATCAAGAGCAAAGATATATCAAATGCTATGCTAAAATCAGGATATACTGTGTCTATATCATATTGCTAATATAGTATAATAAATCAGTTTTGTAAGAAGGAAAAATAAAGTGCCACGAGGCTGGATGATTATTTACTGACTCCGTGTGGACTCTTGGGAGACTTGGAAAGAGAAAAGCAGTAGTCACTATATACAATCCAGCTATATATATTTAAATTATTACAAAACGTATTCAATTTCGGGCAGCCCCGGTGGCAGAGCAGTTTGGCCCCGCCTGAAGCCTGGGGTGTGATCCTGGAGACCCAGGATCAAGTCCCACATCGGGCTCCCTGCATGGAGCCTGTTTCTCCCTCTGTCTGTATCTCTGTCTCTCTTTCTCTGTGTCTATGAATAAATAAATAAAATCTTAAAAAAAAAACTTATTCAATTTGAAAAACAATGAAAATAAAGACAAATTAGTCATTAAGACTATCTTTTTTTTTAAGTTACTTCCCTTTTTTTTCTTTTAAGATTTTATTTATTCATTCATGAGACACACACACAGAGGGACAGAGAGAGAGAGAGACAGGCAGAGGGAGAAGCAGGCTTCACCCAGGGAGTCCGACGCGGACCGATCCCAGGTCTCCAGGATCACCCCCTGGGCCGAAGGCAGGCGCCAAACCGCTGAGCCACCCAGGGATCCCAAGACTATCTTTCTAATACAACCACTGTGAGCATTTGATGTGTTTAATTTAGTCAGTTTCCGGGATGCCTGGGTGGTTCAGCAGTTTAGTACCTGCCTTCCGCCCAGGGTGTGATCCTGGGGTCCCCGGATCGAGTCCCACGTCGGGCTCTCTGCATGGAGCCTGCTTCTCCCTCTGCCTGTGTCTCTGCCTCTCTGTCTCTGTGTCTCTCATGAATCAATAAATAAGATCTTTAAAAAAAATTGTCAGTTTCCTTCCTTATGTTGTTTGTTTTTAAACAATGAAATTAGAGTAAAATATATAATTGCGGGGCAGCCTGGGTGGCTCAGCGGTTTAAGCACCTGCCTTCGGCCCAGGGCGTGATCCTGGAGACCCGGGATGGAGTCCCACATCAGGCTCCCTGCATGGAGCCTGCTTCTCCCTCTGCCTGTGTCTCTGCCTCTCTCTCTGTGTCTATCATGAATAAATAAATAAAATCTTTAAAAATATATATAATTGCATTTCATTAGATATTATGCCATAATATTTCCTGTGTTGCATAGTCTTCATAGCTGAACTTGCAATGGCTGCCTAATAATCTACTGAATAGATATACTATTTTTTTTTATTTTATTTATTTATTCATGAGAGAGACAGAGACACAGGCAGAGGGGGGAAGCAGGCTCCATACAGAAAGCCCGACGTGGGACTCGATCCCGGGTCTCCAGAATCACACCCCGGGCCGCAGGCGGTGCTAAACCGCTGCGCCACCGGGGCTGCCCTGAATAGATATACTATTAAAATAACATGGCAAAAAAAAAAAAAAATACAAAAAAATAAAATAACATGGCAGTGATTATCTGGTACCCTCCAGTCTGAAATTCCAAAAAGAAATTCCTTAGTGAATATAGTTATTTTTATCACGTGAGAAGTTCTTTTTTGTAGGGTTGCGAATAGTTAATCAGACTTTACCATTTCCTGCATCCCTCAAGATTATCGTTTACCTTTTTCTTGGACCTGTTATGAACTGAAGAAAAAGACCATGTTCAGACAACTGGAAAGGAAACTTTCCCCTGTTCCTAACATTTTAGATTGATAAATTAATAAATTGGTATTTGGGTTTTTGCAGTGGCATCTTCTATGTTTGTACCAGTGGCATAATCTATACCTAGATACCTGAAAACAGGTTTCTATGGTGGTCGTACTTAAGTACTACATCCTGTGGGCTCTTTTTGGGAAGTTTGCCAGCCTCCTTCATTCCCATTTCTGTCTTCTGAGCTCTGCCTCATTGACTATGGAAAATCTCAAACCTGAAACCACAAAAACAGCTAAGCAATTGCAGAGTAATTTGCAAGAAGTAGCCAAGTAGAAGATAAAGTGATGTCTACATTCATATACCATCTCATTTTGATAACTTTAAGACTGGATTTCTGTTTTGTTATTCAATGTTAATTTAAGTGCCTTGCCCTCATATACAGATTTAGTGTTATCTGGGTTTTCACTCCTGTCCTCCAATATTTCACTTAAAGCCCTCTTGATTAGTTTGGCATATTTCTGAGAAAATTTGTGTCCCTCAAGTCTTTTAGGGATATGCTCTATCCCTAGCCTAGATACCAGTTTTCATTATCCAAATATGTGATTATTTCCATGCACCTAAGCATCTGCATTCCATATCATTCTTCCTTCCCATTGCCAACCTTCTATTGAAAACACTCATGAGAATGCTGTTTGTATTTCTAAGTACTTCATCTTTTGGTCCAGCATTTCAAAATATACATCCTAGGTCTCCTCTGCAAGGGATGAATGATCTTCTCCACAAATTAGTAAAAGCAGACAGTGACTGCCAAGTTTGATGAGACTGTACACCATATATCACTTTTCAGCTAGGTACTCCAGGAAGGCAGCCTCCCCATGGACCATAGAAGGGACTAAGGTTGCCTCTGCCCTTTTAGGAAGTTGCCAAACACCATTCAATTAATAGTTCATTGTGGACTCTAGTGTAGCAAGCAGCTTTACAGGCCTACCACAGAGGCATCTAACAGTTTAACAGATCTCTCAAGGTCTAGTAACCCTATCTTTACACTCTCTACTCCTTGTGAAGTTTCATTATTTCATTTTGTCCTATATTCTTATTTTTACCTTAAGGTACTATTAAAGTACACAAATAAAATGTAGATGCAGTTTTACTAACCATCTGGACAAACAAATTTATAGAGTAAAGAAAAGAAAGTCCTTGGAGCACCTGGTTGGCTCAGTGGGTAGAGTATGCAACTCTTGATCTCTCAAAGTCTTGAGTTAGAGTCCCATGTTGGGAGTGGAGACAATAAATAAATAAATAAATAAATAAATAAATAAATAAATAAATAAATAAATAAAAAAAAATCCTCTTCTCTCTTAACTCATTCCCACTCTCCAAAAATATATACAAACATACACCTTACAGCGATACCACCATTCTTGAATCCTACCATTAAGATCTGATCCGTTGGCTCAATTAGTTAAGCATCTGACTCTTGATTTTGGCTCAGGTCCTGATCTCAGAGTTGTGAGATCCAACCCCACCTTTGGGCTCTGAGCTGGATGTGGACCCTGCTTGAGCTTCTCTCTCTCCTCTCCCTTTGCCCCTTCCCTCTCTAAAAAAAAATGAAAATAAAATAATTCTGATCTACTCTCTGTTTAAACTGTGTTTTTTTCTAAGAATTTTTTCCTTGGTCCTCTTCTTACTACAAACTCTTCCTGAGTAATCTCATCTACAGATGAGGTATACTCATAACTTCAAACATTATCTCATTTTAATAACTTAAAGATCAATGTGGTTTATAATCACCTTAGTACAATATATAACCAGATTTTCACAGTGGTCTACTAACTGCCAGACTGCTAGCCTCTAGATGCAAATGCCTAGGGGTGACTGGTGGCACAGTTGGTTAAACATATGTCTTCAGCTCAGGTCATGATCCCAGGGTCCTGGGATTGAGCCCTACATTGGGCTCCCTGCTCAGTGGGAAGTCTGCTTAACTACTAGCTCATATTCTCTTGCTCTCTCTCTCTCTCTCTGAAATAAACAAATAAAATCTTTAAATAGATCAGTAAAGGGATCCCTGGGTGGCGCAGCTGTTTAGCGCCTGCCTTTGCCCCAGGGCGCGATCCTGGAGACCCGGGATCGAATCCCACGTCGGGCTCCCGGTGCATGGAGCCTGCTTCTCCCTCTGCCTATGTCTCTGCCTCTCTCTCTCTCTCTCTCTCTCTCTCTGTCTGTGTGTGTGACTATCATAAAAATAAATAAATAAATAAATAAGTAAATAAGTAAGTAAGTAAATAAATAATGGCTTTAGTTTTTAAAAATTACATCCTGGGGATCCCTGGGTGGCTCAGTGGTTTAGCACCTGCCTTTGGCCCAGGGCATTGTCCTGGAGTCCAGGGATCAAATCCCACATGGGGCTCCCTGCATGGAGCCTGCTTCTGTCTCTGCCTCTCTCTCTGCGTTTCTCATGAATAAATAAATAAAACCTTTAAAAAAAATTTAAAAAAATAAAAATTACGTCCTTACACAGTTTTCAGTTTTCATTCTTCTTATACTGGGAAAGTTTCTTCAGTGACTTCTTAATGTCTCTGATAGAGAATGTTCTAGGATATTTTGTAAATTTTCCCATAATCACAGCTCTGAGCTCAGATGCTTGAGTGTCTAATATCACATAAAGAGTTAAAAGCTGGGGCGCCAGGATGGCTCAGTGGTTGAGACTCTGCCTTCTGCTAAGGTCCTAAGGTTGTGATCCAGTCCTGGGATAGAGTCCTGCATCGGGCTCTCCATAGGGAGCCTACTTCTCCCTCTGCCTATGTCTCTGCCTTTCTCTGTGTGTCTCTCATGAATAAATAAATAACATTTTTAAAAAAGAATTAGAAGCTGAGAGCCTGATTGTATAACATAAATTTATTTATTTGCCACATAAGAGTAGATTTTTTTGAATAATGTTTTTTTCTTTTTTTTAAAGACTGAGTCCCGAATAGGGCTCCCTGCAGGGAGCCTGTTTCTCCCTCAGCCTGTGTCTCTGCCTCTCTCTTGCTATGTCTCCCATGAATAAATAAATAAAATCTTAAAAAAAAAAAAAAGGGAAGAAAAACTCTCCTTGTGTTTTTCCTCCCCTCTGCTACTAATACACTCACACTTACAACGCTCCACCTCACAACACTTCTGACACAAACTCTAAAGGAAAAAAAAACATTTCTCCTTCACTCACATTCACAGCACTTCTGTGTGTGGGTTTTTCCCAACACCAAAGAATTCTCAGATACTCTGGATACCAGCTGGGTGTTTTACTGTGCTACGGTGCAGGGGTGAAAGAGCACCTGACTCTGAGGGGCTTAAACAGACCAGATTTGGCTGCTCACCACTGACAAAATCCAAAGGCAGAGAGACAAGTGGTGCTGAAACAAGAAAGGAATTTAATTTGTGAGGCTCAAACCAGGAAGACAGGAATCTAGTGTCTTAAAGACTGTCTCCAAACCACTGAAAATACTTCCAGGTTTAGATAAGGAAAATGTGGGACAAAAGTAGGCAGTGAAGGTCAAGTCAATCATTGTCTTGGGGTCAATCAGGGGCAGGTGGGGGTCTTGCTGGCCCAGGGCAGTCCTTGCTGCTTGAAGGGTAGTTTCAGTTGCCAGGAGGGGATGCTGAGCCAAGAGACTAGCCAGAAAGAAGAACCCAACTGAAACAGCTTAAAAGCATCAAGTTGAACAAAAATCAAATGGCTGCACTGATGCTTCAGTGAAGCTTGATTTTATTTTATTTTTTAAGACTTTATTAATTTATTCGTGAGAGACACAGACATAGGCAGAGGGAGAAGCAGGATCCCTGAGGGGAGCCCAATGCAGGCCTCCATCCCAGGACCCGGAATCACAACCTGAGCCTAAGGCAAATGCTCAGCTCCTGAGCCACCCAAGCGTCCAGAAGCTTGATCTTAAAGTAACCTTTTACCTCTCATTCACAAACCTCCCCTCCTCCCTTCTTGGCCTTTTGTTTCAGGAACCCCATACCAGCCGCTGAGGACACAAGTAACTAGGCTGGCTGGCTTTACGTTCACAATTGCTGTGAAAACTGGCTAGATCCTGTATTTCCCTAGAAAACAAACCATTCCATCTCCCTTCCTCTGGGTGGTCTTGCAGTTTTTGAAGGCCAAAGCCTGCTGCAGCCTCCTTTCCCAGCAAAGCAATAAAGCTATTGTTCCTCTTTATCCCAAACTCTGTCTCCATGTTATATTTTGACTCTGAAGCATGGAGGTTGTTTTTCGACAACACAAGTAGAAAGTTTGAAGTAAAAATGGAGACAGCCAAATTCCTCTTTCAGAGGCCCCCATCTAAATTTATTAGGCAGTTAAAGGTGAAGTAAAGGCTCTTCTTGAGTCTTGGGCCTTAATCGTCCTCAGTTCAAAATAATCTACATGCCAAAATGGCATATTTCGGGGTGGCCTGCCCTGAACCCTATCATACCTTTCTTTTTTTGTCTCTTAAAGTCTACCCTTCAGAGATAAATATGGTTAACTTAGCTTAATGAAGAAGAAAATTGAACACCCAAAAAATATGATTTTTATTGATAAAGTTCATATTTCCAATTATTGAATCAGCTGTTTTCTTTTAAGGAATGTGTGTCACGATTGCTAATTGACTGGAGTTACATCTGTGCTGGGGAGAAAAATGCATATACATATTTGCACTAATGTTTTTTATGCACATTTCTATCCCTTTTCCTCTACATTATACCAGTAGCTGAGATTAAAGGTTCTCCTTTAGAATAAAACGTTGTACATTAAGAAGCCCCAGAGACTTCAGCGATATTAAGCATATCACTCTTCCAAAACTCAAAATCAAAGTAGAAATTTGAGGGGCTCCTGGCTGGCTCAGTCAGTGGAGCATGCGAGTCTTGATCTTGGGGTTGTGAATTCAAGCCCCACATTGGACATAGAGCTTAAAAAAAAAAAAAAGTGGAAATTTGATTTCTGAGAAGTAAAATAATCTGCTGGCATTTCTAGCTCAGCTTCTCACACTAATTCATAAAGACCTAGCCAGCCATTGTGAGCACACTCAGAAAAACTGCTGGGTAAGTTATTCTATGCATCAACCCCCAGACATTCTTCTTTTCTTCCCTTGCATCCCAAAAGTACTGTATTGTTCACTTGCTCTGTGCTGTATCCAGAGCATTTTTTTCTGATTCATTTGCCTGTGAAAATCTGTTTCCCATCTTTTATTTTCCCTAACATCCACTACCTTCTACAGCTTAGAGTACACTTTATGAAAACAGATTCCCACAGCCCCACCTTCCTCCAGCCATTTCTCCACAGTCAAAAAATTATCCCTACCAACTGACTCTGATTTTCTTTTTTTTTAATACTAAATTAATTTTTATTGGTGTTCAATTTAGCAACATACAGAATAACACCCAGTGCTCATCCCGTCAAGTGCCCCCCCCTCAGTGCCCGTCATCCATTCACCCCCACCCCCCGCCCTCCTCCCCTTCCATCACCCCTAGTTTGTTTCCCAGAGTTAGGAATCTTTATGTTCTGTCTCCCTTTCTGATATTTCCCACACATTTCTTCTCCCTTCCCTTATATTCCCTTTCACTATTATTTATATTCCCCAAATGAATGAGAACATACAATGTTTGTCCTCCGATTGACTTACTTCACTCAGCATAATACCCTCCAGTTCCATCCACGTTGAAGCAAATGGTGGGTATTTGTCATTTCTAATGGCTGAGTAATATTCCATTGTATACATAAACCACATCATCTTCATCCATTCATCTTTCGATGGACACCGAGGCTCCTTCCACAGTTTGGCTATTGTGGACATTGAAGCTATAAACATCAGGGTGCAGGTGTCCTGGCATTTCATTGCATCTGAATCTTTGGGGTCAGTCCCCAACAGTACAATTGCTGGGTCGTCGGGCAGGTCTATTTTTAACTCCTTGAGGAACCTCCACACAGTTTTCCAGAGTGACTCTGATTTTCTTATTGGGTGTCTCCCAACTGTTGGCTTAACAAGGCAGACTCAGACAAAGCAATTTAAATTAAGTATGTGTTTGACTCATATTCTTAACTTTCTAATTGAAAAACTAATATCTCTTTTAAAATTACTTCTTTTAAAATAAAAATAATATGCATACATTACAGAAAATTGAATATGTGGAATATATATATATATATATATATATATATATATATATAATGGAATATTACCCATAAAAAAAAAGAATGAAATCCTGTCATTTGCAATAACCTGAATGAAGCTAGAGAGTATAATGGTAAGTGAAATACATCAGTCAGAGAAAGACAAATACCATATGATTCACTCATTTGTGGAATTTAAGAAACAAAACAAAAAAAGGGGGTAAGAAGAGAGAGAGAGAGAGGAACCAAGAAACAGACTCTTTTTTTTTTTTTTTAAAGGATTGGTATGCTTTTTTTTTTTAATGATAGTCATACAGAGAGAGAGAGAGAGAGAGGCAGAGACATAGGTAGAGGGAGAAGCAGGCTCCATGCACCGGGAGCCTGACGTGGGACTCGATCCCGGGTCTCCAGGATCACGCCCTGGGCCAAAGGCAGGCGCCAAACCGCTGCACCACCCAGACTCTTAACTATAAGAGAACAAACTAATGGTTACCAAAGAGGAGATGGGTGGGGTATGGGTGAAATAGGTCATGGGGATTAAGGAGTACACTTGTGATCAGCATGGGGTGATGTATAGAATTGATGAATCTCTATGTTGTACACCTGAAACTAGTATAACGTTGCATGTTAACTAACCGGAATTTAAATAAAAACTTTTGAAAGAAGAAAATTTCAGTTAAAAAAAGAAAATATTGATAGCATACAAGAATGAAAAAAGTATGAATTTTTCCATTTTTTTCCTCCTTTTTTTTTTTTTGTATTTGCTCTTTTGTGGGGGGGAAAGTTCTCACTGTACTGTAAGGAAAATGTGAAGAATACATAAAGAAAATTATGGCCAATTTTTCCTCCTTTTTGTAAGATGAAGGAACAAATTTTTGTTATCCAATGGATATTCCAAGAATTCCCTAAAATATTTTATTATTATTTATTTTATTTTATTTTTTAAAGATTTTATTTATTCATGAGAGACAGAGAGAGAGATACGGAGACAGAAGCAGAGGGAGGAGAAGCAGGCTTCATGCAGGAAGCCGGATGTGGGACTCGATTCCTGGACTCAAAAATCACGCCCTGAGCTAAAGGCAGATGCTCAACCACTGAGCCACCCAGGTGTCCCATCCCTAAAATATTTTAAGAACAAAACATATTCTAATATTTCTGAATAGACAGCCTAATATGGCAAAGACAGGACCAAGAAGAATTGGCCAGAAGAGGCAATATATGTATAGAAGTCATTTTTAAAATACAAGATATATTTATTATAACTATTTAAAAGCCACAGCAATAAAGAACAGTGATTGCTAGGAATGAATTTTTGGTCAAAATTATCAAAAGTGTTAGGAAGAAGACCAGATAATTAGTAGAATATTTTGGTGATTAAAAAGAATATCTGATATCTATACACATATTAAATTGGTCATTTTCCAAAAAGAAAATCCAGATTCTGGTTTGACTCTTCTTTTTTTAATTTTTTTTTAGTTTGACTCTTTTTTAAAAAAAGAATATATCCACATTAAAACATAATTTTTTTAAAAAGATTTTATTTATTTATTGATGAGAGACACACACACAGAGACAGAGGCAGAGGGAGGAGAAGACTCCATGCAGGGAGCCTGATGTGGGACTCGATCCCAGGACTGCGGGATCACAACCCAAGCCGAAGGCAGATGCTCAACTGCTGAGCCACCCAGGTGTCCCGAAACATATTTTTTTTTTCAAAACATAATTTTTTTAGAAGATTTTATTTTTAATTAATCTTTACACCCATTGTGGGACTCAAACTCACAATTCCAAGGTCAAGAGTTGTATGCACTTCTGACAGAGCCAGCAATATGCCCCAAAACATTATTTACAATAGCCCAGATATGGAAGCAAACTAAATGTCCATTGATAAATGAACAGATAAAGAAGCTGTGGTGTATAATGAGATACCACCTCACACCAGTGAGAATGGGGAAAATTAACAAGGCAGGAAACAACAAATGTTGGAGAGGATGCGGAGAAAAGGGAACCCTCTTACACTGTTGGTGGGAATGTGAACTGGTGCAGCCACTCTGGAAAACTGTGTGGAGGTTCCTCAAACAGTTAAAAATATACCTGCCCTACGACCCAGCAATTGTACTGTTGGGGATTTACCCCAAAGATACAAATGCAATGAAACGCCGGGACACCTGCACCCCGATGTTTATAGCAGCAATGGCCACGATAGCCAAACTGTGGAAGGATCCTCGGTGTCCAACGAAAGATGAATGGATAAAGAAGATGTGGTTTATGTATACAATGGAATATTACTCAGCTATTAGAAATGACAAATACCCACCATTTGCTTCAACGTGGATGGAACTGGAGGGTATTATGCTTAGTGAAGTAAGTCAGTCGGTGAAGGACAAACATTATATGTTCTCATTCATTTGGGGAATATAAATAATAGTGAAAGGGAATATAAGGGAAGGGAGAAGAAGTGTGTGGGAAATATCAGAAAGGGAGACAGAACGTAAAGACTGCTAACTCTGGGAAACGAACTAGGGGTGGTAGAAGGGGAGGAGGGCGGGGGGTGGGAGTGAATGGGTGACGGGCACTGGGGGTTATTCTGTATGTTAGTAAATTGAACACCAATAAAAAATAAATTAAAAAAAAAAAGAAGCTGTGGTGTATATATACAATGAAATATTACTCAGCCATTAAAAGAATGAGATCTTGCTATTTGCAACAACATGGATGGACCTCGAGGGTATTATGCTAAGTGAAGTAAGTTGCACAGAGAAACACAAATAACATATGATTTGATTTATATGTGGTATCTGAAAAACAAAATAAATGAACAAACAAAAAGCAGAAACAGGGCAAGCCCCAGTGGCTCAGGGGTTTAACACCGCCTTCAGTCCAGGGCCTGATCCTGGAGACCCGGGATCAAGTCCCATGTCGGGCTCCCTGCATGGAGCCTGCTTCTCCCTCTGCCTGTGTCTCTGCCTCTCTCTCTCTCTCTCTCTTTCTCTCTCTCTCTCTCTCTGTGTGTGTCTCTCATCAATAAATAAATAAAATCTTAAAAAAAAAAATTGTAGCAAGACGACATCATAAGAAGTTCCTGAACTCCTTCCCTTCTGTGGACACATCAAATCTATAGCTACATATGAAATAATTACCTCTGAAAAAGACGTGAAAATTAGCCAAAGAGCTCATTTACAACAAACAGTAAAAAGGCCACATTGAGAAGGGTAGGAGAGGCAAGGATGTACTTTTGCCTAAATCCCCACCCCACAATCAGGACAGATTTCACAAACCTGAGCTTCTCCCTGAGAAGCAGGTGTTTATATTCCATATCAGGCACCCCAACCCTTGAGACTGGCAACAGAGAGGCAAATTCCCAAAATGTCTGGCTTTGATAATCAATGCAGTTTCCATCCAGAAGACTCAAAAGACTGGAGGGGAATGAGATACTTCTCTTAAAGAGCTTGTGCACAAATGCACTTCCCCCAAGGACAAGCACAAAAGAAACAGTTTGAAAAGCACTTAGACTATATGTGAAGGAGATTCATTTGCTAATCTTAAAGCATTTGCCAGAGGAGCAGAGTTCTGTTGGGGCTCTCTCCAAGGCCTTATACTGGAGGCATCATTTTTATGCTCTCCCTATATCTTAAAATGCTTGCGGTCATGCCCCAGCCATGTGCTCTCCCAGGTCCCTGTGAAAACTGGCAGGCATATGCAGTCCACACAGGGGTTGCTCCTTATCACCTGGTTCTGATGGCTGTGGTGGTGGTGGGGCATGCATTCCTGGATGCCATGGACTATTAACAGACAATTCTTGGGGCACCTGGATGGTGCAATTGGTTAAGCATCTGATTCTTAGTTTAAGCTGCGGTCATGATCTTAGGGTCGTGAGATCAGGCTCAGATCAGGTTCCACACTCAGCATGGAGGCTATGTCAGATTCTCTTTTCCTCTCCCTCTCCCCCTCTCACTTGTGCTTTCTTTTTTTTCTTTTCTCTTTTTTAAATTTTTATTTATTTATGATAGTTACACAGAGAGAGAGAGAGAGAGAGGCAGAGACATAGGCAGAGGGAGAAGCAGGTTCCATGCACCGGGAGCCCGACGTGGGATTTGATCCCAGGTCTCCAGGATCACGCCCTGGGCCAAAGGCAGGTGCTAAACCGCTGCGCTACCCAGGGATCCCTCACTTGTGCTTTCTATCAATCTCTCTCTCTCTCTCTCAAATAAATAAATAAATCTTAAAAGAGAAAGAGAGAGAGAGAGAGAGAATTCTTGACCAGATGCCACCCCTAGGGAACTACACATAGCCAACTGAAACACATCCCAGTCTTTCTGTAAAAAAGACCTATTTCCAGGGTACCTGGCTAGCCCAACTGATGGAGCAAGTGACTCGATCTCAGGGTTATGAGTTCAAGCCCCACATTGGATGTAGAAATTACTTTTAAAAATAAGATCTTTTTTTAAAAAGGCCTATTTACTTGACTAGAACTTTAACTTGGGGGGGGGCAGAATTCAGTTTTGCCACATCTAGATGCTAGGGAGGGGCTTTCAGTAGAATAGACCAGGGGATACCATACGTAAGCTCTCTCTCAGCCCTGCTACAGTTTGCTGGTACCTCCCAGAGAGGAATTTATAAACTTGTCTAAAGCCCTGATTCTTGCAACTGTCACCTCCAGATCCCTGGTCTGAAGACCAGCAGAGTTTATGATTGTGGTCTCATAGGGCTGCTGTACATATTTGCATGGTTTATTTTATTTTATTTTATTTTATTTTATTTTATTTTATTTTATTTTATTTTATTTTATTTTATTTCATATTTGCATGGTTTAAAATTGCTGCCTCAGGCTCTGGTTTCCAATCAGCTTGAAACTAGATGCTGACTGAAATCCCTTCTTTTGGAATACCCTCAACTATGGGGATCTATCAAGAATAAATCAGATACAAGAGACAACCAAGAGATAGGGTGAGGTTGAACAATAAGATTCATCTACTATACAAGGCCCTCCTTAAAGACTGGGGGCAGTAGCTGTTTTGCCTAATACATTGAAACAGACACAAAGGAGGGCCCCTGGGTGGTTCAGTTGATTGAGTGTCTGACTCTTGATTTTAGCTCAGGTCATGGTCTCAGGGTCATGGAATTGAGCCCTATGTTGGGCTCCATGCATAGCATGTCGAGTCTGCTTGCCTATCTCCCTCTGCTCCTCACCCTGCTCTCTCTCTCTCGGTCTCTCTCTCTCTCTCATATAAATAATTAAATAAATAATATCTTTAAATTAAAAAAAAACAGAGTCAGGATCCCTGGGTGGCGCAGCAGTTTAGCGCCTGTCTTTGGCCCAGGGCGCAATCCTGGAGACCCGGGATCGAGTCCCACATCGGGCTCCCGGTGCATGGAGCCTGCTTATCCCTCTGCCTCTCTCTCTCTCTCTCTCTCTCTCTGTGACTATCATAAATAAATAAAAATTAAAAAAAAAAACAAAACAGAGTCAAACAAAATGAGGAGACAAAGGAATATGCTCCAAACAAAAGAACAAAATGAAACCTCAGAAAAATACTTTAATGAAATAGAAACAGGAAATAAAGAGTTCAAGTAATTGTCATAAAGATGCTACTGAACTTATGAAAAGAATGGATAAAATAGAGATAAATTCCACAAAGAGAAAATATAAGAAAGTACCAAACAGAAGTCACGGAGCTGAAGAATACAATAGCCGACCTGAAAAAATACTAGAGGAGTTCTACAGCAGACTAGATGAAGCAGCATGTGATCAGGGCAGTGGAAATTCAGGGGAGTGGAACAGGGCAGTGGAACTCACCTAAACAGAGCAGGAAAAAAATTTTGTTTTAAATGAAGGTATCTTAAGGGACCTATGGAACAACATCAGCAGAATAACATTCACATTATGGGGGGCCAAGAAGGAGAAGAGAGAGGAAGGGGCAGAAAGCTTATTTGAAGAAATAATAGATGAAAAGAAAGTTAAATTAAAAAAAAAAAAAAACAGTTCTCTAACTTGGGGAAGGAAACAGACATACAGATCCCAAAAGCTCAGAGTTTCAAAGAAGATGAACTCAAAAAGATGCATACTCAGACACAGTATAAGGAAAATGTAGAAGTTAAAGAGAGAATCATAAAAGCAGCAAGAGAAAAATAAATTGTTATATATAAGGGATCCCTTATAAGTCTATCAGCAGATTTTTAAGCAGGAACTTTGCAGGATTGATGAGAGTGGCACAATATATTCAAAGTTCTAAAAGGAAAAAAATGTCCAACCAAAAATACCTTCCTGGCAAGGTAATCATTCAGAATTAAAGGAGCAATGAAAAGTTCTCCAGACAAGCAATAGCTAAAGGTGTTCAATACCACCAAACCAGCCTTACAAGAAATGTTAAAGGGACTTCTTTAAGCTGAAAAAGAAGGGCATTAATTGGTAACAAGAAAACTTAGTTCTCCCTCTGCCTGTGTCTCTGTCTCTCTCTCTCTCTCTCTCTCCGTGTGACTATCATGAATAAATAAATTTAAATAAAAAAAAAATTAAAAAAAAAAAAAAAAGGGATCCCTGGGTGGCGCAGCGGTTTGGCGCCTGCCTTTGGCCCAGGGCGTGATCCTGGAGACTCGGGATCGAATCCCACATCGGGCTCCCGGTGCTTGGAGCCTGCTTCTCCCTCTGCCTGTGTCTCTGTCTCTGTCTCTCTCTCTCTCCGTGTGACTATCATGAATAAATAAATTTAAATAAAAAAAAAAATTTAAAAAAAAAAAGAAAACTTAGGAAAGTATAAATCTCTCTGGTAAAAGTAAATATATAGTGAAGGTAATGGATTAATCATTTATAAAGCTAGTATGAAGGTTAAAAGAAAAAAATAGTAAAAATAACTATAACTACAATAATCAATTAAGGGAGATACAAAATAAAAAGATATAAAATATGACATCAGAAACATAAAACAGGGGGAGTGGTAGTAAAAGGGCAGAGTTTTAGAATGCATTCAAACCTAAGTTGCTATCAACTTAAAATAGACTTACATATATAAGCTGTTATATGTGAGCTTCATGGAAATGACAAAGCAAAAACTTATAGTAGAGGGGTGTCTCAGTGCTCAGTTGATTAAGTGTCTACCTTCAGCTCAGGTCATGATCTCAAAGTCCTGGGATTGAGCCCCACATTGGGCTTCCTGCTCAGTGGGGAGTCTGCTTCTCCCTCTCCCTCTGCCTCTCTCCCAGTTTGTGTTCTCTCTTTCTGTCACACTCTCTCTCTCAAATAAATATATTTTTTTAAAAAACTAAAAAAAAAGGGAGGGCAGCCCGGATGGCTCAGCAGTTTAGCACAGCCTTCAGCCCAGGGCGTGATCCTGGAGACTCCAGATCGAGTCCTACGTCAGGCTCCCTGCATGGAGCCTGCTTCTCCCTCTGCCTGTGTCTCTGCCCCCCTCTCTCTATGTCTTTCATAAATAAATAAATAAAATCTTTAAAAACAGTAACAACAAAAAGTTTATAGTAGATACACAGAAGACAATAAAAAAGGAATGTAGGGCAGCCCAGTGGCTCAGCGGTTTAGCTCTGCCTTCAAGCCCAGGACATGATCCTGGAGACCCAGGATCGAGTCCCACATCAGGCTCCCTGCATGGAGCCTGCTTCTCCCTCTGCCTATGTCTCTGCGTCTCTCTCTCTCTCTCTCTCTGAATAAATAAATAAAATCTTAAAAAGGTAACCCTAAAGACCATCAAAACACAAGGAAGCAAGAAAAGAAAGAAAGAAGAAAGAAAGAAAGAAAGAAAGAAAGAAAGAAAGAAAGAAGCCAGAAAACAATTAACAAAATGATAATAAGTACTTAACTATCAATAATTAAATGCTAGCTGAGTGAAGTAAGTCAGTCAGAGAAGGACAAACATTATATGTTCTCATTCATGTGGAGAATATAAATAATAGTGAAAGGGAATATAAGGGAAGGGAGAAGAAATGTGTGGGAAATATCAGAAAGGGAGACAGAACGTAAAGACTGCTAACTCTGGGAAACGAACTAGGGGTGGTGGAAGGGGAGGAGGGCGGGGGGTGGGGGTGAATGGGTGATGGGCACTGAGGGGGGCACTTGACGGGATGAGCACTGGGTGTTATTCTGTATATTGGTAAATTGAACACCAATAAAAAATAAATTAATAAATAAAAAATAAATTAAAATAATAAAATAAATTAAAATAATAATAATAATAATAATAATAATAATAATTAAATGCTAAATGGTCTAAATTCCCAATCAAAAAATATAGAGTGCCTGAATGGATAAAAACAAGAACAACCTATATGCTGCTTACCAGAGACTCACTGCAGTTGTAAGGACACCACAGACCAAGAGTGAAGAGATGGCAAAAGATATTCCATACAAATAGAAACCAAAAGAAAGTTGGGGGACTTATATTAAACAAAATAGTTTTTTTTTTAAAGATTCTATTTATTTATTCATGAGAGACACACAAAGAGAGAGAGAGAGAGAGAGAGAATGAGAGAGAGGCAGAGACACAGGCAGAGGGAGAAGCAGGCTCCATGCAGGGAGCCAGATGCGGGACTCGATCCAGAGCCTCCAGGATCTGGCCCTGGGCTGAAGGCGGTGCTAAAGCACTGAGCCACCTGGGCTGCCCAACAAAATAGATTTTAAAATAAAGACTGCAGGGGCATCTGGGTGGCTCAGTGGTTTGAGTGGCTGCCTTTGGCTCAGGTCATGATCACATGGTCCTGTGATTGAGTCCCACATCGGGCTCCCCTCAGGGAGTCTGCTTCTCTCTCTGACTATGTCTGTGCCTCTTTCTGTATGTCTCTCATGAATAAATAAACAAAATCTTTAACAAACAAAAAATGAAAAAGAAAAGAAAACAAGCAAACAAAAATAATAATGATTTTTTTAAAAGACTGTAAGAAGAGGGACACGTGGGTGGCCCTGTGGTTGAGCATCTGCCTTTGGCTCAGGTCCTGGTCCCAGGGTCCTGGGATCAAGTCCTTATCAGGCTCCCCATAGGGAGCCCACTTCTTCCTCTGCCTGTGTCTCTGCCTCTCTCTCTGTGTCTCCCATGAATAAGTAAGTAAGTAAATAAATAAATAAATACTGTAAGAAAAGACAAAGATGAGCATTACATAATGATAAGTGGGTCAATCCAACAAAAGGATATAACATTTGTAAATATGCACCCAACAGGGCAGCAGCTCAGCGTTTTAGCGCTGCCTTTGGCTCAGGGCCTTATCCTGGAGACCCAGGTTCGAGTGTCATATCAGGCTCCCTGCGTGGAGCCCGCTTCTCCCTCTGCCTCTGTCTCTGCCTCTCTGTGTGTGTCTCTCATCAATAAATAAATAAAATCTTTAAAAAAAAAATGCACCCAACATAGTAGCACCTAAATGTATAAAGCAAATATTAACAGACCTAAAGGAAGAAATTATCAGCAATAAGATCATAGTAGGGGACTTTAATACTCCACTTACATCAATGGCTGTATCATCCAGACAAAAATCAATAAAGAAGTATAAGCCTTAAAAGACACATTAAACTTGGGGCACCCGAGTGCCTTAGTCAGTTATGCATCCAGCTCTTGATTTTGGCTTGGGTCATGACTCAGGGTGGTGGGATCAGGCTCCATGCTCAGCAGGGAGTCTGCTTGAGATTCTCTCTCCCTCTACCCCTACCTGCACTCACACACACGTGTGTGCTTTCTCTCTAAAATAAATAAATGAATCGGGATCCCTGGGTGGCGCAGCGGTTTGGCGCCCGCCTTTGGCCCAGGGCGCGATCCTGGAGACCTGGGATCGAATCCCACGTCGGGCTCCCAGTGCATGGAGCCTGCTTCTCCCTCTGCCTGTGTCTCTGCCCCTCTCTCTCTCTGTGTGTGACTATCAATCAATCAATCAATCAATCAATCAATCTTTGGGTGAGGGGGAAGACACATTAACCCAAACAGACTTAATAGATATACACAGAACATTCCATCCAAAAGCAGTAGAATAGGGCAGCCCCGGTGGCTTAGCGGTTTAGCGCTGCCTTCAGCGGAGGGCCTGATCCTGGAGACCCAGAATCGAGTCCCACGTCAGGCTCTCTCTGCATGGAGCCTGCTCCTCCACCTGCCTGTGTCTCTGCCTCTCTCTCTCTCTCTCTCTGTCTCTTATGAGTAAATAAATAAAATCTTAAAAAAAAAGCAGTAGAATACACATTCTTCTCGAATGCACATGAAACATTCTTCAGAATAGATAATATGTTAGCTCACAAAATAAGTCTCAGTGAACTGAAGAAGTTTGAAATCATATCAAACATCTTTGCCAAACCACAATGGTATGAAACTAGAAATAAACTACAAGAGATAAACTGGAAAAATCACAAATATGTGAAGATTAAACAACATGCTACTGAACAACCAATGAGTCAATGAAGAAATTAAAGGAGAAAACAAAAACTATTTTGAGACAAATGAAAATGAAAACACAACAAATACAAAGGCTCATAAGAAACTACTATGAACAATTATACTAGACTACTATCTTACAAAAAATTTTTTTAAATAAAAAGTAAATAGGGGATCCCTGGGTGGCTCAGCAGTTTAGCTCCTGCCTTTGGCTCAGGGTATGATCCTGGAGTTCCGGGATCGAGTCCCACGTCCGGCTCCCTGCATGGAGCCTGCTTCTCCCTCTGCCTGTGTCTCAGCCTCTCTCTCTCTCTCTCTGTGTCTCTCATGAATAAATAAAATCTTTTAAATAATAATAATAAATAAATAAATAATAAATAAAAAGCAAATAGACTACTACCTTACATCCTACACAAAAATTAAATCAAACTGGATTAAAAAGATGAATATAAGACCTGAAACCATAAAACTTCTAGTAGAAAAAGAAAACATAGACAGTAAACTCCTTGGCATTAGTCTTGGCAATAATTTTTAGATCTCACACCAAAATCAAAAGCAACAGAATATATAAACAATTGGAACTACATCAAACTAAAAAGCCTCTGCACAGCAAAGGAAATCATTAACAAAATGAAAAGGTGGCCTACTGAATGGGAGAAAATCATGTATCTGATAAGAGGTTAATACACAAAATATAGAAGCAATTAAACTCAGCAGCAAAAAAACTAGCAAGCTGATCTTAAAATGTACAGAGGATCTGAACAGACATTTTGCCAAAGAAGACACATAGATGACCAATACGCATTTGAAAAGACACTCAGCATCACTTTAAAAGAAAACGAAAAAGAAAAAAATGGGGTGCCTGGCTGGCTCAGTCAATAGAGCACGAGACTCTAGATCTCAGGGTCCTGAGTTTAAGCCCCACACTGGGTATCGAGGCTACTTTAAAAAAAAAGGAAAAGAAAAGATGCTCAGCATCACTAATCATCAGAGAAGTGCAGATCAAAATCACAATAAGATGTCATCTCACACTTGTTAGAATGACTATTATCAAAAAGACAAGAGGTGCATTGGCTGGCTCTGTCAGTAGAGCATGGGACTTTTGGTCTCCAGGTCGTGAATTCAAGCCCTATGTTGGGTGTAGAGATTGCTTTAAAAACAAATAAACAAACAAATAAATAAAAATCTAAGAAATGTTACTATTGAAGCACTAATTAAAAACAAATTTGGGGGGGAGGTATCCCTGGGTGGCTCAGCAGTTAAGTGCCTGCCTTCCATCTGGGGTGTGAGCCTGGAGTCTTGGGATCGGGTCCCACATGGGGCTCTCTGCATGGAGCCTGTTTCTCCCTCTGCCTGTGTCTCTGCCTCTCTTTCTCTGTGTTTCTCATGAATAAATAAATAAAATCTTAAAAAAAAAAAACAAATTGGGGCACAAATTTGGCTGCCTGGCTGAATCAGTGGAGCATGCAACTCTTGATCTTCAGGTCGTAAGTTCAAGCCCCACACTGGGTATAGAGTTTACTTAAAAATAAAAAGGGGGACACCTGGGTGGCTCAGCAGTTGAGTGCCTGCCTTTGGCCCAGGGTATGATCCTGGAGTCCCGGGATTGAGTCCTGCATGGGACTCCCTGCATGGAGCCTGCTTCTCTCTCTGCAGGTGTCTCTGCCTCTCTCTCTCTCTCTCTCTCTGTCTCTCATGAATAAATAAGTAAAATATTAAAAAAATAAAAATAAAAAGGAAAAAATAAAAGTGTTAATGAGAATGTAGAGAAAAGGGAACCCTTGTGCATTGTTGATGGGAATGTAAATTGCTGCAGCTACTATGGAAAACAATATGAAGGTTTGTCAAAAAATTAAAAACAGGGATCCCTGGGTGGCACAGCGGTTTAGCGCCGCCTTTGGCCCAGGGGCGATCCTGGAGACCCGGAATCGAATCCCACGTCGGGCTCCCGGTGCATGAAACCTGCTTCTCCCTCTGCCTGTGTCTCTGCCTCTCTCTCTCTCTCTCTCTGTGACTATCATAAATAAATAAAAATTAAAAAAAAAAGAAAAACACAGAAAGACAGAGATAATAAATAAATAAAATCTTAAAAAAAAAAAGAATGAAATTTTGCGATTTGGGACAACATGGATGGCCCTTGAGAGTTGTATGCTCAATGAAATAAGAGAAAGAGAAATAATATATGATCTCATTCAAATGTAGAATCAAAGAAACCAACCAAAGAAACAAAACTCACAGACAGTGGAACAGTGGTTGCCAAAAGGCAGGGTAGTTAAGAGGTGCATAAAATAGGTGAAAGTTGTCAAGAGGTAGAAATTTCCAGTTATGAAATAAATAAGTCAAAAAAAAAGAAAGAAAGAAAGAAAGAAAGAAAGAAAGAAAGAAAGAAAGAAAGAAAGAAAGAAAGAAAGAAAGAAGTCATGGGGATGTAACATACCGCATGTGACTACAGTCAATAATTGTATAGTGCATATTTGAAAGTTGCTAAGAGTAAATCTTAAAAGTCATTATCACAAGAAAAAGAATTATAACTATGGTGATGGATAGTAACTCGAGTTATTGTGGTGAATATTTCATAGGGCATACAAATATCAAATTGTTATGTTATACACTGAAAAATAGATTAATCTATTTTTTACTTGAATATACATTTGAATAAACCAACAAGTTGAAAAATAGACAAGGTATATCTATTATCTGGTATATGTATTCATATTTCTCTGTAATTATTATGAGTATAGTCTATTATTTTATCTATTACTACCTCTAGCCAAAGTAACCAACTTTTCAGTTGTCCAGACAGAGAGAAGCCTAGAAGACAGTAAACTAAGAAATGTCTACCTAATTTTTGAGTGCACATTTAGATGATCTTTACAAATTTTAAGCTGATAATCTCAGCAGGGAGTGGGGGTGGGTGGGGGTGGTGCCTGTGTGGCTCAGTCAGTTGAGCATCCAATTTTTGGTTTCCACTCAGGTCATGATCTCATGGGTCATGAGATGGAACCCTGTATCACACTCAGTGGGGAGTCTGTTTGAAGATTCTCTCCCTCTGCACCTCCCCCCACTCTCTCTCTCTCTCTCACTCAAAATAAATAAATAAATCTAAAAAAAAAAAAAACAAAATCCAACTCTAAGGATGCCTGGCTGGTTCAGTCGGTGGAGTATATGACTCTTAATCCGTGAGTTTGGGCCTCATATTGAGTGTAGAGGTTACTTAAAATTTTTCTTAAAAATATTTTATTTATTTATTTATTTATTTATTTATTTATTTATTTATTTATTTAGAAGATTTTATTTATTTATGAGAGACACAGGGCAGGGGAGAGAGAGAGAGAGAGAGAGGCAAAGACACAGGCAGAGGGAGAAGCAGGCTTCCTTCAAGGAACCCCATGTGGGACCCGATCCCGAATCCCGGGATCACGCCCTGAGCCAAAGGCAGATGCTCAACCACTGAGCCACCCAGGCGTCCCTATTTATTATTTTTTAAAGATTTTATTTCTTTATTCATGAGAGACACACAGAAAGAGGCAGAGGCACAGGCAGAGGGAGAAGCAGGCTCCCTGATGGGAGCCCAATGTGGAACTCCATCCCAGGACCCTGGAATCACAACCTGAGCAGAAGGCAGATGCTCAACCATTGAGCCACCAGGTGCCCCTTAAAAAAATCTTTAAAAAAATAAAAAATAAGCAACATTTTGTATTTTAATCTTTAACAATTTTTGGGAAGGATAATTTATTTGATTTTTTTTAATTTTTTAAATTTATTTGATTTATAAGACCAACAGAAAAAATTTAGAGAGTTTAAAGCATGTGAATTTTAATTTTATACTATAAAAATTAAAATACAGTGTTAGCATTAATTTTATACAATAAAACACAGTTTGCTTCTTCTTTCTTTTAGAAATGTTTGATTGTTTTGTGGATGAGATATTCCTAGAGTGCACAATGGCAACAGAATGATTTTTTTCTAGTCAATTCACCTTTAAATCTTCTCAAGTGAGGGGAAGAAGGAGAGGACAGAAGGGAAAAAACTTTAGACAAATATAAAATATCATTGGAGAAAGGCTAATAATCTTTCTCCTGCAAGACAAGGAAAAAGTTTAGTTTTAGAAAAACCTATTTCGGGCAGCCCGGGTGGCTCAGCGGTTTAGCGCCACCTTCAGCCCAGGACCTGATCCTGGAGACCTGGGATTGAGTCCCATGTCAGGCTCCCTGCATGGAGTCTGCTTCTCCCTCTGCCTCTCTCTCTCTCTCTCTCTCTCTCTCTCTCTTTCTTTATGAATAAATAAATAAAATCTTAAAAAAAAAATATATATATATATAAACCCATTTCAACACACATACACATCCATACAGTGGATACAACTGGATTAAACAGTAACTCGGGCTCTTGGCAATTTTACCAAGTCAAAGAATGAAATGGCTGATATTTATTAATCTCCTAAGAATGGAAATGAAGGATGTCTGAAGATGGAGGGAGTCTTCCATCAAACTACATGAAATCTCTTGTAGACAGATAAGATAAACAGTCCCTTCAAGAGAGGTTCCCCCCCACCTCTTTCATTGTAAGGCATCTCCAAAATAAACGATCTTATTCATGTCAAAATTCTACAGAGTAGCCACTACAATTCCACACCATCCTCTGTGAAGTCATGTCAGCAAGCAGTGCAAACTCATTAGCAGGCAACCCCTTAGAAGTTGGCTGACAGGTGGTCAAAAACAAACATCACAGTTTTGGGTCCTAACCCCAAGGATAAGTGGCCCTGCCTACTTACTCAAGAAATCAGCATGACTGGAGAGCCAAAGAGATAATAAAAGTCCAGATACAGCACAAAATCCATGCAATCAAGGAGAGAGAGAGGCTTCAAGCAGGGGAAACTCAAATGGTCTTAGATGTGCATGTTCTTACTGCGAGTTCCTAGCAGGGAGGGTCTTAGCCATCCTTAGTGGTGATTGTTCCAGCACAATCAGCCAAAGACTTGCTGCAATAAGAAAGAGGGCCCAGGGAGAAACTTTAAGATGTCTCACTAAACAAAGGAAAAGATGAGTTATAGGATTTGGGGGAAGGGTGACATTTAGGTGAAATTTAAATTTAGGTGGATTTGCTTTAAAAAAAAAATAAATGGATTTGCTTTGATAGGATCAAAGCAAAGCAGGGTCATGCATAAAGGAGGCTAGGTCTGATCTGGACTGCAAAACTGAATAGGCTCCTGTTTCCTTGGAAACTGCAAAGTTAAAGGAAGTGTGGAATGTTGTCTTCAGAAACCTCTTCTCTGAAGGTTTGCACCTGGACTGGAACTCAAGATTGCCTCTTTGTAGATTCTCTAAGAAAGAGTGGGACATTCCCTCCTCCTCTTCCTCCTCCTCCTCCTCCTCCTCCTCCTTTAAAGATTTTGTTTATTCATGAGAGACAGAGAGAGAGGCAGAGACATAGGCAGAGGGAGAAGCAGGCTCCTCACAGGGAGCCCAATGCGGGACTCAATCCTGGAACCCCGGGATCACACCCTGAGCCAAAGACAGACACTCAACTGCTGAGCCACCCAGGCATCCCCGTTTTGTTCTTCTTGATGTAATTTCAAACAGTGAAGTTTCTAGTCTATGGTTTTAAGAATCTATAACCACTCAACAAAGAGGCTGTTTTGATACTTCACCAGGGCACCATGTCTTTGGGGGAAACATTATTCCTTGTTAAATTTGCAGCTGATGCTGAGTAAAGTAAGTCAGTCGGAGAAGGACAAACATTATATGTTCTCATTCATGTGGGGAATATAAATAATAGTGAAAGGGAATATAAGGGAAGGGAGAAGAAATGTGTGGGAAATATCAGAAAGGGAGACAGAACGTAAAGACTGCTAACTCTGGGAAACGAACTAGGGGTGGTGGAAGGGGAGAAGGGGGGGGTGGGAGTGAATGGGTGACGGGCCCTGGGGGTTATTCTGTATGTTAGTAAATTGAACACCAATAAAAAATAAATTAAAAAAAAAAGGAATAGAAGACCTAAAAATACCATAAAAAAATTTGCAGTTGACTTTATCTGTCCTCCTAGAGTGATACATAGCAGGGCATGTTTTTATTTGTCAGTTTAGCCAATTTAATGCTTTCTCAAGTTTAAAGCCTGCAGAAAAAGTGATGTTCTTTCTAACACTGTTCAGAACAGGAGAAAAACAGGATTGAGATGTTATAAATCAGTTCTTACTGGTTTAATACACTTAAGGGGTAGAGACTGATGTATATAGATGATCATGATAAACTTTTCCATGAAGACCTACGCTGGGGAAAACACCTCTAAACACAAACTGCAGTGTTGCATGCATAAAAGGGCACAGGTTTCTACACATTTATGTTTGAGATCCTGGCTGTAAAAGGAAAAGAGATTGAATTAGTTGTCCTTGCTGAAGTTCTTGTCAACTTGCACTGAGCAAGTTACTTTGTACTCTCTAAACTGGATTTCTCTCATTAGGGTTAGTGTAATAATTAAAGAGGTTAACAGGTACATATATTTAGTATTGCTCCTGTCCCCCAAAATATGTTACCCAAGAGCCTTGAAATGTAAGAGAAAGTCTGGAGGAGGGGACCCTGGAGGCACTGATGTATTCCTCCTCACTGACAGAAGAGGAAAAAGTGATAGCAGTTTGCACAAGGGGAGCAGGAGTCCATAAAGATAGTCTCTAAGCACCAGAGATATGTTGTATGTTGTCTTTTCTAAGATGATCTTTTTCATAAGATGATCTTTTTCATAAGATTTCTAGAGTTGGGCTACAGCTTAAATCTATATGTACATTTAATACAGTATTTCTTTTTTTAAGATTTTATTTATTTATTTATTTATTTATTTATTTATTTATTTATTCATGAGAGACAGAGAGAGAGAGAGATAGAGAGAGAGAGGCAGAAACATAGGCAGAGGAAGAAGCAGCCTGATGTGGGACTCTATCCGGGGACCAGGATCACGCCCTGAGCCAAAGGCAGACACTCAACCGCTGAGCCACCCAGGCGTCCCTTTCTTTCTTTCTTTCTTTCTTTCTTTCTTCCTTCCTTCCTTCCTTCCTTCCTTCCTTCCTTCCTTCCTTCCTTTCTTTCCTTCTTTCTTTTCTTTTCTTTTCCACACCCAGCATGCAGTCCAATGCAGGGCTTGAACTCACAACTCTGAGATCAAGAGTAGATCAAGAGTCGGATATTTAACTGACTAAGCCAGCCAGGTGCCCCCATACATTATTTAATTTCTTTTTTTTTTTTTTTTTTTTTTTTTTAAAGATTTTATTTATTTATTCATGATAGTCACAGAGAGAGAGAGAGAGAGAGAGAGGCAGAGACACAGGCAGAGGGAGAAGCGGGCTCCATGCACCGGGAGCCCGACGTGGGATTCGATCCCGGGTCTCCAGGATCGCGCCCTGGGCCAAAGGCAGGCGCCAAACCGCTGCGCCACCCAGGGATCCCCATTATTTAATTTCAACATCTTTGCATCTCTTTGTGGTTTTATTTTCTTTCTTTCTTTTTTTTTTTTTTTTAAGATTTTATGTATTTATTCATAGAGACACACAGAGAGAGGCAGAGACACAGGCAGAGGGAGAAGCAGGCTCCATGCAGGGAGCCCGACGTGGGACTTGATCCTGGGTCACCAGGATCACACCCCAGGCTGCAGGCGGTGCTAAACCGCTGCGCCACGGGGGCTGCCTTATTTTCTTTTGATTTTATTGTGTGGCTCGATTTCTGTTTTAAATTGTATTGTATGGGGAATCCCTGGGTGGCTAAGTGGTTTAGTGCCTGCCTTTGGCCCAGGGTGTGATCCTGGAGTCCTGGGATCAAGTCCCACCTCAGGCTTCCTGCATGGAGCCTGCTTCTTCTTCTGCCTGTGTCTCTGCCTCTCTCTCTCTCTATCTGTGACTCTCATGAATAAATAAATAAAATCTTTAAAAAAAAATAAATTGTATTGTATTTTGTTTGGTTCAAAAAGGTTCAAAACTAGTAAATCTTCTTGGTATTTTATACTTTTATTGATATGAAATATTTCACATGACCTTTTATTGATTTTTACCTTAAATTCATTTTTCTCTATTACCAGAATTATTAATATTGTAATGCTGTATGTTTTACAATGTCAGTATTTTTAGCTTTCTTGTATCATTTTCTTTTGGGTGTATCTTCTTATAAATTGCACATCCAACATTTGTCTTTATTTTATCCAGTCTCTCTTTTATCAGTTGAACTTAATTCATTCATGCTATGGTTTCTGTTGTGTTTGGACTTACTCCAGCCACCTGAATATTCAATTTATCGTTTTATCTTCTAAGTATATTATCTTTTTTTCTTTCCAACTATGTCAAACTCTAAGGTGGGACCATATTATCTCCTTTTTTTCATATTCACACCTTTGTGTAATTATCTACCCTTGACTGTGAATGACACTTCTTAGTTGCTTCTAAACAACAGAATTTGGAAAAAAAACAAAACAAAACAAAACAAAAATAAACAACAGAATTTGGCAAAGGTGGTGAGATCTCACTCCCATGATTACCTTACCTTGCATAAGACTCTGTTTTACTATTGGACTCTTCTAGCTGGTTTAATGAATCTGAATGGATCATTTAGACAAAGCTTATATTGGATTGGATATTTAATAATTTTTTCTCCCAGTAAATAAGAGGGAGGTCAGAATAATTTTAGGTTAAAAAAAAACTTATTTGGGGGTACTTGGCTGGCCCAGTCAGTGGAGCATCTGACTCTTGATTTCAGGGTTGTGACTTTGAGCCCCAGGATAGGTGTGGAGATTACTTAAAAATAAAATCTTAAAAACAAACAAAGACACTCTTGTGTGTCCTGCAGTGTTATTTTACTGGTGGGAAATAGGCCAGATTTAAAAATACATCAATGGGGTAACAAATGTGTTATGGTACTGCCTTATGATGATTTATTTTTTTATTTTTAAACAAGATTTATTTATTTATTTGAGAGAGAGAAAGAGAGTGTGGGATGGAGGGGCAGAGGGAGAGGGAGAGAGTCCCAAACCGACTCTAAGCTGAGCGCAGAGCCCAGTGCAGGGGCTGGATATCACAACCCTGAGACCATGAACTGAGCCGAAACCAAGAGTCCATTGCTTAACCAACTGAGCCACCCAGGCAACGCTGAGATGTGATTTTTTTTTAAATTTTTTTTTAAATTTATTTATGATAGTCACACACAGAGAGAGAGAGAAGCAGAGACATAGGCAGAGGGAGAAGCAGGCTCCATGCACCGGGAGCCCGACGTGGGATTCGATCCCGGGTCTCCAGGATCGCGCCCTGGGCCAAAGGCAGGCGCTAAACCACTGCGCCACCCAGGATTCCCTGAGATGTGATTTTTAAAAATAAAATATGTATCACTAATTTAACCGTAAACAGTTTTAGATGAAATCACTTTTATTTTATGTCATTCATACCAGTAATATTCATTTCAAATTTGATGAAAGACTGATAATTGGTATTTCTTTCTCAGAAAATTCATAAGAAAATTATAATTATGAACTTTTTGATCATTCAGGATTCTTCCATTGTACTAGGTGGTCTATTATTTGGCCAATCAAATTTTTCCACATACTTATGTCAGTTTCTTTATGATATAACAACTGTCCACAGTATGGCTAATACAAAGAATAAATTGTGGTATATGGAAATATTCTGAATGTCCAAAGTGGCAGAGTCAAAATATCCTGCTTCAGTAAGAAAATTATAAGGTAAATAATAAAATTTCTTTTGCATTTTAGTTCAGTCATATTAAAATTACAGCAAAAACGAATTAAAAGGGGATGCCTGGGTGGCTCAGTGGTTGAGCACCTGCCTTCAGTTCAGGACATAGTCCCAGGGTCCTGGATTCGAGTCTCACATTGGGGTCCCCTCGAGGAGCCTGCTTCTCCCTCTGCCTGTGTCTCTGCCTCTCTTTGTGTGTCTCTCATGAATAAATAAATAAAATCTTAAAAAAAAAAAAAAAAAAAAAGAACTGGGATCCCTGGGTGGCGCAGCGGTTTGGCGCCTGCCTTTGGCCCAGGGCACGATCCTGGAGACCCGGGATCGAATCCCACGTCGGGCTCCCGGTGCATGGAGCCTGCTTCTCCCTCTGCCTGTGTCTCTGCCTCTCTCTCTCTCTGTGACTATCATAAATAAATAAAAATTTAAAAAAATTAAAATTAAAAAATTTAAAAAAAGAACTAAAAGAGTTTAAGCTAGTGTTAGATCTCTCTTAAATGATAAAAAAAAGTAAAGACCACTGTTGGCATACAAAACAAAATAAAATGAATTAGTACAAAAATGTTATAAATTGCCCTGTATATTATTCAGTCTTTTTGGAGAGCACAATAGGTATACAATTATAGTACTTTGAGAAATGTACAAGAAAGAATTACTCCAATCCAAAGGAATAAAATATATGGTGTAAAGCTATTTGTAGTCTTCATAAAAACAGAATTCAGAATAAAAAATATGGTGTAAAGCTATTTGTAGTCTTCATAAAAACCCCAAATTGTAACCATGATCTTCTAAAAATGGTGGAATGTCTACAAGAACATATATTTTTTATGAACATTTATTTTTTCATAGTCAACATTCATTTACATTTCTCCACATTTACACTAATTTTTTTTTTCATTCCCTTTTGTAACTTGGGCTTTTTCTCTGGAATCACTTATTCTCTGCATTGAGTTTAAGCTTTAAAATTCCTTTAGTGAAAACTTCCTCATGGTGTAGTGTTAGTTTTTATTATTTCAGAAAATCTCTTAATTTTATCTCCAATCTTGAAAAATTTTTGGCTGATAGAGAATTCTTAGGCATAGTTATTATCTTTTGGCATATCGAATATATCATTCCGCTGTTGACTGGCTTTCATTTTTTTCCACTCAGAAGTCAGGTCTAACCCTTACTGTTGCTCCTTTGGAAAAGGACTTCCTTCTCTAGTTCCTTGTTATTTTACTCTCTTATTCGTTATTTTTCATATTTTTATTTTTATTTTATTTATTTTTTTCAAGATTTTATTTAATCATTCATGAGAGAGACACACACACAGAGAGAGGCAGAGACACAGGCAGAGGGGGAAGCAGGCTCTATGCAGGGAGCCCGATGTGGGAATCGATCCCAGGACTCCAGGATCATGCCCGGGGCCAAAGACAGGCGCTAAACCGCTGCGCCACCCAGGTATCCTATTTTATTTTATTTTTTAAAAGATTCTATTTATTTATTTGACAGAGAGAGAGAGTGAGAAAGAGCACAAGCAGAGGGAGCAGCAGACAGAGTGGGAGAAGCAGGCTCCTGAATGGGCAAGGAGCCCAATGTGGGGCTTGATCCCGGGACCCTGAGATCGTGACTTGAGCAGAAAGCAGATGCATACCCTACAGAGACACCCCTGTACCCCTGTTTTTTATGTTTTTAAAGGAAAATTTCCAAACATACATTATATGAGAAATTACCATATAATGGACTCATGTACCCACCTCCCACTTAAAAAAATTATCAATGTTATTCCTATCTTGTTTTTTCTACATTTTTCTTTTTATGCTGTAAATACCACATATCATATCATTTTAGCATAAATGTTGTTTGTATGTATCTCTAACAGGTAAGAACTTTCTTTAAAAGATAATGACAGGGATCCCTGGGTGGCGCAGTGGTTTGGCACCTGCCTTTGGCCCAGGGTGTGGTCCTGGGGACCCGGGATCTATTCCCATGTTGGGATCCCAGTGCATGGAGCCTGCTTCTCCCTCTGCCTGTGTCTCTGCCTCTCTCTCTCACTGTGTGCCTATCATAAATAAAATAAAAAAAATAATAAAGATAACGACATACTATTCTAATGTCCATATTTTAATTTTCCTTAATGTGTGTGTGGTTTTTTAGGGAAGGATGGGGGACAGGAAGAGAGAGAGATTGAATCTTAAGCAGGCTCCACATCCAGGGCATGAGCCCACGGTGGGGATGAATCTCACAACCCCAAGATCATGACCTGAGCCAAATTCAGGAGTAGGATGCTTAATCGACTGCACCACCCAGGTGCCCCCTTAATGTGTTTTAAAACTGTCTTGTCATAGTTGATAGTTCAAATCTGTTTCAGATAGAGGCGTATAATTTGTATTGGATGGATTTGTCTTTTTTCAGTAACAACTTTAAAAGGATATAATTCATATAGCTTAAAAAGTCATCTTTTAAAATGTACAATTTAAGGGTTTGTAGTATGTTCACAGAGTTCTGCAATCATCAGCACTTTAGAACTTTTTCTTCACTCAAAAAAGGAATCCCATACACAATAACAGCCATTCTCTACGTCTTCTCCTAGCCCCTGAGCAACTGTTAACCTATTTTTCCTCTCTATGGATTTACAAATTTTGGACATTTTGTATAAATGGAATCATATGATATGTGACCTTTTATGTCTAGCTACTTTCACTTGAGATCACGATGTTTTCATGTTTCATCCATGTTGTAGTATACATCAGTGCTTTATTACACTTTAAAATTTTATTTATTTATTTATTTATGATAGAGAGAAAGAGAGAGAGAGGCAGAGACATAGGCAGAGGGAGAAGCAGGCTCCATGCAGGGAGCCCGATGTGGTATTCGATCCGGGGTCTCCAGGATCGCGCCCTGGGCCAAAGGCAGGCGCCAAACCTCTGCGCCACCCAGGGATCCCTTTATTACACTTTATAACCAAATTATATTCTATCATATAGATATACCACATTTTGTTTATCCATTCATCAATTGATGAACATTTGGATTGTTTCCACTTTTTGGCTATTATGAATATTTAAGTGCAAGTTTTTGTGTAGTCATGTTAACATCTTTTTTTTGTATAAGTTTAAGAATGAAATTGCTGGGGGGCTCCTGGGTGGTGCAGTATATAAGTATCTGACTCTTGGTTTCAGCTCAGGTCATGATCCCAGGGTTGTGAGATCCAGGCCCAGGTTGGGCTCCATAGTCAGCAAAGAGTCTATTTGAGATTCTCTCTCTCCTTCTGCCTCCACCCCTCCCCCAACTTGTACCCTCTAAATAAATAAATTTTTTAAATCTTTGGTAAAAAAAAAAAAGAGAAATTGCTAGGTCATCTGGTAACTCTACATTTAGCTTTTTGAGGAAATGTCACATTGTTTTCCAACATTACTCCTTTTTTTTCTGAAGCCAACATTACTCCTATTTTACATTCCAACCAATGATATATGAGGGTTCTAATTTCTCCATATTCTCACAGAAACTTGTTATTATCTGTCTTTTTTAGTTAGTTATCCCAGTGTGTGTAAAGCAGTATCTCATCGTGGTTTTGAGATTTGCATTTCCCTAATGATTAACAATGTTCAACATCTTTTCATGTACTCTTTGACTATTTGTATACCTTCTCTGGAGAAATGTCTATTTGGATTTTTTGCACATTTCAAAATTGGGTTATTTGTCTTGTTTCTGCATAGTGAGTGTTCCTTACATATTCCAGATATGAGTGTTTTATCACATGTATGTTTTGCAATATTTCTTCCCATTTTATGTGTTGCCTTTTCATTTATTTGATGTTGTCCTTCCAAGCACAGAAGTTATTTTATTTTATTTTAAGATTTTTATTTATTTGTTTGGGAGAAAGAAAGAGAGAGAGAGAAAGAACATGAGCAGGGTGAGGGGCAGAGGGAGAAGCAGACTCCCTGCTGAGCAGGGAGCCTGACGTGGGGTTCAGTCCCAGGACTTCCAGATCATGACCTGAGCCAAAGGCAGATGCTTAACCAACTGAGCCTCCCATGCACCTCAGCACAAAATTTTTAATTTATTTTATTTTATTTTATTTTTTTATTTTTTTTTAAATTTTTAATTTAATATAAAAAAATTATACACTGTGACTAAGTGGAATTTACCTCAGAGAATGCAAGCTTTATGTTAATCTTGTACCTTCAACCTTGCTGAGCTCATTTATTAACTAATATTTTGTGGAGTCTTTAGGATTTTGCACATACAAGATTATGTCATCTGCAAATAGAGATAGTCTTACTTCTTTTTCCAACTAGATAGCTTTTGTTTTTCAATCTTGCCTAACTGGCTTGGCCAGAGCCTTCAGTACATTGTTGAATGGAAGTGACATAGTTGACATCCGTGTGTAGTTCCTCACTTTAGGGGGAAAGCGTTCAGTCTTTCTTTCTTTCCTTCTCCCTCTTTTTAAAGATTTTATTTATTTATTCATGAGAGACACAGAGAGAGAGGCAGAGATAGGCAGAGGAGAATCAGGCTCCCTGCGGGGAGCCTGATAGGACTCAATCCCATGACCCTGGGATCCTGCTCTGAGCCTAAGGCAGATGCTCAACTTGTGACATAGTTGACATCCGTGTGTAGTTCCTTTTAGGGGGAAAGCGTTCAGTCTTTCTTTCTTTCCTTCTCCCTCTTTTATTTTTTATTTTTATTTTTTTTCCTTCTCCCTCTTTTAAAGATTTTATTTATTTATTCATGAGAGACACAGAGAGAGAGGCAGAGATAGGCAGAGGAGAATTAAGCTCCCTGCGGGGAGCCTGATAGGACTCAATCCCATGACCCTGGGATCCTACTCTGAGCCTAAGGCAGATGCTCAACCTCTGAGCCACCCAGGTGTCCTGTATTCAGCCTTTCTTAAGTGTGATGTTAGTCGTGGGGTTTTCTAGAGAGTCTTAATCAGGTTGAGGAAGTTCCCTTCTATATGTCTGCTCAGATTGCCATAACAAAATACTATAACTTTTTTAAAAAAGATTTTATTTATTTATTAATGAGAGACACAGAGAGAGAGAGAGCACACAGCAGAGACACAGGCAGAGGGAGAAGGAGGCTCCATGCAGGAAGCCTGACCTGGGACTCGATCCTGGGACTCCAGGATCACGGCCTGGGCCGAAGCCGGCGCTAAACCTCTGAGCCACCTGGGCTGCCCGACAAAATACTATAAACTGGATGATTAAACAATAGGTATTTATTTTCTCACAGTTCTGGAGTCTAGAAATCCAAGATCAAGGTGTCAGCAGGGTTGGATTCTGGTGAGGCATTTTAAAAAAAGATTTACTAATTTATTAGAGAGAGAGAGAGCATGCAAGTGGGGTGTGGGACAGAGGGAGAGAGACAAAAAAAAAAATCCTCAAGCAGACTCACTGTTGAGTGTGAAGCTCAAGCAGCAGGAGGGTGGGGGCTAATCCCAGAACCACGAGATTGTGACCTGAGCTGAAATCAGGAGCCAACTGCTCAATCAAGCCACCCAGGTGCCCCATGGTGAGGCATTTTTTTTTTCCTGGCTTACAGATGTGCTCCTTCTTGCTATGTCCTCACATGGCCTTTTCTTTGTGTGTAGGAAGAGATTGATCTCAGGTGTCTCTTCCTCCTTTTCTTATAGGGATAACAGGTCTATCAGATTAGGGCCCTATCCTTGTGACTTCATTTAACCTTAAAAATCTCCTGAAAGGCCCTATTTCCAAATACAGTTAGAGGTTAGAGCCTCAACATACGAATTTTGGTGAGGGAATACAATTTAGTCCCTAATACTTTGTATTCTTAGTTTGTTGAATTTTTTTTTTGAAATCATGGAAGAGCATTGGATTTTGTCAGTTGGTTTCCTGCAGCTATTGAATTATCATGTAGTTTTTGTTTAATTTTTAGATGTTAAACCAACCTTGCATTCCTGGGATAAAATCTACTTGGTCACAGTGTACAATTTTTTTTTTATATGTTACTGGATTCCCTTTCCTAGAATTTTTTTGTGAGTTTGTGTGTGCATATCCATAAGGGATATTTTTTTTAAAGATTTTACTTATTAAAAAAATATTTTATTTATTTATTTATTTATTTATTTAATTTTTATTTATTTATGATAGTCACACAGAGAGAGAGAGAGAGGCAGAGACACAGGCAGAGGTAGAAGCAGGCTCCATGCACTGGGAGCCCGACGTGGGATTCGATCCCGGGTCTCCAGGATCGCGCCCTGGGCCAAAGGCAGGCGCCAAACCGCTGCGCCACCCAGGGATCCCATATTTTACTTATTTATTCATGTGAGACACACACAGAGAGAGAGGCAGAGACACAGGCAGAGGGAGAAGCCAGCTCCATGCCGGGAGCCCGACGTGGGACTCGATGGGGGACCCCAGGATTATGGCCTGAGCCAAAGGCATCCCTCCATAAGGGATATTGAACTGTAATGTTTTTGTTATATCTTTTTATTTTATTTTTTTTTAATTTTTATTTATTTATGATAGTCACAGAGAGAGAAGAGAGAGAGGCAGAGACACAGGCAGAGGGAGAAGCAGGCTCCATGCACCGGAAGCCCGATGTGGGATTCAATCTCGGGTCTCCAGGATCGCGCCCTGGGCCAAAGGCAGGCACCAAACCGCTGCGCCACTCAGGGATCCCTGTTTTTGTTATATCTTTATCAGTTTTTTTGTTTGTTTGTTTTTGTCAAGTTTTGATATCAGGGTAATACTGGTCTCATAGAATAAGTTAGGAAGTGTTCTCTTTTGTTTTTTGGAAAAGTTTATGAAGGATTGGTGTTAATTCATTTTGGTGGGGATGGTGTTAATTCTTTAAACATTTTGATAAAATTCACCAGTGAAATATCTGGTCTTGGGATTTTCTTCATAGAAAGGGTTTTTTTTTTTTTTTTTTTCAATTTTTATTTTTTATTTCAAAGTAATCTCTACCTACCAATGTGGGGCTTGAACTCATGACTCCAAGATCAAGAGGTGCATGCTCCACCAACTGAGCGAGCCAGGTATCCCTCTTCATAGAAAGTTTTAAAAAATTATTAATTCAATCTCTTGTTCAATTTGTTTCTTTTGTGTGTGTGTGTGTGTGTGTCTGTTTCTTTTTATGTAGTTTTAGTAGCTCTTATCTTTCTAGGAATTTGTTCATTTCACCTAGGTATCTAATTTGTTGGTATAAAATTGTTCATTGTATTTCCTCAAAGGGAAGTTACATCATAAAGGTCTCTGTTCTGAGACTCATTTAAAAAAAATGTACCTTGGATTGTTACTTTATTTCTAGAGTTCTAAAAAAGTTGATTTTGACAGTTTATTTGCCATTGGCCTCATTGCTTTTATGGTGAAGTGAAATTTTGGATGCCTTCACTCCACTGTTCTGGAAGTATTTCTGATTAATAAGTCTGTTTTTTTTTTTTTTTAAGACTTTATTTATTCATGAGAGATACACAGAGAGAGGGGCAGAGATAGAAGCAGGCTCCATGCAGGGAGCCCAATGTGGGGTTCAATCCCGGGACTCCAGGATCACACCCTGAGCCAAAGGCAGATGCTTTAACTACCGATCCACCTGGGTGTCCCAATAAGTCTGTTGTATATCTATACCTATATATATTTAGCTAAAAATGAATTTAATAATGGCTATTTTAGGACCTCACACCCTCTAAGAGAGTTGTAAAGCCACAGTTGGGAACTCTCATCCTGCAATAATTTCCAAATCCCATCACAAAATTGGTTCTGTAGGGACACCTGGATGGCTCAGCAGTTGGGCGTCGGCCTTCAGCCCAGGTTGTGATCCCAGGATCTGGGATCGAGTCCCACATCGGGCTCCCTGCATGGAGCCTGCTTCTCCCTCTGCCTATGTCTCTGCCTCTCTCTCTCTCTCTCTGTGTGTCTCTCATGAATAAATAGATAAAATCTTTAAAAAAAATTGGTTCTGTAAAGATGCTTCTGTTTCAACTGCTGCTGCTCCTGGTGTACAGAGATGTTGCTACTTTCAACATTGACATTATCCATGCTAGAAACTGGATGCTGCTGCTAGAACCTTTAGGAAAGTACCTCTATTAAGAAAGTAGCTGACGGGATGCCTGGGTGGCTCAGTGGTTGAGCATCTGCCTTCGGCTCAGGGCATGATCCCAGGGTCCTGGGATTGGGTTTCACATTGAGCTCCCTGCGTGGAGCCTGCTTCTCTCTCCGCCTATGTCTCTGCCTATGTCTCTGCCTCTCTCATTAATAAATAAATAAAATCTTTAAAAACACAAAAACAAAAAAATAAAGTAGCTGCCATCATGGCTGCCACTTGTCCTAGCATTAACTCCATTAAATCAATTTGATTTACTAGCTCCTGTCTCCAAGTCTAATGTAGGAGAATTCTTATTGATAGGCCACTATCAGTATCTATGCTCTGGCTATAAGGGAGTTTGGAAAGTGATTATTAAATTTCTGTTTTGAGTTTTACTCTTTGTTTCCCACCAAGACTCATATGATGAGAATTCTCCAGACATGGTAAGGCTGTCTTCATTTTCCGTCTAGCCCATACAATGTCATAATGAAGGCAAAGTGATTTGCACATTAAAATGCTTGCTTACCATAATAAATCTTGCTTTCCATAAGTCTTCTTTAATCTTAGAACCACTTCACTCCACACTTTTCATTTATTTATTGAAGAAATGAAACATTTTATTTATTTATTTTTATTTATTTATTTTTTTAGAAATGAAACATTTTAACTGTTGAATTCTCCACATTCTAGATTTGAATGGTTGCATTCTTGGTTTTTTAAAAATTTATTTATTTGAGAGAGAGAGAGAGAGAAAGCATGAGCAGGGGGACTGACACAGGGAGAAGGAAAGGGAGGAAATCTCCAGTAAACTCCTCCCCGAGTGTGGAACTGGACATGGGCCTCAATCTCCTGATTCTGAGATCATGACCTGGGCCAAAATCAAGTCGGATGCTCAACCAATGAACCGCCCAGGTGCCCCTGGATGGTTGCATTCTCATGATAGTTTAACATGTATTTCTATTTCTTGCATTTCCTGCCTACTGGTAGTTGGATCTAGATTTAGCTGCTTTTAAGGTTTTTCTTTCTCTCTTTTAAGATTGATGCATTTTATTGTTTGTAAATGACATTTTTTTTTATTTTTTTAATTTATTTATGATAGTCACAGAGAGAGAGAGAGAGGTGCAGAGACACAGGCAGAGGGAGAAGCAGGCTCCATGCACCGGGAGCCCGACGTGGGATTCGATCCCGGGTCTCCAGGATTGCGCCCTGGGCCAAAGGCAGGCGCCAAACCGCTGCGCCACCCAGGGATCCCTGTAAATGACATTTAAAAGACACCTCAATTTTAAAAAGCAGAAACAAAACAAAGAAACAAAAAAGTCAGGGGCATAAAAAAATAAAAAAACAAAACCAAACAAAAAAACAAAAAACAAAACAAAACAAAACACAAAAAAGCCAGGGGCAAAGGAGAACAAAAATGCAGATGGCAGGTCCTGTAGTTAGAAAATTAAATTGAGGGTAGCCTGGGAGGCTCAGTGGTTGAGCACCTGCCTTTGGCTCAGGGCGTGATCCCGGGACCTGGGATGAGTCCCACATCAGGCTCCTTGAGGGGAGCCTGCTTCTCCCTCTGCCTGTGTCTTTGCCTCTCTGCGTGTGTCTCTCATGAATAAATAAATAAAATCTTTAAAAAAAAATTTTTTTTTAATCTTAAAGAAAATTACATTTTCTTTCACTGGCGTCCTGCCAGAGAAACATGACCACTACTTGATTTTGCTTCAGATCTGAAAATAATTTCTCTTATGTACTTTCAATGAGGGATAGTACCCTTGAGGATAACTCTGTAGCATGTACATTAACAGGTTTCCTAAGACCATCCCTGACTGTATATATCAGTGTTAGCCCAACTGAACATTTCTGGAGTTGGGAGTGGGATGGGCGGGCAGTGTTAAGTCAAATGAGCAGTGTGGAGGCTCAAATGAGACAAGGACAAAGAGCTCAGAAACCGTGAACCCTTAGGGGAGGGGTGCAGAATTGACTGCCTAGTGTGACTAAGCCAGCTAATCTCACAAGTGGCTCTGGCATCTGCCTTATCTCAATGCAATTCACAAACAAATGGCTTCATTACAGGTGGTACTCCACAAAATAACAACCAAGGGCACTCCTGGGCACATCCATTGAGCTCCATATAGCAGAGGCCCCTGACTGAGTCCCCACCTCCATTTTCTCCTTCATCTTTTAATCACAGAAGCCAGGGATCCCTGGGTGGCTCAGCGGTTTGGCGCCTGCCTTTGGCCCAGGGCACAATCCTGGAGTTCTGGGATCGAGTCCCACGTCGGGCTCCTAGCATGGAGCCTGCTTCTCCCTCGTCCTGTGTCTCTGCCCCCCCCATCATAAATAAATAAATAAATAAATCTTTAAAAAAAAATCACAGAAGCCCCTGAGTTTTAATTGGACACATGGACACCAAAGTAGGAGATGCTGTATGGCCCAGCATCCCTTCCAGCAAAGTGTGACCACATTGATTTGCGCGACTCCAGGTCATAACCTTTTTTCATTTTTAAAGATTCTATTTTTTTTAAAGATTATTTATTTATTTATTCATAGAGACACAGAGAGAGTGAGAGAGAGGCAGAGACACAGGCAGAGGGAGAAGCAGGCTCCATGCAGGGAGCCCGATGTGGGACTCCATCCAGGGTCTCCAGGATCAGGCCCTGGGCTGAAGGCGGCGCTAAACCGCTGCGCCACCGGGGCTGCCCTAAAGATTCTATTTATTTATTCATGAGAGACACATAGAGAGGCAGAGACACAGGTAGAGGGAGAAACAAACTTCCCGCGGGAAGCCCGACATGGGACTTGATCCCAGGATCCTAGGATCCTGGGATCGCACCCTGAGCCGAAGGCAGATGCTCAATCACTGAGCCACCCAGGCGTCCCTGGGTCATATCCTTTAAAAAGAAACTGCTTTGTGCTCTCCTTCTCCAGTGTATTATATACACGGAGCTGACCTTGTGGGCAAGGTCAACACCCCAGAATTGCCTGAACAGCGAGATAGAAGGAAACTGAGGTCCTGGTGACCTTGTACAGTGAAACCTGCCCCAGACCACTTGATTACACTTGTACTATTAGAAGAGAAGAATAAACTTCTAGGAGCCACTGTACATTAGATTCTCTTTGTTATAGCAGCTTAGCCTGTGGCTTCACCTCATTCACAACAGAATGGAAAGACGCCAGAGGGAGACTCCCAACTCAGGCAACACCCTAGAAAAGTCCACTCACAGTTCACCGCAGCAAACAGGTCAGACAGTGATAGGCATCACACAGTTATGCCTCTTACTCCTTCTCCAGGAGAGGGCCAACTGCGTCCCTGGAGAAGAGCCTTTATTATATCCAGGCTGTCCACTGCAGACCTAGACCAAATCCTCAATAGGACTGGAGGCATGGACTGCCTGCCCCACCAACACTAGGCAGGGACAGCCCTGTCGTACCTTTCTGCCCTATAGCAGGAAAGCTCCACACTTCTCCACTCTTCGTAATTACCATTCTTGAGAACAGACCAAGTCCTCTCAGGCATGGGGTGAGGGCAGCTGCTAGGGAGGGTCGTCCAGAGCCCCAGAACAAATATCACAGCTGGAAAGAGGGAGGGAAGACTGACTCCATGTCTGCCCTGGGTTTCTGGGGTCCAGGGGCCTCAGGATGCAGCAGCACCTGTTCCTCCTGTGCAGTCCCCCTGGTAAGAGCTCAGTCGGGCAGCTGTCAGCCACTAAAGAATGTCAACCGCTGGCACCTGCTGCTGCTTAGGAATCTTACCGAAGAGTTCTGTGCGCTGGACCATGGATGGCACTGCATCTGTTCCCAGACACCGTTCCCTGGTGTATAGCTGCTGCCCAGAAAACTCTGTAGGAACTTGAGCAGCAAGCTCCAGATGCCGCTAGCTACCACAAAGGGGCCATACTCCACGGCAATGGAGATGCTTCAGGAACTGGGTCCCCTGGTGACTGTGCCCCCCTTCACTAGGAAGTCACGGTACTGGTAACAGGTACCCTGGGTCTCAGTCTTGCTGGCCTTGGCACTCTGGAAAAAGCCCTTGAGCTTCACCATGAGCACATCAGAGTTGGTGTCGGCAATAAGGCGAGGGCCATTCTCAAAGAGGACCAAGCAGCTCAAAGGGTACGCTGAGTTGTGCATCACTTACATCAGCTTTCTGGCCTGACCTTGGCTGCCAAAAATAGAGGCAGCTGCATGGCACGTTTCACAATCCACACAAAATATTCCTTGCTTCTCTGCCTCAAGCATCTCCAATTTCTGGGTGAGGAGCTCCACAGTCTGCTGGACACTCTTGCCCTCAGCCACAGGCATCTGGGACACACAGGTCACTCACAAAGTATCTGGTACAACAGTGGAATTGCAGTATTCTCCGGATGCCCACGCGAAGTGAAGCCCCCTGATGCAAGTTTCTGCACAGGTTTTTCTCTTTTTTGTTAAGCATTTTAGTTTCACCAAGATGTATCTCTGTATAGATTTCTCTGTATTTGTCCTACTCGCAATTTGTTGGTATAATGAATCTGTAGATTATCCTTTCATCACATCTGGAAAAAGTTCAGCCATTTTCTCTTCATATATTGCTTCATTTTATCTTTCACTTATTTTTTTTGGGGGGGGGGGAGGGTGCCCTCCACCCCACAGGAAGAGCCTAAGGCTCCTCTGCATCTCTCCCGTGTGCCGAACTTGCCTTCTCAGGCGGGCTACTGTCTCTTCTAAAACTCCAATTAAACAGGTTATACCTACTACTATAATCTTTATGTTACTGGTTCTCCACGGCAATTTTCATGTTTTTCTTTCCATGCTGCATTTTGGATATTCTTATCTATCCTTCAGTTTACTAATTAAGTTGCATCTACTGTCTTATTTAGACCCATCCATCTTTAGCTTCTAATTTCATTTGTTTTATTTGTATAAGTTTTTAAAAGGGATTTTGAGAGAGAGAGAGAGAGAGAGGAAGAGAGAAAGAGAAAGAAAGAGGAAGAGGAAGAGAAAGAGAAAGACAGAATTGGTCAGGGGCAGAGGGAGAGGGAGAAGCAGGCTTCTTGCCAAGCAGGAAGTCTGACCCAGGGAGCTCCATCCCAGAACCCTGGGATCATGACCTGAGCTGAAGGCAGACCCTTAACTGTCACCACCCAGGCGCCCCATGTTCTGTTTGAGGCTTTATCAGATCCACTGTGTTGCTTTAATACTTTCTTCTTCTCTGAGGTATTTTCAAGCTTAGATTTTATTTCAACATAGTAAGCATGGAGGTCTGATATCTACTGGGTTTGTTCATTGTGTTGATTCTTACTCATGGTGGATTTTAATTTATTATGTATTGGTCACTATATTTGCAAAAACACTCGTGGAAACCATCAGAAATCTAGGATGAAGAAAGGATTTTCATTTGCTTTTTCCAGGCTCTTGAGGCCCCTTATCTTACCAGAACTATTGTCATCTAAATTCTGAGGTTAAGGTTCTCTTAACTACCCAGGTGAGGAAACTGGATGCTCAGGTCTTTTGGAAACCCTTAGTTTAATGGACTAATTGAGGTATCAGAGTCTCCACTTGGGGATGGCCTAGGCTTTTAACTTCTATGCCCTTTGTCTAGTAAGGCCATCAAACCCAACTTTGAGCACCAGGCTTACTTCTCTAGGTTTTGACCATCCCTTAGATTTTAGCCAGGTGAATTTTTCATTATATTTTTAGCTCTTTTAGTTCAAGATTTAAAAATATATTTTACTGCTTGTCTTTGGAAGGATTGATTTGAATTACTTAAGCCACAGTTGCTGAAGAGTATTTTTTGAAAAAATGTCTAATGAAAATTATATCTTTTTTTTATTTTTAAATTTTTATTTATGATAGTCACACAGAGAGAGAGAGGCAGAGAGAGAAGCAGGCTCCATGCACTGAGAGCCCGACGTGGGATTCAATCCCGGGTCTCCAGGATCGCGCCCTGGGCCAAAGGCAGGCGCTAAACCACTGCGCCACCCAGGGATCCCTGAAAATTATATCTAATATAGATGTATACCTGAGTACATATTCTTACCCTATTGTGTAGGAATGTGCTAATACAAATAGTAAATATGTACTGCTAAATAAACAATATGATCTTAGGAGCATTTTATGGAATAATTTAAGAACCACTGACATCTTCATGTAAGGCTTTGTTTCCTCGTGGTTAACAAATGAGTTAATAAACTGTGACCATTGTTCTTAATCAAATTATACTAAAAATTTGCATACCTTTTCCAGAATTGTCAAGAGAACAGTAATTAAGGCCTGTATATTTCCTGGCTTAGAGTCTCTTGTTTCTGTTAAAGGTAGAGGAGAGAAATAGGCCCCCTCGTGTCCTTAGTGGAGGATGACTTTGTCAAGGGGCAAATATTTATACCCAGGAGAATTGAAAATATTCAGATTAAACAACACTAGCCTGGTAGTACTGTGGATCTTGGCTATGGCAAGTCTCTGCACCTGCCACTAACACCAAGACCTCCTTTCTTGGGGATCAATTTAATAAGTAAAAGAATCCCACTGTCAGTAGAGAACTGGAAGTGAGATGATGTCCCTGAATTTGTCATTGCGTTGGATTGGGAATAGAAAAAAATAAAAGTCCTTTTGTTGATATCTGTATCTTAGTGTTCTAAAATATATAATTGAAAGAATAAGGGAAGACCTAGGCCAAAGTGAAGATTTTCTTAGTTTTGACAGGTTCTAAGTCCTAGTTTACATAGAATGTAATTAAAGAATAAATATATAAAAACATATAAGTATATATTAGGGCAGCCCAGGTGGCTCAGCAGTTTAGTGCCGCCTTCAGCCCAGGGTGTGATCCTGGAGACCTGGGATCAAGTCTGTCGGGCTCCCTGTATGAAGCCGGTCTCTTTGTCTCTCTCATGAATAAATAAGATCTTAAAAAACAAAAAGTATGTATTTTAAATGAGATCAAAGGTATAATTTGGAGGTCTTTTTGTTTCTGATGAAGTCATTCAAATGCATGATTTAAGAAGTTAGAATTGTATCCATACTGCAGGCATTTTAAAATCACTTTTCCTGAGCAGCACGGGTGGCTAAGTGGTTTAGTGCCTGCCTTTAGCCCAGGGTGTGATTCTGGAGACCTGGGATCGAGTCCCATGTCAGGCTCCCTGCATGGAGCCTGCTTCTCCCTCTGCCTGTGTGTCTGTCTCTCATGAGTAAATAAATAAAATTTTTTAAAAAAATCACTTTTTCCCAGAATATGAAAGTAATGTATATGCAAAAATGCCTTTTCTTTTTCCTAATTTCCAATGATGTAAGTGTAGTGCTAAGGCCCTAGAAAGTGGTAATGAAAATTCTTTCAATATTTCAAATGTCTGATAGAAATCACTTATTTTAAAAAATCTGCAGAAACTAATGAAAATATTTCTTTGATTTTAGCTGGCATTTTATGTATTTGGTGGTATGGCATCATATATATGGTATGATGCCAGTTATCAATGTGGAAATCCTGACAGCTATATGCCTTTAAGATTTTATTTTTTAAATATCTTGAGCCCGAAGTGGGGCTTGATCCCAGGACCTGGAGACCATGACCCCAGCCAAAGGCAGATAGATGCTCAACCATCTAAGCCACCCATGAGCCCTTAAGGTACTAAGTAATCTCTACAACATGGGGCTTGATGCCAGCCACCCTGTAAGCCTTAATAGAAATGTCATCATATAATGAGAGCAATATAGTCAGTAACTATAGCTGTTCAAAACATGCAGTCCAGGGGCACTTGGATGGCTCAATCAATTAAACATCTGACTCTTGATTTTTGGCTCAGGTCATGATCTCAGGGTTGAGATCAAGCTCACATTGGGCAAAACGAACCCCCCTAAAGTCTATGAAAGAATATAAAGGTTGTCCTAGTTATGGAAACGGTTAAAGAACCCTAAAAATACCATTTAGCCCCCACTATTACTGTTCTTCCATCCCTCTGATTGCATTGTCTAGGAGAAACTGTCCCAACTGTCTCATGGTTCAAGACAACTTTATCAGTCAATTCCATAGGACAGACCTCTCACGAGAATAAGTAGTTTGCTGCAGATTGGTCATTAGAGGGAAAAAAGTCAATTGTAACAAAAACCTTACTTTCCAAAGATCTGAGCACTTAAAATGTATTAAAGACTGCTGACAGGTCATTCCTGGAGGTGACAAAAGCTTCTGTTCAAAATCTAAGACTCAGAGGCTTAATGGGATAGAAATCAAGATTCCAAAATGTACAGAATTGCTATTTCCAATTAGCTAATTTCTCCAATTTGAAAAACCAGGGTTAATAAAAATTTTGCCTAAGGGCCTTTTGTGGGGTTGCTCTGATCTTTGACAACACTGTTAACCAGCCAACACACAAAGTAGAGAACATCTGAAGAAACCCTTAGTGCAACCTCATCGATAATCTGGAAATTTTAGTTATAAAAAAAAGCCAACAACTTCAGGATGCCTGGGTGGCTCAGCGGTTTAGCACCTGCCTTCAACCCAGGGTGTGATCCTGGAGTCCTGGATCCAGTCCCATATACAGCATGGAGCCTGCTTCTCCTTCTGCCTAGGTTTGTCTCTCATGAATAAATAAAATCTTAAAAAAAAAAAAAAAAAAAAGCCAACAACCTCATGAGCCTTTTAAAATAGATGGCTTTCAAAGATATCATCTTTCTGAAACTACACTTAAATATTTATGTATAGACATGAATTTTTTGGAGTCAGGATTAATTTCTGGTCAGATTTCCAAGAGATAACCACTGGAACAGCTTATGTCAACTTGTCTGCAGCAGTGTTTCTCACGTTTTTCTCAGCTGCGTTGGCCTTTGGTAAGCCTGAACTTTAAACGTTATTCAAAATTTCTATATTTTAAGTAAGAGGTACACTGAATATCCTTTTTCGAACTACGACTCGGTCCCAATACCTTGTGAGATGGTTAATATACCTCCCCCCAAATGGAGGTACACTTTTAACGTATTTAAAAAGTCATCTCTACACCCAACATGGGGCTCAAACTTACAACCCTGAGATCAAGATGCACGCTCCACTAAAGTACTCATCTTTTAAATAAAGACTAAAACCAGAGATTAAACTGCCATTTAAATACACATCTTCAGAATGTCCATTAGCCTGTAATTCCCAGGAAAGCACTATTTTCTACCCTAGTTTATAGACAGCAGTGGTTGAGAAGTCAAAGGTGAAATTTTTATTTGCCATTCAACCAAAATTTGTTCAAATCCCACATCCAACTATTTCAAGACAAAACTATGAGATCCCAACTATAACCCTAAGACAACTCATATTTTTTACGACAGTATTTTTGAATGACTTCATAGGAAAGGTAACAAAAGTTGCAGTACACCTGCAATGTCCTTGAATCACTTTTAATCAGTGAAACAGCATCCTGTGGTTGACATCCTATCAAAAAATCGTAATGGAAAGTGATGAAATTTTCAGATATTAAAAATTATTAAAATTAACAATTAGCAAAAATCCAGCCCCTGTCACCATTTTGAAAGATGGAACAGGGAATGGGATAGATAAAAACTCTGCTTATCCACGTTAGTATCCCAACAGACATCTTAACTCTTAAATATTCTTAATCTAATCAACAGGAGACTACAGAATATTAGCAAAATTAAAAGTTTCTATTAGGTAAGTGACACCATACAAAACGTGCTCAAAACCATTCAGGAAGCACATTTAACAAGATACACAGGTTACTTGAGTAGGTTTGTGGACTTCAGAATTTCAATCCTTACCCCTTTCAAATTAGTCAAATTATTTAGTTCTAAAAATACTTCAGGATGACACCTTGGTAACTATCATTCAGCTAAAGTTAGTATGGACAGTTTAGCCTTGCCATATTAAAAACTTACATCAGTTGGCATCCATAGACACTAAAATCTGAATTTTAGAGTCCAAAGCCCCTTGAGGAAGAATAGACAAATGCATTCTTTTTGTTTTTTTGTAAATCTCAAACAATCTCTAGATATAAGTGTATTTCTTCAGTCATATATATCAAGACTTGATTGAAAAGTTTGGATTTTGTTTAAAAAGCCTTTATTCATTTTTTGCTCAGGGAAAGGACAATCTCAATGTCAACTTGTCACCTATTCATAAATTTGAACTTAACAGGATTCACTGCCCTAAAGACACTGCACCTACAGACTTTTGACAACATAACTTAAAATGAAAATCTCCCTTGTTCCCTAAGGTTGCATGTTTAAAGAATAAACAGTCCCTTGCAATAACCAACATTGATTGGTACTTGGCCTAGGTTTAAGGTCAAATAGCAAAACAAGAGCAAAAGGAGGCCAAGTGCATTGTAACTTGATAGCCAGCAAGTACAAACATCATTGAACAAAGGAAGTTGCAGGCACCAAATAAAACAAAAGGCAGGTTCATCAACACGAAAAATTTACATTTTGAAGGTGAGATCAACTATTCCACAGGTGAACATGTAGGTCAAGGCTAGAGACTAATGTGGAACCAGAAACAAAACTGTTATCTTAGTACCAACTACACTGAACATAAAATTCAAAACTTGAAATTACCCAGGAAATTCTCCAAAATCTAAAGCTAAAACTGCCTTTTGATGCACCAGGAAGATGTTTTAATAACTTGGTCACTTAGATTTGCACCGACATACGTAAAATTTAAAGTGTATTTCCCCACCCCACTACTCTTTCCTATGTCTGAATCTGGGTATGCTTAACTACTCAGCTCATGCACTAATGCATTAAAAATGATGCAACCTACTACCATGTCTTCTTAAACTCACACCACCTTAACAGTTAATACCCAAAATAGCTTCCTGAAAATGTCCCAATATTAAACGTTTTGTTCAGTTTGGTGCTTGCTGTGACAATACGGAACAGAATACAACTAATTTCCTCAGCCACTACACTTCCAAGTAACTGAATCTAACTTTTGCTCAAGTTTCAACCTAAAAAAAAAAAAAAAGTTTCAACCTACCTATCTGCCAAAAATGCTTGTTAAAATTTAACCATCTCTGATACTCTTAAACTGCAGCTCCTATATACAGTTTAACAGTGCCTTTCCCTGTGTATATCTGGACATTTTAATCAAGAGAATTAAAAGTCATGGTATTATGATTAGCCAAAGCTCTTCCTAGCAGACTGATTCTGATTTAGCATAAAATAAATGGCTTCCCAGAGACAGAAACAAACCAATCTTTCCTATTCATGAAAGGAGCTACCAACATGCCTTGTGCCAAAAAGGTGCACTTTTCCAAAAATACAGTCCAGAAGATTGATGGTCAGCTGGAAATCTTCCACTAATGACATTATGACAAGCTCTCCAGATACACAGAGAAGAAACATTAAAAGTGTGGTGGAAACCTCAGCAGGGAAATGAAGCCTTAGAGAATAGTATACATCTAACAAAAATGGGGAACAGGGGGACACTGTAGCTGGCTATTCATAAAGGACCACAGTTTTTCCTCATGGACCAAATCTTCCTACAAAATAAACTGCGCCTCAATTATTGCTTATTTTAAATTACACTTTTACAGAGCTATTTAGTACCTGACGCAGAAAAACAATCACATAAGGAAGCATTTATTTGAGGTTTAACATGAAATCATACAAATAAAATTTGTATAAACACAAATCCACATCGAGTCGTAACACAGATAGCAAAAGACAAAGTAAAAACAAAGGAAACTAATTGGCGGCTATATACAGTTGGACACGGTTGTGTCTTGTACACTAGAAAGTCTTTTACAAAATAATCATCTTAGATCAACAGAAGACCAATCTTCAATGTCGTCCTGCAAGATGGGTTAACTTTAAGCAATCTCCTCCTAAAAACAAAAACAAAATAGCAATTAGATTTGTGCAACTCTGAAAGCTTTCAAAGGTCCACTTTCATGAATTGTTTTAAGTCCTCAATTTATTCTTTTCTTCAATAATTAAAGATCACATGCATATTCAATAGCAAAATGTAATTTGGGTAATTAATAAATTTACCCTGGTGTTCCCAAATAATACAAAATTTAAATTTAGTAAAGAAATTGGGGAATACAATCTTCCCATATTCACAGGTTCAACTGTGCTAGATTAAGGTCTACTAGAAGCATCTCTAGTAAGCCAAAAAACATACTTACAAAAATGAATTTCTAATAGGCTTATTATGTTGTAAGAAACAAATTGCTGTGTGCATATGATCTTTAATTTATATTCCAGATTTTAAAGTTCTTGTTTTGGTTTGTAGATTTCACTATTAGCTATAAAAAGAAAAAGCAAGCATTAAATCTTAAAGAATGAACACTTAAAATGAGGCTCCACAATTGAAATACAACACTAAACAGAAGACCAAAATGATTAAGCTGTAAAAAGGCATTTATGTACTTTAACTCCTGTAAAAAACCATTTAAGTTAAGTTTAGACACTTAATCTTCAAAAAGATTAAAAAAGAAGCCAAAGTCTGAAGTTTTCCACTTTAATCTTTACGCTGGTACATGAAGTTGGAAGAGACCATACCACAGGACAGCGTTTTCTGGTGTATGCCTTGCGCTCTGCCCGCAACGTGCGACCCCCAGAGATAGACGTGGTCAGGGTGACACACGGCCTGCAATGAAGTTCCCGCTGGCGGGTACAAACAAGGTATAATGTCAGAGTTAGAAGACAACATTCTTGTTTTCCTTAAGTTGTACCCATTTCAGTACTTTACCTGTTAATAGTTCTAAAAAAGTTTAATTATTCCTCTAGACCACCTGGTACACAAAGCAAACAGAAAAACTCTTAAGTTTTTCTGTAATACTAAAGAAAGTGAGATAAGACTTTTAAAGTTAAAGATCTATAGACACTTTAGGCAAAACGGGCTCATAAAGCAATTAAAAAATTAACAATTTAGTAAAAACAGACTACGTAATATTTTGTTTTTCCTTATTTTTCATTTGTCTATTGATCTTTAAATTAAATTATAGATATTTCCACTGGTTTCTTGTACTCTTACACACACCTGTTTTCTCCAATGTCCTCCTTTAGTATGGCTGGTAATTGTTTTGGTGATTGCCACCCCCTCTAGACGCCTTGCCGTAAGTGCTCTGTTGGCCTATTTTGAAAATACAAAAAAAATTATATTAAGATAGTTTTCCACAAAATGGTTTCATTATAAATACTTTAGAAAACTATTAAAAATGTACAACTCTGCATGCCAAATATTAAAATAGCAGATATATTAAATGCCCATTATAAACTAATCACATAACACATATTCTAAAACGTTTCTAACAACCAAAATATCTACATTAGGATAATCAACCTAGGACTATCAGATGCCTCAAAAACTTAACTCCAAAACACTTCAAGAATGGACCCCCCCCAATTTCAGAACGAGAATGTACTTTAACACGGAATTCTAATACCATTGGTGTATGAGATTAAGTTAAATATTCTTACCACTGTAGTCTGCATATCCCTGTCCATATCCATAGTTCCCATAGTTATACCCAGTATAATCATAGCCGCCATAGCCACTATAGTTTTGATCACCACCATAGGCACTATTGTAATTTCCATATCCTTGATCATAATAGTTATTAAATCCTTGGTTCCAGTTTTGGCCCTGACCTGAAACAATGCACAATGATTGTTAGGAAACGACTTCTGACTCCCAATCCTAATACAATGTTGTGTTCCTGGCCCTCACTCTGAAAACCCTTAACAGGTGTAATGGACAGCTATATTGTTACCTGAGAAAGTTTTTATTCTAGTTGTGGTTAAAAAGGGGGCAGAAAGTCCAATTGTGCCAGTTATCAAGCTTCCTAAATTTAAGGAAAATCAAGACAAAACAAGGACTCCTGTCCCCCAAAAAACTAGCATGCCATGGTGTATCATGTAATCTCAACTACATTAAATGGTCATCACCTTGCCATTAGTAAGGACACTGACAGTGTCCTAGTGGCCATTCTTTGAGGAGGCGAAACCAGTAAACAAAAACCCACCCACCAATGAGAGCATTTTTATGTTGGAAATCTGGCTGAATTTTCTTATGGGCTTATTCCTATTTAGCAGTTTAGAGCCTAAACCATGGGGAGTCATATCCAAAGATTTAGGTCCCAAAGGATTAAGTCTCACCTCGTCCACGACCCCTAGTACCACCTCGTCCACCAGCTGCAGCACCTCTTCCTCCTTTTTGTTGTTGCTGTTGCTGCCTATATACCTCTTTGGGTTGTGCAACTTTGATTTCACACTATATACACATAAGAAAAAAAAAAAAAAAAAACCTGGAGTTTTTACTGTAAGGTCAAGCCATTCTATTCTCATAAATTGAGAAATCTCACATTCGAAAACAAAAAACATCCTCTAAATTTTCACTTAATAAAAACAAAATGGCTTTACCTTCCCAGAACCAATTTGATGATATCTGCTTTCTAACAATTTCTTTACTGGCTCTTCGTCTGTATAGGTAATAAAACAAAATCCTCTTCTTTCGTTTGTTTTTGTATCCATGGGAAGTTCAATATTTTCAATCTGAAATCAAGAAGCACATTCAACATCATCCAGTAATGGTAAAAGCTACCAAAGTGTTTTAGAATTCCAAAGATTCTTTTCAAACTTCAGTATAACATGTTGTCTATTCCTCTAGTCAGATTACTTCTGTACAGAAACACCTATTTTATTATCAGTATCACACCACAAAGCTTCATCTGTGAAGCAGTTAGAGAGCAAAACTTCATTTATTATCATTTTGTACCCAAGAGATGCCACTGGTTATTAATTCCAAATACTGACCACCACCTCCAAAGCACCCGTGTTTTGGCCAAAATAAATTAGATGTTGGTTTCTATCATAGCACAGAAAACAGTAATTTAAGGTACAGTGACTAGAAGGGACTCAAGCAGTTAATTTTAACCTCTTCCCATCACCTGACAAATCAATCAATTCTGTAAAAGGCTGGGGACGAACACTCATGTATATAAACATTCCAAGTATGAAAGACATATAAAAACACAGCGCACCTCTCCAAAGGCTCCAAAATATTCTTTAATTTGTTCTTCGGAAGTATCTGGGCTCAATCCACCCACAAAAACCTTTTTTGGGGGTTCTTTCCCTTTTAAAGCTTTGGCTCTTTTGGGGTCTATCAACTTGCCATCCAGTTTGTGTTCTTTCAGTTCCAAAACCTAGAAGACAAGTGCGTTTAATCTGACAATACACAACCAAACCCCCAAACAATTTGCAAAAACACAGAAGCAGCACAATGCGGAACCTGCTCCTACCTTATCAACACTAGCAGCATCTTTGAAAAGCACAAATCCAAATCCTCTTGATCTTCCAGTCACTGGATCTGTCTTAATTGTACAGTCTACAACTTCCCCAAATCGAGACAAATATTCAGTCAGATCTTTCTTGCTTGTATCCCAGCTCAAGCCTCCAATAAACATTTTACTAGAAATGAAGTTATTAAAAAAAAAAAAGATTAGCAGCACCCCGCAGGATTACCTCAGTTGTGGAATTAGGTTTACGAAACGAACAGGAAGAAGCAATGCGTGTGCAAATAATTCAGTGTCTACAGATCACGTATGAACAAAAGACCACAAAACCCCTCAGATTCCATCGAGGTCACTTATTCGAAACAACGAATGGACAGCTTGCTCACCACACCTCGTCATACGAAGTTTCAACGAAGCCAAGAAAGCATATTCAACATCGCTTCAGCTTTATAAACCCAACTTCCTAAAGTTGATCCCTCACAACTTAGGTCTACTCTACCTCTTCCGCAGCTGTCAAAGCAACGTTCCACCTCAAGAACTCCCAACGCATTCTGAAGGAGATCCGGGGACCAGTCACACACGGATTCCCAAAGCAAGGATTCCCTACACTCCGCAGGGAAGCCGTGCGGGGGCCCTGATACAGACACAATGAAAAGGCGGCGGCAGCTGCAGCATGTGGCGCAGCGAGGCCGGCCCCTCCCCCTCGGGCCCCACGCGGCGCCTGCGCACTCGGGACACGGACGCCGCCGCCCTCCTCCTCCAACTCCCCCGCCCTTCCCCCACCTTCCGCGGGCCTCTCGAGTCACCCCCTCCGTCTCCTACTTTCTTCTTCCCTCTGAGCGAGTGGGGCCCAGCGGGCACGCGGGGAATCGACTCGGGGCAAGAGCCGTGGCAGCGCGCGGCTCCAGAGGGACGAAAGGCGCGTGCGGCGCGCTGGGGGAGGGGGAAAAGAAGAGAGAGGCGTGCGGTACCCGTCATCCTGCTGATTCTTGCTCGCGTTGATCTTGGATCCCTCTGCGAACTCCTCTATGTTGCTGTACTCGTTCATGTCCTCCATGGCGGCGGAGTTGTCGGCCGGGGGGTGCTGGCGCGCAGTCCGGGTCGCGGCAGCAGCGGCGGCGGAGCGTTGTATGGAGCTGGATTTAAAATGGCGGCGGAAGAGATCCGGGCGCCGCCTGCGCCCTCCCTTTATAGCCGCCCCGCCCGCCAATCGGGAGGGCTGCTGGGCGGTGACGTGGCGTTGGGCCCGGCGCGCCCCCTGCCGGGCCGAGCTGGAAGCGAGCGAAGGGAGGAGCGGGGCGAGCTGCCGCGGCGCCCGCGGCCGCCAATGGGAAAGGCTGCGGGAGGCTAAAGTCGCGGGAGCGGAGGGGAACAATGGCGGCGGCACATGGGAGAGCCGGGGCGGGACCTCCATCGCGGCCCTCCCGGTGAGGAGCGAGGTCGTGGGTGAGGGGGCGCGGGCTTAAGAGGAGAGAAGCGTCAGAAGAGGAAAACGAAGGGGCGAAGAGTCCCGGGCTCAGGAGTCCGAGCAGCGCCGTCGCAGGGCCACCGTCCCTCCGGTCTTGAGAGCCTTTGTCTCTGGCGTCCGGTCCAGCCCACTGCTAGCAAAGAGCCGTCAGCCCCGCCTCTTCCCAAAGCCCTCGGTCCCCCAGTGCGGACTGCGGCGGCGGCGGGGGCGGCGGCGGCGGCGGCCGCTGCTCTCGATTAGCACCGTGGCCGGGCTGCTCCCGACACAGGCGGACTGCGCCCGGCGCCGGCGGCCGAGACAGCGAGCGCGCCCGCCCGCCCGCCCGTCCGCCCGCCCGTCCGCCCGCCGCGCGCACGCGTGTTTCGTCCTCGAGCCGGCTGGAACCAGCCGAGCAGGAAGCGGGCGCGCGGGGGCCTCCGCAGCCGGTCGGCCGGAGCCCGGGCCCACGCAGTCAGGCCGGCCAGTCCCAGTCCCGGCCCCGGCACGGCCTCTCCGGCAGGCTGCGGGCGGGAGGAGGGCCGCGAGCCCGGCCCGGTTACTGTCAACACGCCAAAGCGGAGGCGGTGGGCGGGGAGGGGGTAGGTGCCGTAGGGGGCAAGGGGCACTCACATCCCCGGCGCGCCACTCGCGGGGCTCCCGTCTGCACGTGCCCCGGGCCGCTCCCGCTCGCTCCACCAGTCTGCGGAGGGCGCGCGCGCGCCCGCGCACCCGGCTCCCGCGCTCGCTTCTTTGTTCCCGCCCACGCGAGGCCCATGTGGACGGGCCGCGTTCGGGGCCCTCTGGTGGCCAATCGGCGTCGCCGCCTGTGCCCGCCCCCGCCCGCTCGGGCTCCGCGAGGCCGCCCCTCCCCCCGCCCACGTGGTGTCGGCCTCGGGCCCGGGCTGCTGGGTGGCGGCGGACGCCCGTGCCGCGGTGCTGTGCGCCTTGGGCGGCGCGGCCCTGCCCCTCGTGCTCCGGGCCGCACGCGGGTGCCGGGCAGCACGTTCCCGCGGGGCCGTGGGCCGCCCAGGACCGTGTCGGGGCGCAGTGGGCGCCGCCCTCCGCCCTCCCGCTAGTAGGCCGATTCCGGTGCTTGCATCCGGCAGGGAGATGGTCGTGCTTCCCGTGCCCGCCGAAGTCACCGTCATCCTGTTAGATGTCGAAGGTACCACAACCCCGATTGCTTTCGTGAAGGTGAGGGGCGGAAGGGAGCGGTGCTTGAAAGCAATTAAAAACATTTCTTTCTTTCTTTTTTTTTTAAGTGCTGCCCACCCTGGACCAGAGACCTGACCTAAGGCGTGGGAGAGGCGGCGTGGCGCTGCACTCGCCGTGGGGGGAGGGAGTAGAAAGGCTGCCGTGCGGCAGGTTGCGGGGATAGGCCCTTCGTCGCCAGCCCCTGCTCTCGGTCAGATGCCGATGGGTGGGACGCGGGTGGGGACGGGATGGTGGCTGGCGGAGGGGGGCGGCGGCGGGCAGACCCGCCCGCGTGGGGAGACGGGGCGCCCCGCCCCCTCCGCCAGGTGCGCTGCGTCCGCCGGGCTCTGGGCTGGCTTCGGCGCGGCGGCGGCGGCGGCGGCGGCGGCGGCGGGGGCCTGGAGGCTTCCAGTCCCTAAGACGTGGACGGGAGTGTCAGGATGGCTTTTTTTTTTTTTTTAATATTTATTTATTTATGATAGTCACAGAGAGAGAGAGAGAGAGAGGCAGAGGGAGAAGCAGGCTCCATGCACCGGGAGCCCGATGTGGGACTCGACCCCGGGTCTCCAGGATCGCGCCCTGGGCCAAAGGCAGGCGCCAAACCGCGGCGCCACCCGGGGATCCCCTCAAGATGACTTTTCAGGTAGCCCGGCTGACTCGCCCCTTTTCACTCCTGCTGGTAATGGCCGAGTAGCACTCTTCGTGTTATTGGACTGTTAATCACTGTGGAACGCTGATTCATTAGCCTGTAGCACAAAAAGGTCTAGATTCCGTTCATTTTTCTCTGAAAATCACGGAAACGTGAAGCTCTTGCCCAAAGCCTCTATCCTAGGGCGTCACTATTAACCAAGCAACTGTCTACACCTACTTCGTAGGCTTATTCGCGAGCTCTGCGTTATAGCTGGGCTTTAAAAAATTTTACCTATATTCGGGCGGCCCCGGGTGGCTCACTGGTTTAGCCAGGATGTGGTCCTGGAGTCCCGGGATCGAGTCCCGCAGCAGGCTCCCCGCATGGAGCCTGCTTCTCCCTCTGCCCCTCTCTCTCTCTCTCTCTCTCTCTTTCATGAACAAATAAAAAATCTTCAAAAAAAATACCTATATTCTATTAGAATAAATATCAAAACAATGTTTAAGATTTTATTTATTCATGAGAGAGGCAGAGACCGGCAGAGGGAGAAGCAGGCTCCCTGCGGGGGAGCATGACGCGGGACTCGATTCCGGGACCCTGGGATCACAAACTGAGCCAAAGGCAGAGTCTCAACCACTGAGCCACCCAGGCGCCCCTAGATATCAAATATTAATATAATTTAAAAAATTCTCAGGTCTAATCTACGCTTTGACTTCTAGTGTTTTAAGATGAAAGCATTGTCTAGAAGGGTTTGCATACAATAATAGTAGGGATACTGTTGACAACGTAGTTGAAAAACTCGTCTTCCAACAAATTGAGCAGTCTGAGTCTTAAATTTTTAAAAGTTTTATTTTTAAAATTACCTGTGATAAGGATTTTCTTCTGTGGATTAAAATCTGTACACTTTTAGGACTCCAATATAACAACCACTTACAAGGTTTTTTTTTTTTTATTTTTTTCACTTACAAGTTTTTTAGAGAATTACAATACCATCTTAGCACAAATTCTTAGGAAATCTAGTTTGACATTTTTTCCTCAGTTTTTAATCACACCAGAGGCCTCTGCAGGCAGAGGATATCTAGGATATCTTATGCAAATCAATTTTGTAACAAAACATAGGTGCCTCTCCCACCTCTCCAAACCCGCCCCCCAACCAATCCTGTCTTTTACCAGATGATATTATGAGCCACTTCTTGAAATCTTTGTGATAGACTTATTCTACTATCTTTCTGAGAGTTAAAATGCCTTCATGACCTAAGTAGATTTTTTTTTTTTTAGTTTGACATTGACTTATAGGTAAGGTCAAGGAAGGCTGCAAAAAATGATCTAGGGTGTTTTGTTTATTTCTTAAATTTTATTAATTTTTCAGATTTAAATTCAACTTAGTATATTCGTATCAGCGTAGAGTTTAGTGATTCATCAGTTGAACGTAACACCCAATGTTCTGAAATGAAGGATAGTTTCTTGTACTTGGTCTTGTTGTTATTTTAGTTTTATTATTATTATTTTATTCACATTATCTGTTATAATTTAATAACTTACTATTAATTTGTTACACATTAGTTTATCAAATCTGATGTTTCCAAAAGTATATTCAGAAGAAGTGAAGTCTGTGGATATTTATAGTAATTCTGCAAAAAGGATTCGTTATTAAATGCATTTTGGGAAATGTTAGGCTATATAAGTTCAACTGGTTTCTTTATTGCACAACTTCTCAGAGCTTTTATATCATACACATACACACATAAATGCTTAATGCGTCTTTAAGAGAGTGACATTTAACAAATTTACTTGAACAATAAACTTTCAGCAGAGTATGTCAAGGACCAATCTTTTGAACACCTATTAAAGAGATACTAAATTATATCCTTGAACCTCTGAGCATGGAGGTGGGAATTGGAAGATGTTTGTTCTACTTTGAAGATTTATTTTATTTATTTGAGAGCGAGCAAGAGTGAGGGGCTGGGGCGGGAGGCAGATGGAGAGGGAGAAGCACACTCCCTGCTGAGCAGGGATCCTGACTTGGGGCTTGATCCATGTACCCTGAGATTATGACCTAAGCCAGGGGCAGACACTTAGTGGATTGAGCCTCCCAGGTGCCTGTTTGTTCTATTTTGGACTTTATGAGTCACATTAAGTATGTAGGACATACAGCCCTACTTTCTGTGGAAACAAATATTGAGATATATATATATATGCAACTTGTGTACTTAACTCATCCTGAGAACACTGTGAGGTGTGTGCATTGTCCACGTCATTGTCCACATTTTACTGATAGAAAACTAAGGTTCTTAAAAATTGAAAATTGGGAGGATTTGAACCCAAACTGTCCTGACTCAAAAACTCTTACTCTTCAGATTATTGCTCTTGACCTCCAAAATGAAACCACAATGATTGCTGTGTCTTTGGCTTGTGCGCTTCTGCGTATGTGAAATGACACAGTTGATATGAGAGCACTTTAGTTAACCAGAAGTACCTTAAAAGGATATTGTAACAAAGTTCAGTTTATACTACCTCTTGGTGAGAGGTTTAGGAGTGAACTGGAACCGAACCACAGTAAGGATAGTTGAGTCTTTGGAGATTTGGTTCTATAGTGCATGTATACTGTGAAAATTGTGTACTGTCAAAAATTGCCCTTGAAAGAAAGACCCTTAGGAAGTCATTACTTTTGAGGAATCAGTGGAGATTGATTTCCATTTTTCAGTAAGTCATGCTATCTCATGGGATTCCCTAGACTCCTGCCAGTCTGGGAAGTGGTGTTCTCTGGGCAGCCTGCTGCTCTATCACAACATGCCTCTCACATCAGACAACAAAAACTGGTTTTATTTACCAGCTGTTCTATCTTTTTCCGAGTTGTAGAATTATCAAATTCTAGGATGAGAGAGGCTCCTAGCTAGGATCATGCAGTGAATGTTGGAACCAGCTCATTAACTTCTCATAAACTGATGCCTGGAGGGAGGTCCTATGTGAGGATCATCACAACTTGTTGGGGGCAGAGCAGCACTAGAGCCCAGCTTCCCTTCAATGTTTTCCTGTGCATCTGAATTCTCAGCCTCCAGTCCTGCTCCTCACTGTAGGACACATGCTTCTGGAGTTGGTTTTCTTTTCGGGTACTGATTTTGATCGTTTATAGTGCTGATCTCCTAACATTTTTTGGGCATGTACACCATCAACAGAATTGGAGCAGGCACTGCCAACAGAATTTATAAATTGCGGGGGCTCCTGGGTGGCTCAGTCAGTTGAGTGTCCGACTCTTGATTTCCGTTCAGGTCATGATCTCTCAGAGTCGTGGGAAATAAAGCCTTGCATCAGGCTTTGAGCTCAGCAGAGAGTCTGCTTGGAATTCTCTTTCTTTCCCTCCCTTCTCTCTCTCCTGAATAAGTAAATCTTTTAAAAAATTTGTGTGTTATGTATACATACTATTAAGTTATAAAATACATTAGAATTTGAAGATGAGTTAAAATAATAAATGTGAACAGATGTTATTATGCTCTCTTCCCTTACTGCATTGAATTATCTTGCATGCACCATGGAGTCACCACTTGATTTTTGTCTGTGGTGTTGTAGTATTTATTTTCTGACTTTGTATATTGTATTGTTCCAGTGTTTTTAGTCTGTTAGCCTATGAAATAACACCATCACCAGTTTCTGTGGTCATTCTGTCAGGAACTATTGTTTGTGGGTTTGGAGAAAATTATCCTCTTATTTCTGAAAATAATCTTTAATTTGGTGGCTTTCCTATTATGTGTTGACATGTACATCTAACATGTGTATGTAATAACAGTTGAGGTAGTTATTTTCTGCAAAAAAAAAAAAAAAAAAAGATAACGATTTCTACAAAGTCACTGAGAACCCTGTATTGGCAAATAATGAATCATTCATTGCCCCTAAAGGAAATACAGGGCTAGGTTCCTGTGGGCCTCTAATCACAACGTTTCTGTCAGCTAATCAATATGTAACCTTGTCTTATGTGTGTTTCTGTTTCTCTTATTTAATGTATATGGTTGATTGATTAACACTGAACTCACAGCCCGTGGTACTGTAACTCCTGCTTTAATGAAGCCTATCTAAACACATGTATTTTCTCCCTAAGGCACACAATTTCTTGTGCTTAGGAACAGTAGGTCACACTTCAGCATTTTGCTTGGGGGCCATTTTGAACTGCAAAATCATCAACAGAACACAAAATGCAAAAAAAAAAAAATACAGCACTAAACAGACTCTGAAAAGGATGCTTGTTTAAACTATGAGAGGTGAAATAAGAAAGCAGATTGTCACTTTGTGCTGGGAATGTGTATGATCAAGTGTTTACAGATTTTTGCCACCTTGCTGCAAGTATTGATTATGAGGTTACAAATATGTTTTGATTAGTATTAGGAAAATTTGCAAGTATGGAATTCACAAATAATGAAGATTGATAGTATCGAGTAGTATTTATGCGGATGGGCTTGAGCACTGAACAGGTCTGGATTAGCATTCTGGCTCCTCTCTGTTTTATGGCAAGTTAGTTAATAACTCTGAGTCAAGGTACATATTTCCTCAGCTATATGTATTGTGAGGATATCTACCGCATAAGGCTAATGTGGACATTTAATGAGTGTTTAGCCCTTAAAAATTTTTTGTAAAATAAATGAATCTGTTTACATCTATATTTCATCTACCATCCTAACAAACCTTGTTAGGGAATAGTGGGCAGGGGACATGTTTTCCATTTATGTCTTTGGAAAACTTTGTGCTTGAGAATAAAATCCTGTTAATAATTAAGAAGATCCCATTAACTGAAAATATGAATCTGATTGGGATTTTTGCCCCTAAAAATATTAAGTGAGGCATGGTGAGTACCCTAGCCAAAGGCTCTTGATATCTATATTTCTCAGACATCAGTGTGTATACAAATCATTTAGGGATCTTGCTAAAATGTAGTTTCTGATTCAGAAGATCTGGTATTCGACTTGATGTTGAATTTCTCACAGGGGGATCCCTGGGTGGCGCAGCGGTTTAGTGCCTGCCTTTGGCCCAGGGCACGATCCTGGAGACCCGGGATCGAATCCCACGTCAGGTTCCCGGTGCATGGAGCCTGCTTCTCCCTCTGCCTATGTCTCTGCCTCTCTCTCTCTCTCTCTCTGTGTGACTATCATAAATAAATAAAAATTAAAAAAAAATTTCTCACAGAGCCCAGGTGATGTTGCTACTGATCTCTGTGTATCACACTTTAAGTATTTAGGCTTCATACAGATTTCTAAGTTATACCTATGTGTAGGCCTGTTAGCACTGCTCTCTTCTAATGGCTTGATACAATAAACTAGATCAAGCAAGAGAGTATAGATGAATTAGAGAAGGTCTGTCATCATTAACAGAACCACAATCTCTCAAAGAGTTAAGCAAATTGGTTATGGATCAGTAAGGATGTATACAAGAGAGCAAAGTAATGCAATAAGCCTAGTAGACACCAAAGCACTATGCAAGTGGCTACTTCCCAGTTTTTGCAAATTGTCTTTCAGAACTGATGTGTAAAGCAAAAGCACCGTTCTTAAAGGACAAATAGAATGTTAGCAAGGAGTTATGTGTACTTACAGGACTGACTAGATAGTACACTTAAATGTTTATTTAATTGAATATGTATGTACAGTAGGGACCTATGTAATAAGCCTTTGGGATAGTATCCTGGTAAATGGGCAGGTAAATAGTGCTTTGCTAAACCTGTTGTGTTAGTTTCTCATGGTTGCTGTAACAAGATTACCACAAACTTAGTGGTTTAAGACAGTACAGATTTATCATGTTACACTTCTGGAGGTTCAACTCTGAAATGGATCTCATGGAATTCAAAGCAAGGTTTTGGCTGGGTTATGTCCCTTCTGAAAATTCTAGAAAAACTTTTCTGCCTTTCCTAGTTTATAGAAGCTACCCACATTTCCTGGTTCATGGGCTTTTCCTCTGTCTTCAGAGCCAACCTCATACCATCTTCAGGCCAGTCTCTCACTCTCTGACTTTGACTTTCCTACTTCCTTTTGCTTTTAAGGATCCTTGTGATTGTATTAGGGCCAACCGCATAATCCAAGGATAATCTTCCCGTCTTGATTCTTCTTCCTTTTTTTTTTTTTTTTAAGATTTTATTTATTCATGGGACACAGACAGAGAGAGAGAGTCAGAGACACAGGCAGAGGGAGAAGCAGGCTCCACGCAGGAAGCCCAATGCGGGACTCGATCCTGGGTCCCCAGGATCAGGCCCTGGGCTGAAGGTGACGCTAAACCGCTGAGCCACCCAGACTGCCCATTGATTCTTAATTTAATCATGTCTATAGTGCCTTTGCCATATAATGTAACATTCATAGGTTTTGAGGTTTAGGATATGGATATCTGAGAGTGGGAGAATTTTCCCCTTTACCATACTTGAATAGCACAAACATTTCTAATAGATGCCTTTATAGGTTCTAGGCTACATAGGAATGAAAATTTGTAATGGCTCCACTTTTGTTTTGAAATTTATCAGTAATGGTGTTGGATGAAATCTATAATATTTAAGATGTGACCTTTTTAAGATTGTTGTTGGTGTTTAAGGATTGTGCTGGTATGGAGGTTGGTAAAGACAGTGTAGGGGCTGGAGTTTTACCTTAGAGAATGAGATATTTGGCAAGGTTTTGAATTAGACTAAGGGGAAGAAAAGATCTCAGACTAAACTATTTTTTTTTAAAGATTTTATTTATTTATTCATGAGAGACACAGGCAGAGGGAGAAGCGGCGGACTCCTTGCAGGGAGCCCAAAGTGGGACTCGATCCCAGGACTCCAGGATCATGCCCTGAGCCAAAGACAGACGCTCAACTGCTGAGCCACCCAGGCATCCCTCAAACTAAACTTTATATGTTAGGAAATATGAATTAGACAAATCCTTGATCCTATAAATAATATTTATTTGAAATAGCAGATACCGATTTAATTGAAAGTCAAAATGATAAAAAGATTTTAATTGTATTTATTTTTAAAGATTATTTGTTTAAAATAATTTTTTTTATTATCCCGGGACCCATGAGATCATGACCTGAGCTGAAACCAAGAGTTAGACATTTGACTGAGCCACCTAGGCCCAAGCGCCTATTTTTTAAGATATTATTTTTTTTTCCTAAAGAATTGTTTTCTTTCTTTCTTTCTTTTTTTTTTTTTTTTTTTTTAAGATTTTATTTATTCATTCATTCAGAGAGAGCGAAGAGAGAGGCAGAGACACAGGCGGAGGAGGAAGCAGGCTCCACGCAGAAAGCCTGATGTGGGACTCGATCCTGGGTCTCCAGGATCACACCCCAGGCTGCAGGTGGCGCTAAACCTCTGCGCCACCGGGGCTGCCCTAAGATATTATTTTTAAGCAGACTCTACACCCAATATAAGTCCTGAAGATATTTATTTATTTATTTATGTGAGAGAGAGAACATGAGTGGGGAGCAGAGGGACAGAGGGAGAGGGAGAAGCTGGCTCTGCATTGAGCAGGCAATCTGTTGCGGGGCTTGATTCTGGGACTCCAGGATCATGACCTGAGCAAAGACAGATGCTTACCCCACTGAGCCACCCAGGTGCCTGCATTGTGGGACTTGAACTCAACCCCAAGATCAAGATTCGCACACTCCACAGACTGAGCCTGCCAGGTGCCCTCTTGATTCCCTTTAAAAACGTAATCCTGCTTGTATACTTTTCCTGGTGTTTAATAAATTTTTTTGAGATATATTTTATGTTAAAACACTTTTAGAAATGGATAATGTATTCTTGATTATTTAACAATGGTTGTAATTTACTCTTTTATGTTCTTTTATATTTCAGCAGTATATTTTAGGGGATAATAATTGGGAAATGTTGAAGTTGACATTTCTTTCTCATGAAAACTGCTATGTTAAGTTTATGGTCTTTCCAGGAAGAGAGCTCGTGTCGTCTGATAGTATATCCCAACTTCAGTTTAACATCCTTTTGAATTATTTAACATCCATTGAAGTATTATTGCTTCTCATGTTTTCAGCATGAGAAGTATATGATGCCCATTCTGCCCTCAATAGGAAGCTACTAAAAGACAACCCTCAAGGCACAGCAAATTAGAAACTCTTTCTGTCTGTGCTGTTTATTATTGACACCAGTAACTCCAATTGAGTCATATTCCCTGTCTTCATTCACTCTATGAACTTAAGGCTTTTTCACCTGCAGGGATGAGGTAATAGGATCTGTTGTGCTTATAAGGTGGTGATGAAGACTGAATGAAGTGGAATGCAAAAGACTTTGAAAATTATAAAGTTCCATAGAAACAGTGATTATAGGTGCACCTGGGCGGCTCAGTGGTTGAGTGTCTGCCTTTGGTTGAGGTTGTGATCCCGGGGTCCTGGGATCGAGTCCCACATCCGAGCCTGCTTCTCCCTCTGCCAATGTCTCTGCCTCCCTATCTGTGTTTCTCATGAATAAATAAATAAAATCTTAAAAAAATAAAAGAAACAGAGTAATGCAAGAAGTGCCAGACTAATACAGAAAGCGCTTGTGAAGAGTCACTAAGGAAAAGTGACTTTACTGAAACCCACCTGCTTCACATTTTTTTACCATTTTTTTTACCTCCACCTTTGCTTATGACCCAAGTCAAAAATATGGTAAGAACGGGACCCAAAACATGTCTAATCTCAAATAATTTGTGGAAGCATTGGAATGGCAGGACTTTCTTGAAAAGTAGCTGTTGGTGGTTTGTTTAACATTCCTCCAAACTTTCCCTATTGCTTAGTACTGTTTCCCAAAGGGAGATATACCCATAATGGTATGTGAGAGGATTTTTGTTGGTTCAACCAGAAGCAAAGGGAAGAGCCTTTGGAGAATCACTGTACTGGGTCTGAGTATATCAAGAAACGGATGGAGGGATGCCTGGGTGGCTCAGTGGTTGAGCATCTGCCTTTGGCTCAGGGTGTGATTCTGGAGTCCTGGGATTGAGTCCCGCATTGGGCTCCTTGCATGGAGTCTGCTTCTCCCTCTGCCTATGTCTCTGTTTCTCTCTGCCTCTCCGTGTCTCTCTTGAATAAATAAATAAAATCTTAAAAAAAAAAAAAGTGGATGGAAAGCACTACTGATCTGAATTTCTGGTCTCTTATTCCAGATCATTTTGTGTCACAGCACTTGCATAATCTTTCCTTCCCTCTGTCACGTTTATTTGAATACCTATCATGTGCCAGGCTCTGCTAGGGATCCAAAATCCTTAAGACCCAGCCATCATCCTCATGGAACCAATAAGGAAGACAGGTATATAAATGAGTTGTCTTTGCATCATGGAATTCCTTTGTGGTTTCCTGTTGGCTAAGAGATAAAGTTTCAATTCCTGAACTTCAGTGAACAGGTTTTTTTTTTTTTTTGAACAGGGTTTTCCAATTTCCTATCCCACTATTCTGTTACACGTTTTTTTTTTTTTTTTAAGATGTTATTTATTCATGAGAGACACTGAGAGAGAGAGGTGGAGACACAGGGAGATGGAGAAGCAGGCTCCCTATGGGGAGCCCAATGTAGGACTTGATACCAGGACCCCAAGATCATGCCTTGAGCCGAAGGCAGACGCTCAACCACTGAGCCACCCGGGTGTGCTCTGTTACACTTATAGCTAAACATGCCTATTCAGGTCATGTTCTTTTATGCCACTACTGTTCCTCCAGCTTGGAATGTAATACTTTTTTCCTCTCCAAGTGCAGGTTGGTTCCATGTACTCATTAACTTAAATATTTATTGTGCTAGGTCATGGGAATACATAGGTAAGACTTGACTTCTGCTCTTAAAGAACTTTGTTTAGGCAGGAATTTTAGAGTCCTCACATTTTTATGGGGCCATGCATTTGCCACTGCAGCATGTGCTGCCTTTGTTTTGTGTTGTATTTGTGTCCTTAAATACTTTATTTATATATTAGAGAGAGAGAGAGCGTGCATGAGTGGAGGCTGGGGGCAGAGGAGAGAAGCAAACCCTCGCTGAGCAGAGGGCCAGATGCGGGCTCATTTCTAGGATTCTGGGATCATCATGGCCTGGGCCGGAGGCAGACTGAACCAACTGCACCACCCAGGCACCCCTTTTTAAAATTTTAATAGCATCTGTTTAATTTCCTTATAAGATAGAAAGCCTGGTAGGTTATTAGGGTAATGGCCTACAGTTATATAGCTAAACTTTGTACATATGAATTGATTGGGACCCCGTACAATCTAAAACCTAGAAATTCAAAATCACATAAGGCATTCAGTCGATGCTTTGTGATGGTGGTATGATGCATTCCAGAATGGGCATGGCTGAGATTAAGTTTCTCCTAGCCTCTGCTATCCTTGCTATTTCAGAATTCCTTAAGATGCTACTTATTTGAACACATGCAACTTAACTGCAGTGTTTCCAGGGTGACATTAGAATTTCTATTAATCCAACATTTCTTTTTTTTTAAAATTTTTTTTTTAAAGATTTTATTTATTTATTCATGATAGTCACACAGAGAGAGAGAGAGAAAGAGAGGGGCAGAGACACAGGCAGAGAGAGAAGCAGGCTTCATGCACCGGAAGCCCGACGTGGGATTCGATCCCGGGTCTCCAGGATCGCGCCCTGGGCCAAAGGCAGGCGCCAAACCGCTGTGCCACCCAGGGATCCCATAATCCAACATTTCTAAAACCTAGAAGTCCAAAGGAAAAAATGAGCTAAAAATGGACATTAAAGACTATGAAAGAGGGGTGCCTGGATGGCTCAGCCAGAAGAGCATGCAACTCTTGATCTCAGGATTTTAAGTTCAAACCCCGTTGAGGGTAGAGCTTACCTTAAAAAAAAATCATGAAAAATGGAAGTTTTATTTTTTATATTTTAAAGGTTTTATTTATTTATTCATGAGAGACACAGGAAGAGAGACAGAGGCAGAGGGAGAAGCACTCCATCCCAGGACCCTGGGGTCACAACTTGAGCCAAAGGCAGACACTCAACCACTGAGCCACCCAGGCACCCTGACAGATAGAAATTTTATTAACAACTAAAATTAAGTTGAAAAGCTAAATTATTAACCTATGTAAACTTATATCTGTTACTGTGAGGATAGAGGAATTATAAATTGCAAATATTACAGAAGAATATAGCTTAGAGAGTGAATGTCTTCTTTTGCTCCTGCCACCTAGAGTGACCATTAAGAATTTGGTGAACGTTCCTTCTGACTTTTTCCAATGCATACAATAATTGAGATTATTCAAAGAAATGTAGTCTGATCTACTCCCCAGGCACCAATTATAATATACAGCACTTTTTAAATATGTAGGTAGGCCTCTCTCTTGCTCAGATAAGCTTTATTTTTTTATTTTTATTTTTTATTTTTTTAGCTTTTTTTTTTTTTTAAGATTTTATTTATTTATGAGAGACAGAGAGAAAGAGAGGCAGAGACCCAGGCAGAAGGAGAAGCAGGCTCCGTGCAGGGAGCCCGATGTGGGACTCGATCCCAGGTCTCCAGGATCAGGCCCTGGGCTGAAGGCGGCGCTAAACCACTGAGCCACCCGGGCTGCCCCCAGATAAACTTTTTAAGGACAACCTGTATTTAGCTCTGAGAAGTCCTCCCTTGTATGATGATTCTTAAAATTTTCCATTCTTACAGCTTACCCCCATGTTATCCCTTAACTAAAGAAAGACATTCTTTTTATAGTAAAAGCTTATTTCTGTGTGATACTTTGGATTTTCATATTTATTAACTCAATTTTTAATTTTCAAAATTGGCTTTGGTGGAGGTGGGAGGGAGTCAGGGATGAGGAAGCCAGCCTTCTGTGAGCCTGTTGTATCCAGTTCTCCATCACTCCTGTTGTAAAGTATGTGTGGATAGTCAATAGCCCTGTCTTCAGAGGCCTTCCTGGGGCCTCCCGGGACCTCTTCCCAGGGGACTCCATTTCAGAAGCGTGGATTTCTTTTCAAAGACAGAAGTCTTCAATACAGAAAAGGAGGATTCTTTGTCCTGAGGGTGTGTACATGAGGGCTGCATTAACTTGATTATTTTTTTCAATAATTGATTATGTGACCTTCTAACAAGTTCTTTAAGTCTAAAAAGTGTGCGACTGACACCCTTCACTGAGTAAAGAGACACTAAGATTCATAATTTGGAAACTAGTGGTAATCATGGCAGTGGGACCTGGGTGGGACTTTGGAGAGGAGCCATGGTCAGGCCAGTGTTGGGCAGTTCACTTGGTATGCTCCAAGAGGCTGGCTGACCCCTGGGCTAGGCCTTGTAGGTTCAGTTAAGCTCATTAGATCCCTGTAGCCAGGAGGATGAAACTCCGGGATCTGGCTCTTCAAATCAAAAAAAAAGAAAAAAAAGACCCGATTGATAAATTGTTACTGTAGTCTGTTTGTATTTAACCTTTATATGCGTGTATAAAAATGGAAGAAATAATAGCAGTTGTTTCATAGGGTTATGAGATTTGAAATGAGATCTTTTAGACCATTCATTAATCAATTCATTGAATAAATTTAGAGTGCTTGGTAGTTCAGGGAGAAGGTCCATGCTAAAGCTATGGATTTGAGGATCATCAGCAATAGATAGTTTTTAAAATCTTGAGATTAGATGAAGTCACTAAAGATTGACTATAGATAGAGGTGCCTGGAATAACAGGCTCAGTAAATGTTGGCAGTTACTCCCACTCTTACTATAACTGCTTGTATTATTGCTACTATTTATTATAAATGTTACAGAACTGCCCCGTAAACCCAAATCTCCCATTTTCTTAATACAAATGTATTTGAGAAACCAAAGGTTTATTAGAAATTTCTGTAGAGAATACCAGATCCAGGGAATTGGGTGGTCCCAGTGAGAAGTGCTCCCTGAAGTCATCCATCCACAGAGTTGGATAGGCTTAGGCATGGGTTTTGATAGCCTGGATTTGAATCCTGCCTTTACTTCTATACCAGCAGTGAAACCTTTTTTGGACCTCAGCTTCTTCATGTGTTCAGAGGGGTCACCTCATAGGGATGGCAGGTGGATTCAAAAAGGTAATTGTTAGGGTGCCTGGGTGACTCAATGGTTAATCCTCTGACTCTTGGTTTTGGCTCAGGTCATGATTCACGATCTCAGGGTTATGAGATTGAGCCCTGCGTTGGGCTCTCTGCTGGACGTGGAGCCTGCTTAAGCTTCTCTCCCTGCTCTCTTTCTGGGGTACAAAAAAAAAAACCAAGTCAGTTCCTTCCATTTGCCTTCCACTGCTTAGGGGCTAGAACTCTAGGGCAATCAGGTTACCTTCTCTGAAACTCCAGAGATACTGATATCTGTCTCTGTGTTTCTTTATTATTATTATTATTATTATTATTTTTTAAATTTTTATTTATTTATGATAGTCACAGAGAGAGAGAGAGAGAAAGAGAGAGGCAGAGACACAGGCAGAGGGAGAGGCAGGCTCCATGCACCAGGAGCCCGATGTGGGATTCGATCCTGGGTCTCCAGGATCGCGCCCTGGGCCAAAGGCAGGCGCTAAACCACTGCGCCACCCAGGGATCCCCCCCGTTATTTATTTATTTATTTATTTATTTATTTATTTGTTATTTTTAAAGATTTTATTTATTTATGAGAGACACACAGAGAGAGGCAGAGACACAGGCAGAGGGAGGAGAAGCAGGCTCCATGCAGGAGCCCGATGCAGAATTCGATCCCGGAACTCCGGGATCACGTCCTGAGCCAAAGGCAGACGCTCACCTGCTGAGCCACCCAGGTGTCCCTGTGCCTCTTTTTAAAACCATATCCCAGCTACTAGCCCCTTGTAATGATAACCTTTCCTTGTGTGATGTGATTCATTGCAGTTAATTATAGTTTATCTTTCTTAAATTGATCTCCTTAATAGGATTTAGAAGATAATTTTTTCTTATCTAGCAATGCATTTATTAATTCAATTTCAATGTAGATGATGAAATCTAATGTTCATTCCTAAAAGCTTCTGCTTTCCAAGGGGAAGGGTTACGTCCCTACTTGCCCCATTGAAGATAGAGCCTCTGTGGCCCCATATAGCAATGAGAGCACGAAACTTCTGGTAGTTGCTAGTATGGTCTTCAGGAAGGATATTTAAGGAGCAATTTTAATACCACAACTGCTGAAGGTGTCTGACAGATGGCATTGGACCACTCCAAGAAGTAGCAAATTCCCATCATTGAAAGTGTCCAAGCGGGTACAAACTTCCAATTATAAAATAATTAAGCCCTGGCTTGTAATGTTCAGCATGGTGACTATAGTTAATGATACTGTTATTGTATATTTGAAGGTTGCTTAGAAAGTAGATCTTAAAAGTTCTCATCACAAGAAAAAATTTGTGGTGATGGATGTTTAATTAGGCTTATGGTCATTTCACAATATTATATGCATATAACAAATCACTATGTTGTACACCTGAAACTAATATATGTCAGTTATACCTCAATTACAAAGATTATATACTGTCATTGCAGAAAATAGTCATGCAAAAAAGTTTTTTCCTTGCAATTTCCTGACCCAGCGAGAAACTTTGTAAATAGCCATGTTCCCCTCGATTTCGTTCTGTGCATTAGATATTCCCTAGGATGGGTTTATGTAGTATATTTGTAACCTGTTTTATTTCTTATTTAGAGAATGTGATTTGTTTCTAAGACCCATCAAGCCACTTAATTTTCCTTTGCTTTCTACTTCTGAGATTAATAGAAAAATAGTCCATCAATACTGCCTTTGTGTTGTTTAATCTTCTGGCTGAAAAAGTTTTATTTGTTTATTTTTACTTTTAAAAATATTTTATTTCATTTTTATTTGAAATAAGGCAGGCACCCCTGGATAAAAAAGTTTGAAGTTCTCAAATACTTGAAATCATTTGTTATGCTGTAGTGGTTCGGTGGAAGGCTTTTAAAATAGTTTCTTTAAATAGCAGTACTCTAAGTATTACCCATTGCCTTTTTATTATTATCCATTTTCCTCAAAGGAGACTTGGGTAAACATTACAGCAACTATTTTATTCTTATTGATTCTATGACCTTTTTATTGAAACAATCACTTGACCGTAGAGCAGATCCATATTTGGACTTCTAAACATTAATGAGGTGCCTTCTTTAATTAGATGTTCAGAAATGTTGTGGCCCTTCAGGAGCCTTAATGGGGCTCTTTCAGAAAGTTACCAGTGAGCTACGTGGAATAATAAAATTCCTGTTTCTATAGTATCCCCTCCAGCATTTAGTGGACCTTGACCATAGTCTCCTGAAAGATGAATACTCTTATTTAGTTTTATGGTCTTTTGTTATGTGTACTACTTAACCATATCAGTGCCTTAGGTGCTTGGTGGACCAAAGTATTTCACACATTTATAGAACCCTGGGTTTATTGCAGCATTTTTTAATACTATAATATTCTGGAATTACCCATAGATGGCTTATGACTGAAGTTAAAACATTTGTCGTCACAGTTTTTTCTGGAATTACTTTTATTTTATTTTATTTTATTTTATTTTAAATTTCTATTTATTCATGATAGTCCCACACACAGAGAGAGAGAGAGAGAGAGGCAGAGACACAGGCAGAGGGAGAAGCAGGCTCCATGCACCAGGAGCCCGACGTGGGACCTGATCCCAGGTCTCCAGGATCGTGCCCTGGGCCAAAGGCAGGCGCCAAACCGCTGCACCACCCAGGGTTCCCTGGAATTACTTTTAAAGCCTGAAAATGTTCAATGGGTAGGGTTGGGTGATAAACATTAGGTTTACAAAGTCTGTTTTTATTAGAGCATTCTTATGCATTATCAAAACACATACAATTCATATAATTATTGGTTCTTTAAAAAATAAGCAACTTGAAGGCATTTTATTTATCTTATAAAAAAAGTTGCTCAAAAAGTATGTTGAAAGAAGAGGATAAAATCTTCATGATTTAGTTATTTGCGCCATGTACTTTTATATGATGCAATAACACTTTTGCACTAAAGTCGAAGTCTGCTATCATGTCAGTCCCAAGTAGTCTTGATACTCCACAGGTTATACTAAGTTCTGCCTTCATTGCCAAGCTTGTGTGTTTACTCAGTGCAGATGGTAGTTTTAGGTCTAGGGGAAAGGGGCAAATTGGATGATCAGGAATTCTAAAGTAATCTCTAACTTTTATTTTTATTTATTTCTTCACGAGACACAGAGAGGGGGCAGAGACACAGGCAGAGGGAGAAGCAGGCTCCATGCAGGAAGCCTGACACAGGACTCAATCCCGGGTCTCCAGGATCATGCCCTGGGTTGAAGGCGGTGCTAAACCACTGAGCCACCCAGGCTGCCTTAATCTCTAAGTTTTAAAGCTTTTCCTAAAAGTTTACAATTATTTAAAACCTTGCACCCTTTATTTCTGTGAGTCCTCTGAGGAGAGAGGCTGTGTTCATAACTTAGTTATCAGAGGTGTCTGGCACTCAGTAGGTCCTCAGTAAAAGTTGAACGTATGAATTGATTGTCCTTGTGATTTATCCTCTGGGAACTTCTCTGCTATTATTTATTACTAAATTTGGGTCAAAGGTGATCCTTGCCCAGTTTAAATGTTTGTTTGTGCTGGAGAATATAGTAAGTGGTAAGATCTAGGTGCTTTCTATCTCTGATTGCTACAATGACCATGCTTGGTACTATCATTCCCATTTAGCAGATGTGAAAACAGAGGCTTGGAGAAGTTAAGTTGAACACAGCAATAGAAGGCAAAAGGTAGGACCCAGTCTAGCATACTGCCTAGAGTCTGTACTCTTCTCTTCTCCCCCAGAGGTGAAGGACTTGGGCTCTCAGGATTCACAGGCTCTTCATAAATTGTTTTTGGGACTAGTAAAACTGGATATGGGAAGTTGGGCTTTGTGAAGCACAAGGTAGTCTGTAGCACTGCATGCATTTTTTTTTAAGGTTCTTTAAAAAAAATTTTTTTTTAAGGTTGTATTTATTTTTTCATGAGAGACATAGAGAGGGGGGGAGAGACACAGGCAGAGGGAGAAGCAGGCTCCCTGTGGGGAGCCCAATGTGGAACTCGATCCCAGGACCCTGGGATCATGACTTGAGCCAAAGGCAGATGCTCAACCACTGAGCCACCCCAGATGCCCCATTGTGTTTTTATACCTTTTGAGTATTTCAACTTTTCAGTTATTGGGAGGCCCTGAGTCTAACCAACATCCCCCACTCCCTGGAATGTTTCCAGTTGAGAGTTGGGGAATGGAGATAGGACATTGGAGGAGGATGACCAAGTGAGAAAGAAGCAGGTAGAGGATGAGGGATCAAAGTTGGCTTGTTTTTTAATTGTGAGACGTTTTAAATAAGGAAGAAAAAGGATTAATGTAATGACCATGAACCCACCACAAAGCTAATTAGATTTTATATTATTTTGTTTCAGATCTTAAAGAAATGAAATATTAGATATAGCAGATTCTTGAGTACCTCTCATTTTGTTAGTTTATTTATATTAGAGTTTATATTCATGTTTGTTATTATAATTTCAGTACATTGATTTTTAACCGCTATATATTGATTTAGAATATGAATGAATATACCTGAGTTTATCTGTTCTCTAGCTGATGAAGATTTAAGTTGCTTCCATTGATTTTTGTTACACCCAGTACTGCAATAAACATTTTTCTACTTTACTTTTTGTGCACATGTGTTAGAGTTTGTGGTATGTGCTGAGGAGAGGACTGGCTGTGTGTGCACAAAATCTTCAGTTTTTCTCCATCCTCTCAGAGGGCATGCTTGAGTGGGGCAGGGGGAGCAGCTTTCATCCTACCACAGTACATGAGTGGGGCAGAGTAAGTAGGTGAAAGGAAGGATAAGGAGGGTAACGATGTAGGGCAGGATGAGAAAACCAAGTATTTAAAGAAAAACAGAAGTATATCAGTATGGAAAAGGAATGTCTTAGAGAAAAAGCAAGCTGTCAGTCTCAGCTCTTCATTTTCCTTCTTTGAGATCAGGAATGAGTTTTTATTGAGCTTAAACAAGACTCTTCTGTCAAGTACGCCGAACAGTTTACTTGTTGTATACTATTGAACATGGGGAATGATCCATTACTTACTGGGATGCCGCATGAGAACCAGCAAAATTGAATGACTTCTTTATTTTTACTAGGGCAGGTGAAATTTGAATAATGTATTATGAAGAGAGGTAAATGCTTCAGCCCTACTATTTATTCATTCATTTTTCTTTTTTTGTTGTTGATATATAGTTGACAAACGCTATTATATTAGTTTCAGGTGGACATTGGAACCTGAGACATATACAATATACATTAGGAAATGATCACAATAAGCTTAATTATCCATAACCATACAAAGTTATTAGTGTTATTGACTATATTCTCTTTGCTGTACTTTGTATCCCTGTGAATTATTTATTTTGTAACTGGAAGTTATAAAGGGCATTCAGTAATATTTGAATAAATAAATAAGTGAATGAGTTTAAATACACAGATTCCTTGAGCTCTACTTGATTATATGGTTTTCCTTAAAATATAAGACCTCTGAGTTGTATACTTGGGGTCTACACTCCTAGTGTATTCATTTTCTGCTTTTTTAGATGGGTTATTGCTAAGACTGTTGCAGTCATCACACTCTAGGATTGTACAACATTCTGCTCCTCCTCTGCTTGTCTCACCCATTGCACCACATTGCAAGTCTTCATTTGCCTGCCATCTTCTTGTCCCCCACTAGATTCCTAAGCTTATTGAGAAAAGGGACTCAGATTTATTTTTTTCTTTTTGATTCTCTTTTCCATGCCCTCTAGTGGACACTGAAATAATTATTGAGTGTGCCACATTTGATCTGAAAAGGTACATATGCTCAATTGTAAGTAAATAAAAATTTTGACCTAAAAGAAATCACCTTGCCAATGTATGGATTACTGACAGGGTATTTATTTTTGAGTTGTCTTGCCCGTCACTGTCTTATATGTGTTCTATAGGTAGTCTGATTAACAAGAAAGAATCATGGTGCTAAATTTTTTTTAAAGCATTTGTTGTGCATGGACACCACTCTTGCAGATATTTGAGTCATGTCCTTATGCCAAATACTGTGTGTATCAACGATATAGCTATGAGCGAGGTGTACTTGATCCCAGCCCTCAAGGACCTGTGGTCTAGCAACCTAGTTTAGGAGTCTCGATTATATCTATAAAGGGCTAAACAAATAGACTTATGGACCGTGTGGTCTTGGTTACAAATATTCAACTCTACCATTGTGGCCCCAAAGTAGCCACTGATGCTGTAACCACATGAGTGTGGCTGTTTCCAGTAAAACTTCACTTATAGGGGATGCCTGGCTGACTCAATCGGTAGAGCATGTGATTGTTGATCTCAGGGTTGTGAGTTCAAGCACCACATTGGGTGTAGAGCTTACTTTAAAAAAAATAAAAAAAACAACTTTCATTTACAAAAGCAGGAGGTAGATTGATTTTGGTCCTCAAGCCATAGTTTTCTGACTCTTGACCTAGTTCATTTGTTTATTGCCCTTTGATTCTGTTTCACTCATATATGCACAGCAGATATTTCATATTCCCAATGTAGTTTTCAGTGGCTTACTTGCTCCAGTTAGCAAAAATGAGATTGTTGAACTTAAATGACTAAAGCTAATCGTTTGTTTTGTTTTTTAACTTGTTTATCTAGGACATTTTATTTCCTTACATCAAAGAAAATGTTAAAGAGTATCTGCAGACACACTGGGAAGAAGAGGAGTGCCAGCAGGATGTCAGTCTTTTGAGGAAACAGGTTGGGCCATTTCTCTTCCATTGCTTCTACATTCCCATGTGTCTGAGAATTGAGGATGCCTAGAGACTTAGAATGTGCTCTAAACATATTGTAAAATAAGCATTCTGGATTTACAGGACGTGGAAGTGGTAGCGACTTACCTGCTTAGGGATTCACACTACTTCATTAAACGACAAGATCATGGCAGTTTACTGTCTTTATAGTTGCCTCTCCCTGGAGCCATTTTGATCGCATAAAATTTTTTTTTTAAGAAATAAATAAAAACTTGAAAAAAAATAAAATTTTTGTTTAAATTCAATTAATTAACATATAATGTATTATCAGCTTCATAGGTAGAGGTCGGTGATTCATCAGTCTTATATAACACCTAGTGCTCATTACGTGCCCTCCTTATTGTCCATCACCCAGTTACCCCATCCTCTCACCTCCCTCTCCTCCAGCAACCCTCAGTCTGTTTCCTATGATTAAGAGTCTTTTATGGTTTGTCTCCCTCTCTGATTTTGTTGTGTTTTATGTTTCCTCTTTGCCCCCATGAGCCTCTGTTTTGTTTCAATTCCACATATAAGTGATACCATATTGTCTTTCTCTGATTGACTTATTTCATTTAGCATAATATCCTCTAGTTCTATCCATGTTGTTGCAAATGGCAAGATTTTGGTTTTTTGGTGGCTGAGTAGTATTCCTCTGTGTGTGTGTGTGTGTGTGTGTGTGTGTATGTATGTGTGTACACACCACATCTTTTATCCATTAATCTATCGATGGACATCTGGGCTCTTAATTTGGCTCTTGTACACATTGCTGCTATAAACACTGGGGTGCAGGTGCCCCTTTAGATCACTGCATTTGTATCTTTGGGGTAAATACCCAGTAGTGCAATTGCTGAGTTGTAGGGTAGCTCATTTTCAATTTTTTCAGAAACCTCCATACTGTTTTCCACAGTGACTACACCAGCTTGTGATCCCAACAACATGAATGAGGGTTCCCCTTTCTCTGTATCCTCACCAACATCTGTCGTTTCCTGACTTCTTCATTTTCACCATTCTGATTGGTTGAGGTGGTATCTCATGGTACTTTCTTTTTACGATTTTATTTATTTATTCATGAGAGACACAGAGAGAGAGGCAGAGACATAGGCAGAGGGAGAAGCAGGCTCCTTGTGGGGAGCTTGATGTGGGACTTGGTCCTAGGACCCAGGGATCATGACCTGAGCCAAAGGCAGACGCTCAACCATTGAGCTACCCAAGTGCCCCACTCACTGTACTTTTGATTTGTATTTCCCTGATGCTAAGTGATATTCAGCACTTTTTTTATGTGTCTGTTGGCCATTTCTGTGTCTTTTTTGGAGAAATGTCTGTTCATGTCTTCTGCCCATTTCTTGATTGGATTATTTGTTCTTTTGGTGTTGAATTTGATAAGTTCTTTATAGATCTTGGATATTAGCCCTCTATCTGATATGTCATTTGCAAATGTCTTCTCCCATTCTGTTGGTTTTTTGGTTTTGTCGACTGTTTCTGTACAAAAAGCTTTTTAGCTTGATGAGTTCCTAATAGTTCATTTTTGCCTTTGTTTCTGTTGCCTTTGGAGACATACCTAGCAAGAAGTTGATGCAGCCGAGGTCAGAGAGGTTGCGTTCTGTGTTCTCCTCTAGGATTTTGATGGATTCCTGTCTCATGTTTAGGTCTTTCTTCCCATTTTGAGTCTGTTTTTTGTGTATGGTGTGAGGAAACGGTCCAGTTTCATTCTTCTGTATGTAGCTGTCCAGTTTTCCCAGCCGTATTTGTTGGAGAGACTTTTTTCCATTGGATATTCTTTCCTGCTTTGTCAAAGATGAGTTGACCATAGAGTCGGGGGGTCCATTTCTGGGTTCCCTGTTCTGTTCTATTGATCTATGTGTCTATTTTTGTGCCAGTACCATGATGTCTTGATTACAGCTTTGTAATAGAGTTTGAAGTCCGGAATTGTGATGCCACCAGTTTTGGTTTTCTTTTTTAACAATCTTGGCTTTTAGTGGTCTTCTCTGGTTCCATACAAATTTTAGGATTATTTGTTCCAATTCTGTGAAAAATGTATGCTATTTTGATAAGGATTGCATTGAATGTATAGATTGCTCTAGGTAGCATAGACATTTTAACAATAATTGTCCTTCCAAACCAATGAGCATGGAACGTTTTTCTATTCCTTTGTATCTTCCTCAATTTCTTTCAGGGGTTTTGTAGTTTTCTGAGTACAGATCCTTTGCCTCTTTGGTTAGGCTTATTCCTACGTATCTTACGGTTTTGGGTGCAATTGTAAATGGGATTGATTTCTTAATTTCCCTTTCTCCTGTCTCATTGTTAGTATATAGAAACACAACTGATTTCTGTGCATTGATTTTATATCCTGCCACTTTACTGAATTCCTGTATGAGTTCTAACAGTTTTGGGGTGGAGTCTTTAGTGAGTGTCATGTCATCTGCAGAAAGTGAGTTTGACTTCTTTGCTGACTCAGATGTCTTTTATTTCTTTTTGTTGTCTGATTGCTGAGGCTAGGACTTCTAATACCATGTTGAGCAGCAGTGATGATAGTGGACATTCCTGTCATATTCCTGATCTTAGGGGTAAGGCCTCAGTTTTTCCCCATTGAGAATGATATTTGTTGTGGGCTTTTTGTAGATGCCTTTCATGATATTGAGGTATGTTCCCTCTCTCCTTACACTGAAGAGTTTTAATCAAGAACGAATGCTGTACTTTGTTAAATGCTTTTTTCTGCCTCTATTGAAAGGATTATATAGTTCTTGTTTTGTTAATGTAGCATATCACGTTGACTGATTTGTGGATGTTGAACCATCCTTGCAGCCCAGGAATAAACCCACTTGGTTGTGGTGAATAATCCTTTTAATGTACTGTTGGATCCTGTTGGCTGGTATTTAAGTGAGAATTTTTGCATCCATGTTCATCAGGGATATTGGTCTGTAATTCTCCTTTTTGGTGGGGGTCTTTGTCTGGTTTGGGGATCAAAGTAATGCTGTCTTCATAGAAAGAGTTTGGAAGTTTTCCTTCCATTTCTGTTTTTTGAAACAACTTCAGATATTAATTCTTCTTTAAATGTTTGGTAGAGGGATGCTTGCATAGCTTAGCAGTTGAGTGTCTGCCTTCAGCTCAGTGTGTGATCCCAGGTTTGGGGATCAAGTCCCGCATTGGGCTCCCTGTTAGGAGCCTGCTTCTCCCTCTATGTCTCTGCCTCTCTCTCTGTGTGTCTCTCATGAATAAAAAAATAAATGTTGGGATCCCTGGGTGGCTCAGCCGTTTAGCACCTGCCTTTGGCCCAGGGCACGATCCTGGAGTCCCGGGATCGAGTCTCACGTCGGGCTCCCGGCATGGAGCCTGCTTCTCCCTCCTTCTGTGTCTCTGCCTCTCTCTCTCTGTCTCTCTCTATGTCTATCATGAATAAATAAATAAAATCTTAAAAAAAATAAATGGTAGAATTTTGTTGGGAAGCCATCTGACCCTGGATTCTTGTTTGTTGGGAGGTTTTTGATGACTGCTTCAATTTTCGGACTGGTTATGGGTCTGTTCAGATCTTCTGTTTCTTCCTGTTTCGGTTTTGGTGGTTTATATGTCTCTAGGAATGTATCCATTTTTTTCCAGATTGCCCAATTTGTTGTCATATAGTTGCTCATAATATGTTCTTATAATTGTTTGTATTTCTTTGATGTTGGTTGTGCTCTCTCCTCTTTTTCCTTCCTTCCTTCCTTCCTTCCTTCCTTCCTTCCTTCCTTCCTTCCTTCCTTTCTTTTTAGGATTTTATTTATTCATGAGGGACACAGAGAGAGAGAGTTAGAGACACAGGCAGAGGGAGAAGCAGGCTCCATGCAGGGAGCCTGACATGGGACTCGATCCCGGGTCTCCAGGATCACACCCCGGGCCAAAGGCAGCGCCAAACCTGCTGGGCCACTGGGGCTGCCCCAATTGTTAGATCTCCTTGTTGGATAGACTGTTTAATTATGATGTAGTATCCTTCCTCATCTCTTATTACTGTCTTTGGTTTATTTATTTATTTATTTTTTTAAGAGATTTTATTTATTTATTCATGAGAGACACACAGAGAGAGGCAGAGATACAGGCAGAGGGAAAAGCAGGCTCCATGCAGGGAGCCCGATATGGGACTCAATCCCAGGACTCTAGGATCACGCCCTGAGCCGAAGGCAGATGCTTTAACCACTGACCCACCCAGGCATCCCCAGTCTTTGGTTTAAAATCTAATTTGTTTAAAATCTAAAAGCCACCCCAGCTTTCTTTTGACGTCCATTAGCATGACAAGTGGTTCTCTACCCCCTCACTTTCAATCTGGAGGCATCTTTGGGTCTAATGTGAGTCTCTTGCAGACAGCATATCAATCTGATACCATATGTCTTTTGATTGGGGCATTTAGTGCATTTACATTTAGAGTAACTATTGAAAGATAACAAATTTAGTGCCACTGTATTACTTTTTTTTTTTTTTTTTTTTTTTAATTTACTTATGATAGTCACAGAGAGAGAGAGAGAGAGAGGCAGAGACACAGGCAGAGGGAGAAGCAGGCTCCATGCACCGGGAGCCTGATATGGGATTCGATCCCGGGTCTCCAGGATCGCGCCCTGGGCCAAAGGCAGGCGCCAAACCGCTGCGCCACCCAGGGATCCCACACTGTATTACTTATTAAAGTCACTGTTTCTGTATATTATCTCTACTTTTCTGGTGTATGTAACTTTTGGGCTCCCTCTTTGTTTGAAGGATCCCTTTTATTATTATTATTATTTAAAGATTTTATTTATTTATTCATGAGAGACACACAGAAGAGAGGCAGAGACACAAGCAGAGGGAGAAGCAGGCTCCAGGCAGGAAACCCGATGTGGGACTCGATCCCAGGACTCCAGGATCACACCCTGGGCTGAAGGCAGGTGCTAAACTACTGAGCCACCCAAGGGATTCCTGAAGGATCCCTTTTAATATTTCTTGTAAGGCTGTTTGGTGATCATAAATTCTTTTCTTTCTGTTTGTACTGGAAGCTTTTTATCTCTTCTCCTGTTTTGAAAGACATCATAGCTGCATAAAGTATTCTTGGATGTGTATTTTTTTCATTTAGTACCCTGAATATATCATGCCAGTCCATTCTGGCCTTCGAGGTCTCTATGGGTAGGTCTGCTGCCAGTCTAATATTTCTACCCTTTTAGGTTACAGATCTCTTATTCCCAGGCTACTTTCGGGATTTTCTTTGTTTCTGAGATTTGTAACTATTTGCACTATTATATGTTGGAGTATTGACCTATTTTTATTGGTTTTATTGGTGGTTCTCTGTGCTATCTGGACTTGAATGCCTCTTTCCTTCCGCAGGTTAGGAATGTTCTCTGCTATAATTTGCTCCAATATACCTTCTGCTCCTCTCTCTCTTTCCTCTTCCTCTGGGACCCCAGTTATTCTAATACTGTTTTGCTTTATGGTATCAATTTTCTCTCGAATTCTCCCCTCGTGATTCAGTGGTTATTTATCTATTACTCAGCTTCTTTATTCTCTATCATTTTGTCTTCTATATCACTAATTTGCTCTTCTGCCTTATTTATCCTAGCAATTAGAGCCTCCATTTTTTTATTGCATCTTAATAATGGCCTTTTTTATTTCAACTTGATTGGATTTTAGTTCTTTTATTTCTCCAGAAAGGAATTCTCAAGTGTCTTCTTTACTTTTTTTCAAGCTCAGCTAGTATCTTTATAATAGTTATTCTGAATTCTAGTTTCAACATCTTACTTATGTCCATACTGGCTAGGTCTCTGGCAATCAGTACTTCCTCTTTTCTCTTTTTTTGAGATGAGTTTTTCTGTCTTGTCATTCTGTCCAGAGAAGAATAGATGAATGACAGAACAAAATACTAAAATGGAAAGGACTCCAGGGAAATATACATTAAACCAATCAGAAGAGACCTGAAACCAAAAAATAAAAAAAAGAGAGCGAGAATATAATCAGACAGTTGAACAGAATAGAGCAACATACTGTATCCTGTGTATTTTGGTCTTTTTGTTAGAAAACTAGATCCCAAAATTGTAACAAAAGAAAAACATATATGTACAAAAAAAATAAAATACAATGAATGGATAGACTATAAAATGAAACTGTAAAAATGAAAATTAAGAGACAAAAATAAAGGAATATAAATTAAATACATTGAAGAAAAAAAATAAATACATTGAAGGGTTAGAATATAACTGTAAAGATGAAAATTAAAAAAGACTAACAAAATGGGGAAAAAAAAGTCGATATGAAATGACAGGTGAAGAGAACAGAGCCATATACTAGATTCTCGGTGTATTTTGGTCTGTTAGAAAAAACTGCATCCCAAAATTGTAAAGAAGGAAAAACTTTTATGTATATACAAAAATAAAATTAAATACAGTGAAAAGATAAATGTAACTGTAAAGATGAAAATTAAAAAAGATTTTTTTAAAAAGTTGATAAAAATAAGTTGGTTGAAAAAAGAAAGAAGAAAAAAAATACTGAAAAACTAAAGAATCATGGAGAAAAAAAACATTAATTCTGTATACTATTTTCCCCTAGTGCTGGAGTTTTGCAATTCTGTGTGATTGGTAAACTTGGTCTTGGCCAGACGTTCTTACTGATCTTCTGGGGGAGGGGCCTGTTGCACTGATTCTCAGGTGTCTGCCCCATGTGAAACTGCGCTTGACAGGGGCCAGGCTCTGTAATCTGCTTCAGATTGCTCTACAGTGCCTTTGGTTCCCTGAAGGCTCTCCACCCCACTTTAGAGGATGTGAGTGAAAATGGCGGCCTCCCATTCTCCAGCCCCAGAGCTGAAAGCTCGCACCCCCCACCCCTCAATTCACCCTCTAGGAAAAGGAATCAGTTGCCCCTGTCTGCGTGTTCCCCGTCCACCTTCCTTGCTCACCTCGCCTGTGACTGAGCGTTTCTGTCTCAGGGATGCGCAACCCCCTTTCAGGTGTCCAAACTCTGGCATGCTGCTGTGCTGCTCCTCCCAGAGAAGGAAGGGAAGGGTTTTAAGGTTCTGCCACTTGCCTGGGCCCTTGCTCTGGGAGCAGTTGCGCCAACCCTGCTGTGGTTTGATGTTTATGGAGACCTGGAGTTGAGGGCCCACTCCTGGGCTCGCTGATTGCAGCTGGCTTCCCTGGTCCAATGCCTGGGAACTCTGCGATGCCACACTCAGGCGCCCTCCCTCCCCCTCTCCCCCCTTCCCAGCCCCCCTGTGATCCCGAGGATCCTGAAGCCACACTGTCCCACCTAGGATTTTGCTCCGCTTGGCACCTGAGCACCTTTCTGGCAGGGACATCCCTCACCCCGACTGCTCTGTCACTTTTCAGTGCCAGCTGCCGGAGTCTTTTCCACCTGCAGTTAATCTTCCCATATATCGCCTCGGATTCACTTCTCCACACCTCTTACCTTGCCGAAAGTGGTCTCTTTTCTATGTGTAGAGTTGCAGCTATTCTTTCCTTAGAACTCTGGTTGAGTTTGCAGGTGTTCAGAATGATTTAATAGCTATCTAGTTGAATTCTTGGGACCAGACGAAACTAAGATCTACTCCTCTGCCATCTTTGGCATAAACTGATTTGACATTTTCTTTGTTTATTCCTCAGTTCATTATAGGACAGAGAAAATGACCAGATTTAATTAAAGTCCTGGTTTGTTGATCCTAGTAAGTGAATCGACACACTGGGTCTTACTATATCATTTTATCATTGTATGCTGTCTCTTCTCATGTACAACATGCCTATTTATTTATTTTAACTTATTTATGATAGTCACACAGAGAGAGATGAGAGAGAGACAGAGACACAGGCAGAGGGAGAAGCAGGCTCCATGCACCGGGAGCCCGACGGGGGACTCGATCCCGGGTCACCAGGATTGCGCCCTGGGCCAAAGGCAGGCGCCAAACCGCTGCGCCACCCAGGGATCCCTGCCTCTCCATTTAAATTTCAGCTATAACAATATAGGAAAAGCAAAGTAATTTATTAATTATAAGTCACTTTCTTTTAGGAAGCATTCATATCAGCCCCCCAAAATGTAAGTAACAGGGCTAGATGTTAATGATAGTTGGAGAAAGTTGATCGGCTGGGTTTTCAGATCTTAAGTGATCTTTATAAAAAACAAGTAAACAAATTTCGTGTTGTTTGTGACTTAAAGGCTGAAGAGGATTCCCACCTGGATGGGGCTGTTCCCATCCCTGCCGCATCTGGGAATGGAGCAGATGACCTGCCGCAGATGATCCAGGCTGTGGTGGATAATGTGTGCTGGCAGATGTCTTTGGACCGAAAGACCACAGCACTGAAACAGCTGCAGGGCCACATGTGGAGGGCAGCATTCGCAGCTGGACGCATGAAAGCAGAGTATGTAGCTGCTCAAGTAACTCTAAACATTCCACCAGCCCTGAAACCAAATACATTTTTCCACTGGCTCGCTCTCTCCAATGTTGTTTGTGTGATTAGTAAAATAGATAAAATCAACATTCTTTTTATTTTAATAAGCAGGTGTTTGTTTTTTTTTTTTCAAAGCCAGGATAAAGCGTTCCACCCAGCTAAGCTCCCCAGAGCAGCGTGCCTGGCTTTGTGGGGTGGATGAGGACTTTTAGCCCGGTTTAAAACAGCTACCTAGAAAATGGCGACTTCTTTGAGCTTGGTCATATTTGATCTTTTTTTTTTTTTAAGATTTTATTTATTTATTCATAGAGATGCAGAGAGAGAGAGAGAGAGAGAGAGAGAGGCAGAGACACAGGCAGAGGGAGAAGCAGGCTCCATGTGGGGAGCCCGACATGGGACTCGATCCAGGGTCTCCAGATCACGCCCTGGGCTGCAGGCGGCGCTAAACCGCTGCGCCACCGGGGCTGCCCATATTTGATCTTTAATAGCCAAGTGACAGCACTGTTCAGCTGTTTCTCAGAACTGTCAGATTACCTGCTTTCTGCTCTGCTGCAGAAGTAAGAATGCTTTGAAATTATTTACGTGTCCTTTTAGGGTTACTCAAAATGTCAGGGGTATCACTGTCCTGTGCTGTTACAGCAACTTCCACAGACCCTCTGACTCTTGGTTGTGGTGTTCCTGGGAGCCCTCCTGTTGAAGGAAACTCATGGGTCCTGTATTGCTAAGGAATTTTTTTTGTTAAGATTTTATTTTTAAGTGGTCTCTACACCTAACATGGGGGTCAAATTTACAACCCTGAGATTAAAAGTTGTATCCTCTACTGACTGAGCCAGTCAGGTGCCCTGCTAAGAATTTTTGTTTTTAAAGATTTTATTTATTTATTCATGAGAGACACAGAGAGAGAGAGAGAGAGAGAGAGACAGGCAGAGGGAGAAGCAGGCTCCATGCAGGGAGCCTGATGTGGGACTCGATCCCGGGTCTCCAGGATCATGCCCTGGGCTGAAGGGGGTGCTAAACCGCTGAGCCACCTAGGCTGCCCGGAAATTCTTTTTTTTTTTTTTTTTTTGCCCAGAAATTCTTTTTTTTTTTTTTTTTAAACTTTTTATTTTTTTTTTATTTTTTTTTTTTAATTTATTTATGATAGTCACAGAGAGAGAGAGAGGTAGAGACATAGGCAGAGGGAGAAGCAGGCTCCATGCACCGGGAGCCCGATGTGGGATTCGATCCCGGGTCTCCAGGATCGCGCCCTGGGCCAAAGGCAGGCGCCAAACCGCTGCGCCACACAGGGATCCCTCAGAAATTCTTAATAAGACAGTGCCACTAAGTATTTTAAGCCATTGCCTGATGTACACCCTAAGATTCAAGACTACTTTTAGTTGCTGCATTTCTTTTCCTGTCAAATGAGATGCCATTCCTTTATGTACTTTACAAGGGGCTTCCTTTTTAATATATATACATATATATATTTTTTAAGATTTTATTTATTTATTAGAGAGAGATTGCGAGGGATGCGCATGTACGAGCAGGGGGAGGGGCAAAGGGAGAGGGATAAGCCGACACCCTGCTGAACACAGAGCCTGACTCTGCAGGGCTCCATCCCAGGACTGGGTGACCTGAACTTACTGAGCTACCCACACGCCCTAGGGGGCTTCCACTTTTTAAAGGCTGCATTAGGATTTCAGGATAGGCCAGTCATCTGGTAATATCTGCTAGTTTACTTTGTAAAACACAAAAGGGTGGAGGCAAGAGAGGATGTTCGGACTAGTCAGTCCTTCCTTCTCTCAGACTTTCCTTAATCACAAAACCAGGGACTTCTAAGCCCTGCATTGGAACAAAAAAATCTGCACAGTTCAACGTGGAAGAATCCTGTCTGTGATTGCAGAAAACGCACAGAGTAACCCACAGGTGTATGTGCTGGTTTCAAACTAGTTGATTTCTTTCCTTCAATTAGTGGAATATATTAAGCTATTTTAGCCAGTAGGAGACTTTGCTGACATTTTCCAGTTCATCTGTTAAAGATGACTGGTTCCACATTCCAAGTTCCTTGTGCTTCTCTTTTCACCTGTTTTGCGACAGTTTCACCACCAAATATGGAAGACCCTGTAGAACTGGGAAGCAGGCCTTAGTGTCAGGAGTCAGAAAAGCTAGACCCTGTTTGCTGGTAAGCTAATGCGAGATGACATAGTGTTCTAATAGATTTGTTATGTCATTTATTTCTGTATTGTAAAATTTTAGGTTTTCTTGGTTCTCAAGAAATGTAGTTCCATTTTCTAGCTAATCAAACATTAATAGCTTTGAACCCTCAAATGGTTTTCTTTTCATTGTCTGTGAGGAAATCTTTTTAAAGGTATTTCCATGCTTTCTGAAGGCACACCAGACATAATTTAACCTCTTATCATGAATTACATGGAAAATTATATAATTGCTACTTTTTTTTTTCTAGTGGGAATTTCAATAACCACTTATTTCATCTCTTATTTGTGACCCACTCTTTACTGTCATGAGTGTGGCTGCCTGTCAAAAACTGTTCTCCCCTCCACCTAAATTGTTGCTTCTAATCTGCGGGGATCCTGGAACTCCAGTGATGATAAGCTTGTTCGATAGGCAGCAGTTTGCAGTCTCTTGGAGGTGCTTCCCATGGTCACCCTTTGGGCACAAATAAAAGAACCCTGTTAGAACTATTTTGACTGGTTCTCACCTGGCTAGATAACGTGTTCCTGCATTTGAACTTGGTGGTCTTTCCTCTAGGTTCTTTGAAGATGTAGTTCCAGCAGTCAGGAAATGGAGAGAGGCTGGAATGAAGGTGTATATCTATTCTTCAGGGAGTGTAGAGGCCCAGAAGCTATTATTTGGGCATTCTACGGAAGGAGATCTTCTTGAGGTAGGTCACCTGATTACTTTGTTTTTCTGACGCTATCAAAGCATGAAATAATGAATCTTAAAGGGATATCCTACAGTTATAAGCCAAATCAACATTCAGATCATTGCATTTATGTATGCTAAGGAGGTGGTAAAGAGAAATAAATAAACTAGGGAATACATTGAAGGAGAAGGGTAAAATGTTTAGTTTTGGCATTGGCGGTTCTTAAGCCGTTGTGAATAATGATCACCTGGGGAGTGTGTTAAAAGTATAGCTCCCTGGGTCTTGCTTCCTAGCAAAGCTGCATTGGCAGGTCTGGGAATGGCAGGAGGAGGGGCAGGGTCAGGAATATATATGTGTGTGTCTATGTAAATGTAATATATGTACATATAGATATATGTAATACAGCTAATAAGATATGAACTGGCTTATAAATCAGCTGTCTTGCCAGCATTAGAAAATTGTCAACTCAGATGAACTAGTGGCCCACTTCTTTTGGTTGTTTAAAGTAGCAGGTTAGCAGTACAGTAGTGGCACATACTCCATCCAAACATGCACACATAAACTTCTTTAATGAAGCTGAGTACAGGGTAGATTCATTTGTTTCTGAGATTTTGGAGAGAGAACAAATTTTATTTTAGTGGAAACCTCACTCTTCTACAAGAGCACTGGGGGCGGTTATTAAATGGTGATACGTTAAGGCCACCTGTTAATCTTATAGATGAAAAAATTCCTGCTAGTTCCTCTGTCCCACCATTGTGGCGCCCTTTGGAGGATGGGGCAGGCACTGCAAAAAGGGAAGGCATTTAGGACTTGAAGAAATGCCAACCAAATACAGGCACAACTAAGTGATGTACAGTAGGTCACTCAGGCAGCTATCTTTTAAATAAATATTTATTGAACTTCTGCCATGTACAGAGAACACTTTGGCTTTGGAGATTGTCATATTCTCATTTTAGTATTTTCCTGTGTTTTATCTTAGCTTAAATCAAATTTTAAATCAGGAATAAAACCCTTTAACTATTGGTGTACAAATATTTGTATCTCCTCTGAATACAGATGTAAACACTTTTTTGTTCTCTCTAATGGAACAGACAATAAGGTGATAGATTATACAATAATAACTACTGAATTCAATGATAAAAATGTACTGAGAGGCAGACTTGAGAAAGAAAGAATATATAAAACCAATCTTAACTTTTTAAAAGTTAAATCTATAATATTAATGTTACCATAATTTGTTTTTGAGTTATCTTTAGGCTTGTTTTTGGTTTGTGAAAGTTCTGAAAATATTCAAAAGATCACATCGTAATAGCTGATTCTAAAAATGGACTTATTTTAATTAATGTTGAGTAAATAAGCAAGTTACATATTTGATCCCAGTTATTTCTAAAACAGCAAGGTTATATACTAGCTCTTGAGTAGAATTTCAAAATGTTTTCATTAAAAAATGAAAGTTTCAAAAAACAAAAACAAAATAAGAATAAATAAAAAAATGAAAGTTTCAGGGGTTAGGGAACAGTGTAACTGGGCAGTGGACATTAAGGAGGACACTAGATGTAATGAGCACTGGGAATTATGTAAGACTAATGAATCACTGGCCTCTACCTCTGAAACCAATTATATATTATATGTTAATTAATTGAATTTAAATAAAATACTTTTATTTTTTTAAGATTTTTTTATTTTTAAAGATTTTATTTATTTATACATGATAGACACAGACAGAGAGGCAGAGACACAAGCAGAGAGAGAAGCAGGCTCCATGCAGGGAGCCTGATGTGGGACTTGATCCCAGGACTGCAGGATCACTCCATGGGTCAAAGGCAGGCACTTAACTGCTGAGCCACCCGGCATCTCTTTTTTTAAGATTTTATTTATTTATTCATGAGAGACACACAGAGAGAGAGAGAGGCAGAGACACAGGCAGTGGGAGAAGCAGGCTCCATGCAGGGAGCCCGATGTGGGACTCGATCCTTGGACTCCAGGATCATGCCCCGGGGCTGAAGGCAGGCACTAAACTGCTGAGCCACCCAGGGACCCTAAATTTTTTTTTTTTAATGAAAGTTTCGGGGCAGCCCAGGTGGCTCAGCGGTTTAGCGCCACCTTTAGCCCAGGCCGTGATCCTGGAGACCCAGGATCGAGTCCCACATCCCGGCTCCCTGCATGGAGCCTGCTTCTCTCTCTGCCTATGTCCCTGCCTCTCTCTGTGTGTGTCTCATGAATAAATAAAAAAAAAAAAAATATTTAAAAGTTTTGGGACGCCTGGATGGCTCAGCAGTTGAGCGTCTGCCTTGGGCTCAGGACATGATCCCAGGATCCAGGATTTAGTCCACATCAGGCTCCTAGCAGGGAGCCTGCTTCTCCCACTGCCTGTGTCTGCCTCTCTCTCTCTCCCTGTGTCTCTCATGAATAAATAAATAAAACCCTTAAAAATAATAATAATTAAATTAAAGTTTCTTGAAAGTTAAGCAGCTTATTAATGAGGCAGGTTAGAGAAATCTCATTCTGGGATCAAAAGGACAATGTTTAGGACCTGTCTTTAGGAGTGAAACCCAGTCCAATAAGTAGTTTGAATGCAAATAGGGTTTTAAGAATAAAAAGCAGGATATGTATATTTTAAAAGATTTTGTTTTTTTATAGATTTTTTTTTTAAGATTTATTTATTCATTCATTCAGAGAGAGCGAAGAGAGAGGCAGAGACCCAGGCGGAGGGAGAAGCAGACTCCATGCAGGGACCCCGATGTGGGACTCGATCCTGGGTCTTCAGGATCACACCCCAGGCTGCAGGTGGCGCTAAACCACTATGCCACCGGGGCTGCCCTTTTTATAGAGTTTTAAATTTATTTATTCATGAGAGACCCACAGAGAGAGAGAGAGAGAGACAGAGACACAGGCAGAGGGAGAAGCAGGCCCCATTCAGGGAGCCCGATGTGGGACTCAATCCTGGGACTCCAGAATCACGTCCTGGGCTGAAGGCAGGCACTAAACCCCTGAGCCACCCAGGCTGCCCTAAAAGATTTTGAATATAAAATTAATGCTAGGGGATCCCTGGGTGGCACAGCGGTTTAGCGCCTGCCTTTGGCCCAGGGCGTGATCCTGGAGACCCGGGATCGAATCCCACGTTAGGCTCCCGGTGCATGGAGCCTGCTTCTCCCTCTGCCTATGTCTCTGCTTCTCTCTCTCTCTCTGTGTGTGTGACTATCATAAATAAATAAATAAAAAAAAATTAAAAAAAAACAAAAAACAAATAAAATTAATGCTAATCACAGAAAAAACGAAGTAAACTGTAACATGATTTTATATACATTGAATTGGTAGTTTTCTTCCAAATGTTTATTTCTATAAAATCTTTATTTTGTGTAGCTTGCATCGTTATCTATTAAGTACACTTTCAGGGATTATTTATTGAGGGGATGAAATCACTATATGATTGTCAAGTATTTTCAGAGCAAATGGAGGAGAGGCAAAGAGGTTGGGTGGCAAGGGTATTTATAACATCAGTCTTTTCTTTCCCTGTGTGCAGCTTGTTGATGGTCACTTTGATACCAAGATTGGACACAAAGTGGAGAGTGAGAGTTACCGAAAGATTGCAAACAGCATTGGGTGCTCAACCAACAACATCTTGTTTCTGACAGACGTTACTCTAGGTGAGTAATTTGACTTCCTATATTGGATATTCCAGGGCAGGTAGGTGATACTCCTGGGACTGCAGACGCATGACCTCTGTAAAGAAAGTTTGTGTGGACCTTTGAAAAATGAAACAGGTTTATAAAAAGAAGCCATGAGTCAGCTGATTCAGGTTTCTCTCCTTTTACCTATCGTTGGGGGTTGTGCGTGGGGGAGTGGCCCTGGAAAGACTAGATCTTCTCACTGTAACTCTTATCTGTGCTTCCCTACCCATCCTTCTGTACACACACATACACACACACACGGATGAAATTATAAAATAACAAAGGACAGTTTAAGGGGTGTCACTGTGGGAAGGAGCATGCAGGCAACAAAGGAGGGTAGGTGCATGGTTGGCTAGGGACATAAAGTTATAGTGGACCAATCGTATGTATTTAACAGTGAGATGAGCTAAAAAAGCACAAAAGAAACAAAAAACTGTAGGGGAGGAGAACTCTAAATGATCAGAGCACTTTTGCCTCATTTTTCCAGTTTCTGAGCACTGCTGCACAGTGAGTGGGAGCCTCTTCTCCACCTTCCTTCAGGTGATCTCAGTCCCTGGGCACCACTCATGCTCTGAACCTCTTGCCTTGTCATGCAGGGTGTACCTATTTAAAGACAGACATCTTTTTTTTTTTTTTTTTTTTTTTTTACCTAGAATGGCTGTCTTTATTACATATGGTACATTAGCAGATGCATTATTAAAGATTGAGCGCACATAACAGCACATACTGTACTGTGTTGGTAATTTAAGTGATTTCAAGAATACTTTTGACCAAATGTAAAACTCACAGTCCAGCTCCTACGTAAGAATGTTGACCCTCTAGAGAATGATAGCAGGAAACTATCGCGAATGAGGAAAGAAGCAGCAGCAGATGAAGAGGTGGTTGGCGCTGGCGGAAAGTTGGGCTCTGTTTTTTCTCTGACAGCCTCTACTTGGGAAGGCTTTCCCACACACCTACCTGGCTCTGGCTTTGGGTGGCATGCCCATTGTCCTTAGAGTTTGTGCATCTCCTGGGGGCGCCTGCTTTTGGTGTGTTTATAATTGCATGTGTATTTGAGGGCAGTTCTTTATATTACTGTTTCTTCTGCTCACCTTCTTCATCTTCTGCATACCTCAGAGCAGGACTTCGTGTATTGTGCTGCTGCCCTGACTTACTATGTCTGGGCTGGTAGACTGCGGAAGGGCATTAGGGAAGGAGGCGGAGGGCTGGATGTTCTCTTGCCTGGTTGGCTCCACTGACTCCTGGGCCCGTTGGAGCCTGTAGGCCATATCCCTCTCTCTGGTCCTTCCTATCTTGTCAGGGAACTAGAGTCACCCCCAACCACTGGGACTTTCAGATATAGGGCCCAAAGGCATATCCAAGCTGCTGACAAAGATCTTACCAGAAGTAATGTGTATGAATTGTATTCTTTCTCTGCTGCTGATCTTTGGGCTCTTGGTCTGTTATGTTAGGCAAGAGTTTCAGGTATATAAGCAAGTACTGATTTGTTAAGTTGTTTTAAAAAAAATCTTAACCGGCACAGATCATATAATGCCTTCAAAAAGTGTAATAATGTTTTCTAGAGAAAGAAAGACTTACCTGACATACAGTAGATATCCAGTAATTGTTAACGTCTTTGTTAAATTTCAGGCCACGGTGAATGTAGACTGAAATTTCTGATCCAGGTAGATGGTGCCAAATCACAGCCATTTGTTATCTTGAGTTTTGAAAACTCAGCAGATTGTATGTCTTACATGTCCTGGCTTGGGTCAGTTTCAAAGTCCAAGGGTTTCTACAAACTGTGGTCTTGGTTTTCTACATTCCAGAAAGCTTGATACATTTGCTTTCTGACTGCACCGAAGGAGAGGAACAGATAGACAGTTGCACGGACACACTACTTCAAGGTAGCCAGGCCACAGAAGTTTCTGTGAGGAAGGATAATTTGAAGACCTTTCACTTAGTTTTGTTCCTTATGGAAAGGAGATAGACCTCGCTCTGCTGAGATTAGCTGCTTTAATTTTAATCTGTGAATTACTTTTGTGTCATCATTCATATGAGAGGGGCTGTTGGAGATGCAAATCCGTGGTTTGCCCTCTCTGTGATTTCCTAGCACTTTGGATGATAAATTTCTGCAGGCTTAGAGTCACAGAACGGTTTTGTGGCTGGAGCTCCCCATGTACTTAGCCTGTCCCGAGTGTTCTGGGATCAAATGTGTTGTGATGCCCAGATCTTCGCACCATTCCTCACTTTTTGGTTACTTTTAATAATTACAGTCTCTGCTCTAGTAAGATCACCGACAGGTTCTTTATATTGTTGTCTTTAACCACGCTTTCTTTTTCTAGTAACACAGCACATCTATAATTTTATGTCTTCCTCTTTTCACTTGAGCCACTTCCTTGGGCTCTAGTCCCAGAAACTATTCTTAACTTTTGTGAATAGAGATAATCCCCAGATGGGCCTCAAAACAAACTTGGCTTTTTCCAAGGTCTCTGCATGGAGGTTTGTCTTGCGCCTCGTCTTCTGCCAGCTGTACACCCATCTAGGTGGCAGGGCCAGAACTGGGCTCATGGGTAGCTAGGCTGGGGCCAGGCGGCTGGCTGCGTGCTACGTTCTTCCCTATTATTTCTGATCCTGAGTTTTTGATACCACATGCCCAGACTGCTTTGCCAAGGCAGAATGGAAGACTAAGTTGAGATCCCAAATAACATCCAAGTATGAAGAGAGACCTGAAAGACTTCATGCTCTTGGAGGAAAGGAAGGAGGTCCAGGATTTTAAGTCAATATTATGCCAACAGGGCAAATAGATGCTTAGAAGCAACACTTGCCTGCTGGTTATCTGGGGTTGAATGTGGCAGAGCCACTAGGCAGTGTCCAGTCCATGTGGATTGTGATGGCTCAACTTGGTTGGGATCCAAGGTTGCTAGTTAGGAGGAAAGCTGTGCCTGAGGCAGTCAGGCTGGGAGCTAGGGATGAATGGAAGGTGCCTGCAGAGTTTGCCTGGAGGATGGGGTTTCCACAGGAACAGGGGATTGTTTGGCCTGGGAAGGTGACAGCTCTTTCACAGGAAGAGCAGAAGCTACATACACACTTGGGTGGTGGAAAAGACTGCTGCCCCTTTAACTCCCTCTGGGAACTCACTTCTCTCAGCACTGCTGCTCTTTAACCCATTCGGATGCTGTGACTATTTTCCAAAGGTTAGGAAGCCACGGAGGTTTATTACACCAAGTCTAAACTCCATAGAAAGTGTTTCAGAGTCTTTGCAGTTTTGCTCTGTTCACATATGCCCCCTTGACCCATGTCCTGTCTCCCACTCTCACTCGCTCCATTCTTCCAATATTTATACATGTATTTTGTGTCTGCCCAGAATGCCTCCTCTCTTGCCATTTTTTTTCCCCTTGAAACTTCTAGTCAAGACTTACCTTCTGTGCTGAGAAGTCATGTGTCAAATTGCAGATCCTAATTCAGTAGTTCCATGTTGGAGAGTTGAGATTCTGCATTTTTTAAAATAAGATTTTATTTATTCGGGGGTGGTGGTGGTGGAGGGAGAGAGAGAATCTCAAGCAGACTCCCGAGTGCAGAATTTGATGTGAGGTACAGTCCCACAACCCTGAGATCGTGACCCGAGCTGAAATCAAGGGTCAAATACTTAACCTACTGAACCACTCAGGTACCCCAGAGGTTCTGCATTTCCGACAAGCTTGTAGGTGATTCCCCTGCTACAGGTCCATAGGTCGTATTTGGAATAGTATTGTTCTAGAGCAGGAGCTGGCAAGCTTGTTCTGTAAAGGGCCAGATAGTGTATTTTAGGCTTTGCAGGCCCTCCAGTCTCTGTCACAACTCTAACTCTGTCCTGGCAGTGGAGAAGCAGCCACAGACAATATACAAATGAATGGGCATGGCTGTATTCTAATAAAACTTTATTTACAAAAGCACATGGCAGGTCATAATTTGCTCACCCTTATTCTAGAGCACAGACATTAAGTCAGGTTGACACTTTAAAACTTTGGCTCAACCACTCACCAGCTCGCTCACCTTCCATTTCTATAGAATGGGGATAGTAATACTAACTACCTCAAGGTTGTTGTGAAGATCTAAATGAGAATGAAGGCTCCACGAAGGCAGGAACTTTGGTTTTATATGTCTATTCCTAGAATAAGTAATACCTGGCACATAGTAGATGCTAAAGTAATATGAGGTATTAGCTGTTATTTTTCACATGGAAGCAGAATGGGGAGAAGACTGTAACCCAAGGCATATTAGAGATACCCCTGCTATCCCTAGCTTCCCTAGTTTAATTTTACTAGTCTTATTTTTCCTTTACCCACCATGCAGTTACTGATCTTTTTTTTTTTTTTTAAGATTTTACTTATTTATTCATGAGCGACACAGAGGAGAGAGAGAGAGAGAGAGAGGCAGAGACACACAGAGAGAGAGACACAGGCAGAGGGAGAAGCAGGCTCCATGCAGCCTCATGTGGGACTCCATCCGGGTCTCCAGGATCACACCCTGGGCTGCAGGTGGTGCTAAACTGCTGTGCCCCTGGGGCTGCCCTGCAGTCATTGATCTTAAGGCTCTCAAAGTCTAATGAGAAGAGAGACAACAGGTAATAATGTGTCAATTCATATAGTTGTGACAGAGCTAAATACAAAGTGTTAAAGGAGCACATAGGATGCTGTAATACACATGGCAGTAGTTCTGGAAGATATTTGAGCTGAATTTTGAAGAGTAGGGATTTGCCAGGCAAAAAAGATGGACACTCTTCGCCAGGGGAGTATGACGTATTTGGGCTCCTGATGTGACAGCAGGAATTTTGGCCTGGTTCGATCATGGGCTTCCATTTGTCCCATCTCTCCGTAACTGATATCATTACTGACCGCCTGACTTTTTAGGAAACACTCAGTTTTCTGTGGGATTGATAGGAGAGAATGGAGGAGGGTTGTGGACAGAACTGACTCTTCTGCATTCATAAGTACTCAATAAATGCTCAGAAGTCTTAGATATGCTATACACTCTACACTAGGAGGGAAGTCCAGACCATTCTGGTCTGTCAGGTACAGTTAATGTATTTGAAAAAATTTTTTATTATGGGGGCACCTGGGTGACTCAGTGGTTGAGCATCTGCCTTTGGCTCAGGTCATGAACTCGGGATCCTGTGATTGAGTCCCACATCAGTCTCCCTGCAGGGAGCCTGCTTCTCTCTCTGCCTATGTTCTGCCTCTCTCTCTCTCTCTCTCTCCTCTGTGTCTCTCATGAATAAATAAATAAAATCTTAAAAAATTTTTTTCATAATGGAAGAATTATGCTTCCATTAAGAATAATGTGGTCAGACCCCCCCCCCCTCCCCTCAATGTGCCCATCTTCTAGCTTCAGCAATGATCCAGTTGGGGCTAAATGGGTTTCTACTTACCCACATCCCCCGGATTACTTTGAAGCAAATCTCAGACATCACATTTTGATGTATCTGACACATACTTTGATTTTCATAGAGGCCAGTGCTGCCGAGGAAGCAGACGTGCATGTCGCTGTGGTGGTGAGACCTGGCAATGCAGGGCTGACGGATGATGAGAAGACTTACTACAGCCTCATCACATCCTTCAGCGAGCTGTACCTGCCCTCCTCAAGCTAGAGCAGGCGCTGGAAGGAAGACCAGCCTATCCTCGCAGAGTTCTCTCTATAGTCTAGTTTTATTCTAATGGTGAAAGTAACTTACTTTAAAATATATATATATATACACACACACAGGTATGCAAGTGTATATATCGGTGTGTTTCAGTTGCCTTTCACAGGCACACAAGTGAAAAAAAAAATCTCTGTTCAGTGAAAAGGAAACTTATTTAAAGATACTTTCTACATAGAAATTGATTGAAACCATGACTCTAACCCTTACTGAGGGCAAAACAAAGCTGATAGAAGAATTACTTCAATTCAGGTCACACGTGTTAGGTTTATCAAGTTGTGTACCAAAATGGAAAGGTAGGTTTGAGAAGTTACTCAGAAGCCTTGTTATTTTAAAAACTGGAAGTATATCACAGACTTATTCCTAATAATTCATTCTCCTTTTAAATTATGAGTTAGAAGATTGTGACAGCTGAATTTCAAAATCTTAGCCTCCCGGTGTACAATAGACAAAGCTATTTGTTTCTGTTCCAAAAGAGAGCAAAATTGGGAAAAGAAATTCATTTGAGTCTTGATGAAGCAAGTACCTATTACTAAAGAAACTTGCTAATAATCATCATGGCACCCCTAGCAAGCGGTGGTTGCCTTACCAATGAAAATGGTGCATTGATATAACAACTAAAATAGGAATGTGATTCTTAATGTTTAATGGAATAGTCCTAATCCTGCCAGTTGTTACCATTATAGATTTTATAGTTGCCTTTCTAACTACTTTTTAGCACAGTTTGAGAATATATGTTGCTATTTACTATTGAAAAACAAAAGATTTACTGAAATCCTTCCATAAGATCCTTCTAGAAGAGCCCTAATAATGTAATATTTTCCTCTGAAATGGATGCAAAGAGTGTAAATTTTATAACAGCATTATTTATCCTGGTTCAATCCTAATGGAATGTTATGTCAGTTTTACATTGTGCTTAATAAAAACTTTTTCTTCCTCACTCAGTTTTACATAGGTTCCTGAACCATACCACCTATTGTCATTAGCAAAAGACAAACTGAAGAGAGATTGAGAAAATAAGAACTTTAGTTTTGCCTTAATCTTGTGTGAGTGTGTGTGTGTTTTAATACAATGCCAGTAGAAAATCATTGACATAGAGTTATATATGCATATATGACCTCTCTATATATGCATATAGAGTGGTTATTAGTTCACTTGGATAGGAAGCATTCATGTTATGAGTGGGATTTCTTAGATTTTTGAGAATCTTACATTTGAGATATATAGTGTTTGAAGGAGGCAATTAATTTTCTTAATTAATCAAGAAAAGCTGTAATGAACCTTGAAGGAATAATTTTGGGGATGCTTTGAGTATGAAGAAGTATTGCAGATTAGAGAGGACAGAGAATATAGAAGAGTTTATGTTGATAATTTTTATCTTTAGTAAGTAAAAAATCTGAGGATTATGAAAATATAGAAGGATAGTAATAGTAAAAAGGAAATGAGTTAAGTAAATCTTAGAAACGGTAGTAATTTATAAATCATAAAGCTATAAATGGCAATAAAGGAATGAATTTCCTATAGTTTTCTTTGAAAAAACTCATGGGAAGATGATAGAAGAGGTGTTCTTTTTTTAAAAGATTTATTTATTCAGGGGCATCCCTGGGTGGCTCAGTGGTTTAGTGCCTGCCTTTGGCCCAGGGTATGATCCTGGAGTCCCGGGATCAAGTTCCATATCGGGCTGTCTGCATGGACCTGCTTCTCTCTCTGTCTGTGTCTTTACTTTCTCTCTGAAAGTGTCTCTCATGAATAAATAAATAAAATCTTAAAAAAAATAAAGATTTATTTATTCATGAGAGACAGAGAGAGAGGCAAAGACATAGGCAGAGGGAGAAGCAGGTTCCCCACAGGGAGCCCCATGCAGGACTTGATCCTGGACCCCGGGATCACTCCCTGAGCCTAAGGCAGATGCTCAACCAACCACTGAGCCACCCAGGCATCCCAGAAGAGGTGTCTCTTGATGCCAGTAAAGGAATAATTGGAAAAATAAGGAAGCAATGAGAGAAAATTATGCAGCAGAGCCTAGATTAAAAGGAATTAGGGGTGGCTGGGTGGCTCAGTCAATTAAGTGTCCGACTCTTGATTTCCACTCAGATCATGATCTCACTGAAGGTTATGAGTCTCATGGTGGGCTCTGTGCTGGGCATGGAGCCTACTTAACAAAAAAAAAAAAAAAAAAAAAAGAAAAGAAAGAAAAATTAAAGGAAAAGGAGGGTATTCAGTGTGTAGCCAATAGAGAATTGAGATGGAAGTGCTGTAGACTGTTTGGGCTGCTCTGACTAAATCCCAGAGACCTGGGTGGCTTATAAACAACAAAATTTTATGTCTCACAGTTCTGGAGGCTGGAAAGTCTGAGGTCATGGTGCTGGCAAATTCACTGTCTGGTGAGAGCCCATTTCCTTACAGACCAAAGTCTGCTTTCTGTAACCTTACATGGTGGAAGGAATGAAGGAGCATTCTTAGGCTACTTTTATAAGGGCACTAATCCAGGGCAGCCCTGGTGGCTAAGGTGGCTCAGCGGTTTAGTGCCACCTTTAGCCTGGGGCATGATCCTGGAGACCCTGGATCGAGTCCCATGTTGGGCTCCCTGCATGGAGCCTGCTTCTCCCTCTGCCTGTCTCTGCCTCCCTCTCTCTATGTCTCTCATGAATAAATAAATAAAATCTTAAGAAAAGGGGGGCGGCACTAATCCAGGATGCTTGACTGGCTCAGTTGGTAGAGCGTGTGACTTTTTATCTTGGGGTCATGAGTTCGAGCTTCATGTTGGGCATAGAGATCACTTAAAAAAGAAAAAAATATATATATATAAGGGCACTGATCCCATTCATGTGGACTCCACCAAAGGCCCCACCTGCAAATACCATCACCTTGGGGGTTAGGTTTCAGCATACGGATTTTGAGGGGGACACAGAAATTCCAGTCTACAGCAAGAGGCATTTCCTGTCCTTGATGAAAGGGTAACAGGAAAACTTATTTATTTATTGAGGGAAGGTGGAGATGGGGCAGAGGGAGAGAGAGAATCTCACAAAGACTCCCCCCTGAATGTAGAGCCTAGTGTGGGTCTTGATCTCACAATCCTGAGATCATGACCTGAGCCAAAATCAAGAGGCAGACACCTAACCAACTGAGCCACCCACAGGCACCCCAAAACTAAGTAATTGAGAATAGATTCAGGAATAAAGAGGATGTTCCAATATCAGATTTAGTTTGTCAGGGGCTCCTGGGTGGCTCAGCGGTTGAGTGTCTGCTTTTGGCTCCGGTCATGATCCCGGGGTCCCAGGATTGAGTCCCATATCAGGCTCCTTGCATGCAGCCTGCTTCTCCCTCTGCCTGTGTCTCTGCCTCTCTCTCTGTGTCTCTCATGAATGAATAAATCTTAAAAAAAAAAAAAAAAAAAAAAAAAGTTTGTCAAAGTGGGATGTGAAAGGAAGGGAAAAAGATGAGTGGAATATTTCCTAGACCCTAAGCTCATTCACAAATGTTATGGAAAAGGATCTTAGGGGGAACTTGAGGTATAAAGTAGATTGGTCATGAGGGAGGAGGGGGAGGGACAGAGGGAGAGGGAGAAGATGACTCCCCGCTGAGCTGGGAGCCCAACTCAGGACTCAAAGATTTTGACTTGGGCCAAAGGCAGACACTTACCTGCTTAATCTGAGACACCCAGGTGCCCTAAAGATTTTATTTTTAAGTAATTTCTGCAGTTGCCGTGGGACTCAAACTCACAACCCCAAGATCAAGAGTTGCGAGCGCTACTGATCGAACCAAACAAGTGTCTCAAAAATCCAAATTGATTTCTTAGAAGAGAAACCTCAAAGGGACTTCTCTAATCTTATCAGCATTTCTGGAGTAGCAGGGCTTCCTGTTAGGCCTTCTGGAAGACTAGCCTTAGTTGCTAACCCTAACTGCTGTCCAATTTAGCGCTGCCCAAGGAAAGATGGGAGCGCCGCTGGCGTGTTGCCAAAACTTGCACAGCAGCTTTGCCCAGCAGATGGTGCTGTTTCTCCAGAGACTATCAAGGGTGAGGCCACCAGATTCAGCAGATGGAGCTGAGAGGTGACCTTAGGAGAGAAAAAGGAGTATAGTTCATTATCCTTAAAAGCCTGTAGCGTGATGTTGCAAGAGTCAGAGGAGTTAGGCAAAAATGGCAATAATCCTGAAGAAAAGACACCCACTAATATTCCTTTCCCTTTATTCCCTAAGTCACATAAGAAAACAAAAACCCAAACCAGTCATTTTTGGATAACCAGCTTTTCCAACTGCAGTGTGAAAAAAGACTTGTTTTTAGGCTTTTGAAATTCCCATTGGAATACAAAATTGAGTATAATACATGCCCAAATAATTTATTATCCCACCACTTGAGCCCCAGATAGTACAATGTTATCTTTAACCTAATATTTAAGAATAATTTTCAGTTTTTCTAACACATTAGAGTAACCAACAGGAGAATTCACCTTCCTTGTCCAAGTCATTTAGATTTAGCCCAAGTTATTCGTTCAAATACTGATGGTGAGGTATGTGTTAAAAAAAAACAACCGTGTGTGTGTGTGTGTGTGTGTGTGTGTGTGTTTCTGTATGTGCATGCACATGTACATGTACATCAAAGAAGTGGGGCAGAGTGTCCTGTGGGTAAAATGCACAAACTGTTTGTTAACATTTGCTTTATTTATTTATTTAAAAAATTTCTTTTTAAAGATATTATTTATTTATTTCATGAGACACAGAGAGAGAGACATAAGCAGAGGGAGAAGCAGGCTCCCTGCAGGGAGCCTGATGCGGGACTCCATCCTGGCACTCCAGGATCACACCTGAGCTGGAGGCAGACACTCAACTGCTGAGCCACTCGGACGTCCCTATTTATTTATTTTTTAAAGATTTTATTTATTTATTCATGAGAGACACAGAGAGGCAGAGACACAGGCAGAGGGAGAAGCAGGCTCCCTACAGGAGGAGCCCAATGTGGAACCCGATCCCAGGATCCCGGGATCACGCCCTGAGCCAAAGGCAGATGCTCAACCGCTGAGCCACCCAGGCATCCCAACATTTGTTCTATTTAAGGGCATCTATAATGTGCCCTGGATTTGCTGTAAGGGGTCAAAGTCCTACTTTCCAGGTACATATGTTCTTGGGGGAGGCAGCCTAAATAAACGGTGAACAACATAACACCAAAGCCACGGAGATGTGGCCAAATAATAAACGTCTGTTGATAGATAGCCTAGACAGAGCTCTGTTTCCAATGTTAGGGAACAGGCTAAGGAAAGAAGCCAGCAAAGGAGATGGAAATGGATTGGGCGTCGAGGAACAAAAACCAAGAGTGGCAGGAGAGCCCCGTGATGAAGGGGGTGCTCAGGTGTGTCAAATGCTGGTAAGAATTTAAGTCAAGGTGCAAATAGCAGTGGCCCTTGGACGAGACAAGCGCAGTGTCTCGGGTGGTGGGAACAAAAGTTGAGGGCATGTGAAGCTAAAGGTTTATCAATTTTGTTTGTAACAATTTTATTTTCAAAGAACCAACTTGGCATTTTATTTATTCCCTATTTTATTTATCTCCACTCTAATTTTTCTGTCTTGCCTTCTGCTTGTTTTATTTACGTTTAGTTTGCTCTTGTCTCGTTCCTAAAGGCGGAAGGTTATGTTATTGCTTTGAGATCTTCTTTTTCAGTGTAGCCATCGCTTTAAATTTACCTCCCAGCACTGCTTTCCCTGCATCCTGTAGGTTTGGTATGTTGTGTTTTCGTTTTCATTGTCTCAATAAGTATTTTCTAATTTCCGCTGTGATTTCTTTTTTGGCCCACATTGGTTGTGGAAGAGTGTGTTGTTTCGAGGAAAAGAGGGTGTTGTTTAGGTTCCTCGTGTTTGTGAGTTTCAGAAGTTTCCTTCTGTTAACTGATTGCTCCTTTCATGCCATTTGCTTAGTGAACATACTCCCTATGATTTTGATTTTTTAAAATGTGTTGGGATTTGTTTTGTTTGCGTGTGGTCTGTACTGGAGAATGTTCTTTGTGCACTGAAGAAGAATGCATATTTTGCTGCTGTCAGGCAGAGTCATATAGGTGTTTGTTAGTTGGTTGAGAGTGTTGCTTCCTTCTGTTGCCTGACTCGTCTTGTGTCTAGTTGTTTTGTCCATCACTGAGTGGGGAATACGGAGTTCTCCCTCTGTTACTGTTGAACTATTTCTCCCTGAATTTTGTCTGGTCTTATTAGATACACACCCACCCTTGCTCCCATCTGGCTTTACTCTTCCCCTGCTTATGTAGGGTCCAAAAAACATCTTGTACCTTGTGTCCCCATCACTAGATTTATAATTACGGACCCATGTAGTGTCTTCTAAATCAGGAGGAAAAAGAGTTGCAAACAACAAATACATTTATACCTTTTAAAAAAGATTTTAAAGAGACACAGAGAGAGGCAGAGACATAGGCAGGGGGAGGAGCAGGCTCTCTGTGGGGAGCCTGATGTGGGACTCAATCCCAGGACCCCGGGATCACACCCTGGGCTAAAGTCAGACGCTCAACCACTGAGCCACCCACACGTCCCTGAATTGGGTTTCTTAGACCCCTCACCTCCACCTCTCTCAAATTCGTGTGTTGAGAAGCCCTAACCCCCCTGTGACTATTTGGAGATAGGACTTTTAGGAGGTGAAGTTAAATGAAGTTATTAGGGTGGGGCCCTGATCCGATCAGCTTGATTATCTGTATAAGAGGAAGAAGAGACACCCAGGGAGCCCTCACCAAAAACAAATCAGTCAGAACCTTGATCCCGGACTTCTCCACCTCCAGAATGGCTAGAAAGCAAACTCCCGTTGTTTAAAACACCCTGTTCGTGGTGTTCTGTTATAGCAGCCCCGGCTGACTGATACATAGTTAGGAGCAGAATTCCCAGTGAATGAGGCTCATTCTTCTTCTGGTCCTCTTTCCCATGCCAGAAATACAGGCTGTTACTTTCAAGGCCACCACTGAGCTGGGGTAGGGCTAATACACCACAAAGCTCTCTGTTTGTACTGAGTCAGCTGTCCTTTCTCCATGAAGCATTCCCCTGGTTGCTGTGAGCTTTTACTCAGTTTCCAGAATTCTGAAAGAGTTGATTTTGGCCATTTTTGCCAGGGCATAGGTTGGTGTTTTGGAGGGAAGTTCTTTGGTGTTCCTTACTCCTCCACATTTTCATTGCTGTCCTCACATATGCTCTTTCACACTGGGACTTTGACACTCCTCCCACCAAGGGGTGGGGGCCTGGGTTCTCCCACCTTGAGTCGGGCGGGGGTGGGGGGGTGGTTTGCTTATGACTGCTCCAACGCAAAGGACAACAGAGGTTGCTTTGATTCTTCAGACTAGGTTATAGAAAGGCTAGTTTCCATAACCTTTTTTCAGGAGCTGGGGTCGGAACACTTGCCCTGGGGAAGCCAGCTTCCACGCTGCGAGGGGAGTCCAAAATTCGCGTGGAGAGACCAGGTCGAGAGGAACGAGGGCCCCAAGGTGACAGCCAGCTTTAGTCCTCAGACATAGTAATAAACAGGCCTCCAGCCCTCAAGTCTTCCAGCTGAGACCCAGACCTCGTGGAGCAGAAGTGAGCTGTCTCTGCCGTGCCCTTACTATGCCACAGCACCTGCAAGCATAGTAAATAGTTATTTTATGCTGCTGCATTTTCCAGTAATTTGTTCGGCAGTCACAGCAGCTGGAACAGTCACCTGGTGAATTAAACGGTGCCACACCGTGGACAGACTTTTTCATCCCTTTCAGTATAGCTGGGCTGTGAAAGGGCTGTGTCCTTTCAGTAGCAGTTAGTGATTGTCTCATTACTCACACCCACCCCTGGCAGTGACATCTCTTGTTCTGCTAGATTTTGCAAGTGTCCCTATCTTCCCAGTCATCCAGGCAGTAAGCAGAGTGTGTGATTTTTTCCTTTCCCTTTCTGTTCCTGACAGGCAACCAGTGATACCTATTGTCTTTCTCCTAGGGCCACACAAATTTGTTCCTTCCTTCACAGCCCTAACGGAATCACAGATATGATATGGAATTCCTCTGTCATTTGAGACCCCTGTCTCCTACGAGGGCAGTGCAAAAGGTGAACCACCCAGTCTGTCTCAGGTACACCTCAACCGACTCTGTTCCTGTGTTGGGTCCAAGGCCTTTCCTCCAGGTCCTCTTAACTGTCCCTGGTTACAAATCTAAATTTGGCTTACAGAGATCTAGTGGTATCAGATATTATTCTCATATTGACTGTCAGATAAGTCTGTTTGTTTTGCTTTCTCTGGAAATACGCAACAACATACAGCTTTTTCTTTTTTTTTTTTTAATTTTTTTTAAAATTTTTATTTATTTATGATAGTCACACAGAGAGAGAGAGAGAGAGGCAGAGACATAGGCAGAGGGAGAAGCAGGCTCCATGCACCGGGAGCCTGACGTAGGATTCGATCCTGGGTTTCCAGGATCGCGCCCTGGGCCAAAGGCCGGCACTAAACCGCTGCGCCACCCAGGGATCCCCATACAGCTTTTTCTTTGTCCTGTCCTAAACAGCATTTGTAGGGAGACTTTTAGATGACCTTAAAAATCTGTATAACCTGCAGGGTCACCTGAGCTTCTTACCTTAAAAACATGAAATAGATGCAGTTTTCATTAAGTAAGGACCCAGTTCAGTTATCCCCACTATTTTATTTTTGAATCCCCACAAGAGGAAATCTGGTACTGACAGAGTTTGTATAGGATTCTTTCAGGCCCTATTTAGAATGTGGGTCTTTAATGTGTACATATTACAGTGGACATTATAAGAAATAACCCTTTTTATAATCTAGAACTTCTTCCAGACACAGAAAGCTATTTGCTGTGAGAAGCAGAACAATTGCATTCTATGAAATCTCACTACATTACCATTGTTTCCTAAATGCCTTGAATGTTGCGCAGCTCTTTTTTTTTTTTTTTTTTTTTTTGAGACACAAAGAGAGAAAGAGGATATGCGAGCAGGGCGGGAGGAGCAGAGGGAGAGGGAGAGGATTTGAAGCAGAATCCATGCCCAGCACAGAGCTGATGTGGGGCTCCATCTCAGCCTTGATATTATGACCTGAGCTGAAAGCAAGAGTTGGATGCTTAACCAACTGAGCCACCCAGGCGCCCTGAGCAGCCCATATTTAAAATCTTCAAAAAAAAAAAAAAAAAAAAAAAAAAAAGAGGAAAGGAAAGGGGGGGGCCACAACCAGCCATTCATTTATCTTTAAAGTATTTATGAAGCACCTAACTCTGTGCCAGGCACTGTTTTAGTTGCCAGGTATGTGACAGACTTGGGCCTTGGGCTCTCTAAGCAACAGAAATTGACAAGAGGCCAGAAGGGAATTCCCGGCAAGGCTTTTATTGGGACTTATGCACAAGGAGGACAGCATAAGGAGAAAGTGTCTTGCAGGCTGACTCTCAGACCAAAGGCCAGGGAAAGTGTTCAGAGTGGCTGAGGTGGGAAAGGACTAATGTCTAAGCACGTTGGGGCGGGGGATACGGAAGGTTGGGCAGACAGGCATAGTGGACAGAACATGCTTCTATGTGCATCACATGGCTCTCTAGCATATAAAGTCTCCACCCTGGGCATGTTTTTTTGTTTTTGTTTGTTTGTTTGTATTATAATGAGGGAGGAAGTACGTGAAAGTTCTGCAGTGAAGTCCATCTTGGCACAGATTGATTTGGTCCAGTCTTCCTTGTCCCTGCTTTCAGTGAGCATCCTCCCTTCACATTCCTGCAACATCTACTATTCAAGGGGCATAGAGTTTTAGCTGTCCTAGAAGATGTATACTCAAAGGGCATAACTATGTGGGAACATTGGATCTGGGTGGTTAGGGTTGAGGGAATCTGAGTCCAGGCCTTTCTCTGCCTCAGGTACAGAGCAGGCAAAAATCTGTGTCTTCTAAAAGAAAAAAATCCCTGCCCTCATAATGAAAGAGTAATAAGTAAATAATGAGATAATGAAATAAGTAAAATGTGTAAGACAGTGCTATGCGTGTCAGAATTTTAACTAATCACAGGACCGTGTTTATATAAAATGCTATCAAGCAAAATAAAACTGGAAAGAGCAGTAGCGCTGGGTTGGGCTTGAGGGAGTTGAATTTTAGCAGTCAGGTAGACCTCAGTGAGAAGATAACATTGGAGGAGGTGAAGAAAGTGAGACACAAGTATCCAGGGGAAGATCGTATGGGGCAGAGGTTTCAGAAATTGCAAAAGTCCTGAGGTCAAAGCACACCTGGCTGTTGAAGGAACATAAAGAGGCAGAGGGAATGAAAGGTGAAGAGACGGTCTTATTGGCCCTCACAGGCCATTTTAGTGATTGGGATTTTTGGTCTAAGTACAAGAGAAGCCACTGGAGGATTTTAAGCAAGGGAGTGATGATCTAATTTAGCTTTTAACAAGACCATTTTGCTGTGTTGACAGTATGAAGGAAGCAAATTATGGAAGCAGAGAGACCAATTTTTGTAGGCAATTATAAAAGTCCATGAGAGATGGAAGTTGCTTGGACCGGAGGATGGCGGTGGATGAAAAATTCCAGAAAATTTTGAAGATAGGGCAGACTGGATTTCTTGACAGATGTGGGGTGTGAAAGAAAGGAGTGATACTTTAAGATTACTTAGAGTTTCACTCTGAGCAACTGAAAGATAAGTTGTCCTTAACGTAGATAGGAAGACTCTGGGAGGAATGAGTTTAAAGGAATAAGATTAGGACTTACTAAACTTGAGATGACAAGCGGAGATGTCACAAAGGTAGTTGAATATACAGGAGAGAAGTCTGGGCTGGCAAAGTTGGGAGAGGTCAGATATGGCAGTATTTAAAACAAGAAGACTGGATGAAGTCACCAGCAGAGTGAATATAGATAGGAAGGAAAGAGTTCCAAGGACTAAGGCATGGGACATTCCAATGTGAGGATATCAGGGAGGAGGCCCAGCAAAGGAGGCAGAGGTGCGGACAGTGAAACAGGCAAATCAAGAGGGAATGATTTCTTTCTTTTTTTTCTTTCTTTCCGTCTTTCTTCTCTTCTTTCTTCCGAGAGAGCATGAGCAGAGGGGGTGGGGGGTGGGGGCAGAGGGAGAGGGAGGAGGAGACTCCCTGAGGTAGGGCCAGGACTGGAATCATGCCGGATGCTGAAGTCAGAAGCTTAATCAACTGAGCCATCAGGTGTCCCGAGAGGGAATGATTTCTGGTGAAGAAAAAGAAAAAGTGAAGAAAAAGTTTTAAGAAGAGAACGGGGACGGGGTTGATCAAATTGTGAAGTACTGCTTATGGGTCTAGATAAGGTCATTCAAGAACTAACCATCATATGTAATATTCCAAGGTCTCTGGAGAACTTGAGTAAAGCAGTTCCACGAAGTGGTAGGAGCAAGAGCTCCAATGATTGGACTGGGTTCAAGAGAGAATTGGAAGAGCGACCGGAGACAGCAGCAAGTAGGGACTTTCTAAAAAAATCTTTTTAAAGTAATTTCCGCATCCAACATGGGGCTTGAACTCATGACCCTGAGATCAAGAGTTGCATGCTCGACTGACTGAGCCAGCCAGGCTCCTGGGGACTTTTCTTTTTAAGATAGGAGCAATAAAAAGCATATTTTCTGCAGATGAAAAGATCTTTGCTTTTCCAGTGAGGGACCTAGCCTTCTCACCAATGCTCCCTTTTTGGACTTCATATTTAGATATTTGCTGTTTGTTGGAGCCTTCATTCTGAAGAGTATAATAGGGTATCTAAACTGATACGAAGTTGAAGATTGTGAAATGAAATCCAACTTCTTTCAGATGCAGACTGCTTCTCTTCCCCCAAACTGGATCCCCATTGCTTTGGGGGAGACAACGGAGATGTGGTCAGATGTTCAGTAGAACTGCATTTCTTTCATTTATTATTTGGGTGGTTCTTCATACTTGTGATTTGGTGCTGTATCTCAACTCCGTAGATCACACCTTTCCCCTATTTCTGTAGGATGATGGTTCTTCACTGATTCTTCGTTTTCTCTTGCTTCAAAGGAATGACAATGACCAAAGAAGTCTTAAAAAACGTAATGTGAACCCTGTGAATGACCAAAGAAGTCTTAAAAAACGTAATGTGAACCCTGTGGCAGTCACTAGGCTGTTCACAAAAATGTTCCTCCCATCTCGGCACACGGTGGGAGAGCGGCTCTCACGGAGGACTGTGCAATGTGCCCTAACCAATGAAATGTAAGCTAAGGGATGTTTGTCGCTTCTAGCAGAATCTTTAAGAACAGTTAGCAGTCTGCCACACGTTCTTGGCTGTTGCCATTTGTGGTGGAAGCATGTGTGGAGATGAAAGCCTTTATCAGCCAGGGTCCAAGTCATATTACCCTTGCCAACTCTGGATAGACATCTAGTATGAGAAGGGAACTTTAGTTTTATTCATTTTCTTTTGGGACTGCAAAACCCATCCTGCCCTGACTGACACAATGCCTAAGCAAAAATGAACTGCTGTTCTGGTGTTCCAGTCTCCGTTATAACCAGCAGACTACCAAGTCTAGGATATGCAAGTTTTACTTTCCTACACCAGGAGCAAAGAAAACCCAGTAAATAAAACAGTTGGTAAAAGTTCACCTCATGGTCATTTTTCCATTAAATAAAAAACGATGGAAACTTTAAAATGTTAACATTATTTAAAAGATATTTCTTCCCTAACTAGGATGAACTTTTCTTCAAGAGACCTAGTTGGACTACCAAAAGGAAGTTTAGTTTATTTCAAACTTTGCTCTTTGGGTCATCTGCATTAGATCCCCGGGGTGTGGAGGGGTGCTGATGGGGAGGGGGGCTGATGCTCATTCTAAATGCAGATTTTTTGGTCTTGGCCTCTGGGAAGAATCCTATGGTTCTTAACTCCTAGGAAATTCTGTAATCTTGATCTTGATTTGTATGTGTGGTATAATACAAAAGTATATTTGGGCTTTGCTCTAGGTTCCTGCCACAGAGCTGCTAAAACTCTTGAAATTTCCTGATAGGAGTGATTTTTGTTATTTGTAATGAGTGCAGGTTTATGCTAATGAGGTAGGATCTGGTGGGGCCCCCAGATACCCTCAGGACTGTGCTGGTCACCAGAAAGACCAAGTAATTAGACCACCTGATCAACCTCTAGAAGCAGATGTGGGGGAAGGTGCTGGAAGTTGAACTCTATATAGACTCTCGAACAGGGAGGTTCAGAGAGATTCCAGGTTGGCGAACTCATGGAAATGTTGGGAGGGTGTCAAGCCCCTGCATCCTCCCTTTCCTTGCCCTGTAGGTCTCTTTCATTTGGTTGTTTTTGAGTTCTATCCTTTATAATAAGCAGGCAAATGGAAGTAGTATTTTCTGGAGTTCTGGGAGCCATTCTAGTAAATTATCCAACCTAAAGGGGAAGCGAGTTCCCTTCTAATTCCCTGCCAATTTTACAGTCAGGATGGACAGAAGTGTGGGTAACCTGGGACTGGCATCTGAAGTGAGTGAAGGTACTCCTGTGGGACTGACAATAACTCTGGGTAGTATTAGAATGGAACTGAATTGAAGGACATCCAGTTGGTGTCCAGAGAATCAGAGAATTGGCTGTTGGTGTTGGAAAACACCCTAGAAATATGCTACCAACATAACACTGAAGTGTATTTTGTTTTTTTTCTTAAATATTTAATTAAATAATTTATTTAAAAAATATTTTAAATTCAATTTGCCAAAAAAAATTAAAAAAAATATTTGCTGACATATAACACCCAGTGCTCATCCCATGAAGTACCCTCCTTAGTGCCTGTCACCCAGTCACCCCATCCCTCCACCCTCCTCCCCTTCTGCAAGCCGTTGTTTCCCAGAGTTAGGAGTCTTGTGGTGAGGATGTAGAGAAAGGGGAAGATTTTATTTATTTATTTGAGGGAGAGTGAGAGAGTACGAGGGTAGGGAGGGGCAGAGGGAGAAGAGAGAGGGAGCCCGATATGGGGGGCTCCATCCCAGGACCCTAAGATCATGACCTGAGCTGAAAGCAGACCCTGAACTGACTGAAACATCCAGGAGCCCCCTGGGTTCTTTTTGGTTTTTGTTTTGCATGCATGTGAGTGGGGAAAGGGAGCAGAGAGAGAGAATCCCAAGCAGACTTCCTGGAGAGCACAGAGCCAGGGTCTTAGGGTCTCAATCCTATGAACCTGAGGTCAAGACTTGAGCCAAAACCAAGAGTCAGAAGCTTAATGACTGAGCAACCCAGGCATCCCACTGAAGTATATTTTCAATAGAATGTCCAATGGAGTTTACACATGCTTCAATATTACAGTAGAAACATTAGTGTAAGAGACAAATCATAAGTCTGCATAAAAGAATTTTATTTAGTGGTCAGATCCCAATGAATAATGCCAGTCATTGCTTGATTCTGTTTAAATGTGCTACTTAGATATACTCTTAAGAAAGTGTACAGTGCATCACCAAAAGCTGTTTAATTTGGATTGTGTAGAATAAGATAAAACCTCACAAATCTTTGTTTTCTGGTAAAATTTTTAAAATATAAAAATGAAAAAACAAACCCAAAAGCAGTATTCAAAAATAATAAATGTCACCTTGGATTATTTACAGTAAAATGCCTTTTTCCTAGGAGAATGCTCTCTGCTTGATTTTTTTCTCTCACATTTCACCTATCACTCATAGGTATCTGATCCTTCTCTAGGATTTCTTCCATTCCTGCTTTGCTTGAAACAGTCATCTGCTCTCTCATCTTTGAGTCTTTCTCCGATACTCCTATTTCCTATGCTTAAATTCCCAGTAAATCCATTTAACAGACATTTGTTGAGCACCTACATGTGCCAGGCACTGTGCTGGGAGGCAGAGAAAAATACAGAGATGAAAAGTCATAGACTGCTTCCTCAAGAATCTGAGTTTGGATTGAATTAAAAAACAATGTTTTTCACATTATATTCCACGAGATCCCAGGCTCCTGTGAAGTGTATCTGGGGACTTCTTGAAGCAAAGTGCATTCATGGAGGGTCTGTCAACATGGCCCACTCCAGGGCATTTTGAACTTAGAATTTTGCCCTTTATAAAGTACAGTCTCAAAGCCTGGACTAGAGCTTGCATTCTAAACTTCGAGGCTGGAAAGCGTATGTTGGACAGTAGGGGATCAGCCATGCCAGTTTGTTTTGGGGTGAAGGGTAGTCTTTTAATTGGTTTCTACAAATTCCAAGTATGAAAAAGACCTTAACCCCCCGCCCCCCACTAAATTTGAGCTATAGATACATATAAGGAAGGTCTCCTTTGATCTGGACTTGCAACAAGATGCTCTAAGACTCCTTTTATAAATGTCCAGCAGAGGCTCTTTTTATTACCTCCACAAATACTTCTTTGTGCTTTCCTGTGAACATTTTCTTAGCTTTGAACATAAAAGCAGCAAATTAAGCCTGTGGGTCACCTTTTTTTTTTTTCCCTTTTTCTTTTATCATGGTTGAACCCAAAACAAGCTCAGCTCTTGCATTTGGCTTACATCTTCTTTGTCCACGAGGCCTTGAGAGACCTATGGTGATTATTACTTAAAGAAAAAAAAGAAGGCAAACCATGAAATATAAAACAAAAGCCGTACATAGCATACTATGGAAGCAAAAATGAAACCATGCCCTCTCTGCCCCCATCTTGTTCCATGCCCTGGCAGACCACATCCCTACAAATATTCACATTTGGAAATATTTCTCAGTCACAGTAAAGTCCAAATCATGGTGGTGGGTTTGTAGCACATTCCTTTCATTGACTCCACATAGCCGACCACCGAACAATGATGAAGGGAGTTTTGATGGGCAAGTTCTTAACCCCATGCCTTTCCATAGATTACACAGGGTCACATCTCTATACAGTCTCCATCCAATTAAATGATGCTCAATCCACTCAAGAGTATAAGTGCCAGATTCAGAACTTCCTCATGAGCTGGTTCTAAGCCCTTTGGATCTGAAGGCAACTTTGGGAGTTGGCATTATTCCCATGTTTCATTTGGCCCGCCCTACTCTTGGTAGGGTGATCACGATGTCTGAAATATGTGAAGAGAATGAGAAGAGTAGGGAGTCTCAGGAGAGAGAGGGAAAAGAAAAGTGATCATGCACAAGCTTCTTGCTCCATCGTGCATATATTTTCAGTGTAACAGTGTGTATTTCGACACATAAGGGCTTGTGCTTTTTAGTTAAAGAAAGAACTTGCCCTGAAAAGCTCATTTGGCAAATGTGGCCATGAACATGTGTGTAAAATGTGTTAGGTTGTGTACCAAGTCCTGTGGGTGTGTCCTCCTGGCTCTTCCCCCCCATCACACCCACCTCCTCAGCAAGGAAAAATGGGTCGGTTACACCTGGTCGGTTTGATATTCAGAAGCTTCAGACAGGCTTTCTGAGAAGCTTAGGAAATTCTCCTGGTACTCGGAGCAAACAATCTCGTAACGGTAATGCCGGAACTCCACAGCAAAGGTGCCAAAATAAGACAGGAAGCACATGACCAGACCCCACTGGACCCTGGCTGCATACATGTGGATGCCCTGGGCCATGAGGATGAAATCTGGGGAGGAGCAGTCAAGGAAAGTACTCCCATCAGCCACGTTAAAACCACGCTCTTTTCTGGACAGACAGGTTACAAGAAAAGTCTCACTCTCCTCCTTCATTATCAAAACTTAGTTTGACAGCTTGCTGAACACACCACTTGCATGAATAATACGAAACAACAGGACTGAGCTCTTCCTTTGTGCCAGACATGCTTCTAGGCGCTTTCATGGAAAATCTAACTTAATCCTCACAACCACCCTATTATCCATCAGTTCATTTAAAAATAGGGAAACTGAGGCCAAATGGTTAAGTAACTTGCCTGAGGTCTCATCACTGTTAACTGGTAGAGCTGGAATTCAAATACAAGGACTCTGACTCCCAGGCCAGGCATGCAACTCCACCTACCACCACCTAATAAACTGTGAGATCAGTAAGAGGATTAAAATTCCAAAAAATTAGTTGAGCAGAAAAATTAATTTATCTTTTAAAAAATCACTGCAAGTGACTGTGGATTCATAATCCTGATTCTATCTGTAGAAACAATCCTGAACATATCAAATGACTCACATATCAAATGACCTAAGCATTGTCTCTGTAGTGCTATTAGTGATTAGTATTAGTGGCCCCTCTTCCTCGTCTGTCTAGTTTTCACTATTAAAACAATAAACAGGGCAGCCTGGGTGGCTCAGCGGTTTAGCACTGCCTTCAGCCCGGGTTATGATCCTGGAGACCTGGGATCGAGTCCCACGTCGGGCTCCCTGCATGGAGCCTGCTTCTCCCTCTGCCTGTGTCTCTGCCTCTCTCTCTCTCTCTCTCTCATGAATAAATAAATAAAATCTTTAAAAAAACAATAAACAAATGAGACTCCTATGCCTGAATATATATGGAGTGTACATGTGCACACACACCAGTATACATGAGGCAGGAGCTGGGAGGAGAACGTTTCAAAGCATGCTTCAGTAAAAAGCCAAGAGGCCAAGGACTAAATACATTTTTTAAGAAAGCCCAGAAATGCTCCTTTGGAATTAGTTCTATCTTCAGAACTTAGACTTAAAATCTTGGGAAGTTTTCAGAGAGTAAAAGAATACGGAGACACTACTTCAGCCAAACTTCGCTCTCCAGAGAAGGCCTGGATCCATTCACCTGGGAACCAAATGTTCAGAATCAACACGGATCAGAATTATTTGATATAAGCTGAAAATGCAAAATAAAGTCTGTACACACTCTTCTGATTGATGACTCACAATACTGGCAAAGCATTATTAGGGCTTACGCTAATGGGGAAGGGCTAAATCTTCAAGTAACTGGCAGAATTCGGACCTTTTTACTCATAAAATATTTTGTCACGTGGCTAGCAATCAGCATGATTATTGGCTTGATTTTCCAGTCCTTAAATGTTCTCTAATGTGTGCAAAACTTCAAAAAGTGAGGAAAGAAGAAATAAAGACCCCAAATACTCCAGTAACTACAGGACATCTGTCAACCATAAATGTAGGCGAGAGGGTGTGGTGGTTAAGAGTTCACACTGCGCCTGAGCGTAAATCGAGATCACCACATGGCATATGACCTTGGGCAAATTAATCTGTCCTTACTATTCTTACTTTTTTTTTTTAAGATTTTATTTATTTATTTATTTATTTGCTTATTTATTTATTTATTTATTGGAAGAGAGCTAGCAGGCAGGAGCAGAGGGAGCAGCACAGGCAGAGGGAGAAGCAGACTCCTCGCCGAGCAGGGAGCCTGAGGAAGGGCTGAGCCCAGGACCCCGATATCACGACCTGAGCCCAAGGCAGACGCTTAACTGACTGAGCCACGCAGGCACCCCAGGCACCCCCGTCCTTGTTAAATTCTTACTTGTTAAATGAGGATTAAAGGAGTTGATACATTTAAAGTGTTTAGCATAACGCCTAGCACCTGGTAAGCGCCCAGTAACTTGGCAGTACCTGCAGAACCTGCGGGTTTGGGTTAGCTGTACATTGCAGCCGCCAGGAGCCTCATTCCCTTCCTCTCTTGGTTGCCCTGAGCTCACAAGATCTCTGCCCCACCTGATGAGTGGCTGATCTGATTGGCTGCACTGGAACTGACCGGCTTCTATTGGGTTCTATTGGGCCACCGTGCTCCCTGCCTCCCTGCCGGACTAGTCCCCGCGGTGGTTGGGGTTAAGCTTTTCCTGGTTTGTCCGCCTGTTACTGAACGATAAGTCGAATTCCAGGGTGTGAGGGAGGAGGTTTGGCACATTCTCCTCTGCAAATTAAATTACACGAAATAATAAGGCCATTAATACAATCATAAATTAACTTTTTTTTAAGATGGAAGGGGAAAAAAATCACAATTTTCATTATGCATTCTGGGTTTTTCATCAAGGGAAGCTTTTACATCATTAATGATAAAGAGAATGCATGACACCATTCCTACAGATTAAAAACAATTTTGAGAAGGCATGGCTTGCTTTATTTTTAGTTTTCCATCTCCTCTTTGGCATAAAAAACAGGTCTCTTCTCTTTTGTCTAAGATTCTGAGATAATCTGACAGTACAGCCTAATCTATCGGAAAGGTAATTTTCTCATCTACGTATCTGTGTTTTAATCCCACTGCCAAAGAACCTTTTCACATTCAAAGGATACAGAGGACCACACAGAGAGTGATAGATGCTGACAGAATAACTCGTGGAATTCCAACTTTCCGTCCTTCGTTCTTGATGTTGACTTTGAGTGTCAACGCAGCCTGGATCCAGCAGGTCAACGTGCCGAACCCAAAGGTCAAAGAAGTTCCGACATTATGGATTTCTTCATCATTTGTGAGCTAAGGGGTGAACAGATAATGACAAGGAGGCCCATTTAGAAAAGACACGATGGCCATTGGAACACCTGAGGGAGAAAAAATAAGTAAAGTGATGTCTCAATAATGGGATGATAGGTTTTGGAAAAAGCAGAGTCCTTCATCTCCACTGGCTCTTTGTATCTGTTCTCAAATGGTCTGAACTCTGAGGGGAGAAAGGTTTTGGTACCTCCAAACCTCAAAATATTTGTCTAGAATAACCACTCAGGCAGTGGTAATCTATTCCTTGGGTTTATCTTCCAGAAAAGTGTGGAAAAGTAAAAGAAAAAAGCAGGTCAGTTACATGGAAAAGAGAAATGTCAGTTTCTACAAACATGCACCCCAAACTTTGTTTTCCAGACTAAGAAATGAGACCTGGGATCTGGCTGTGTATTTACTGATGGGAGAGGACCAATTCAAAATGGGTCAAGATTTTACTGACATAGACAGCTAACAACACTTACTCCTGCAAGACTGGCCTGTATAATGTGACCAATTCAATGTTACTGGGATTTTGTTTTATTTTCTTTTTATAGTAAGAAAATTGCCACCTAATAGCTTTTTCCATATTTATAGACCCATTAAAGGACATTAGTGTTTGAAGATTTCTGGTTAAGGCTTTTATAGAGGTAAGAGGTTAAAGGAGACCCATTTGGGTTATTTCATTTGAGGGTTAAAGACATAAACTCTCCAAATCATTACCTACTGATGTAAAAAATACACTGGTCACTTTAAGAAAATACTGGTCACTTAAAACATCTTTAGCAATTACATATTTTTTAATTACACATATAAGAAAATAAAATCTATAGTTGAAGAGATGGCTCTTACAAAATGGTAAAATATTTTTTTGAATTGCCATTGTCTTCAGATGTTTTATTGTTTGACATTGCTGTGAGAATGGTTGCATCACATCAATATTGCTTTCCTTTCACAATGTTTTCTATTGTTTTTGGCTGTAGTATTTTTTCCTCTTCTTTGGAAAACACCATGTTTTCTCTCTTAGCTCAAAAGACATCTTTTCAAATCTTACTTTAAACAACAATTCCTCAAATTAAATTTTATTTCTAGGAAATTGGTTTTCCATGCTCTACATAGTCTATTCATTTATTATTTTAAACTTAATTTTAAAAATAGATTATATAATTACATGGTTCAAACTTTACAAAATTATAGAGAGTACTGATGGAAGATACTGTCTCCTGCCCCCACACACTAGCCACTTGGTTTCTTCACAGGCAACTAATTTGTTGTTTCCTGTGTATTCTCTGTAGATATTCCAGAAAGTCTTCATCATATGTAGTGTCATCGTTCATGGTTTTGAATATTTGTGGTTCACCAAAATCTCTGGACTTTAGGAAAGAACAAGAGGTACTCAGTAACTTTCATCCAAGCCCTTGCTGAGAGAATTGATAGTGAGCACTTTACAACATGCCAGCATCTGCAGTACAGATAGGCAGTAGCAATTCAATAAATCTGGCTTGACTTATTGGGATGACCTATCTGTCAAATGACCCATCAATTTGAAAATAATTATTCAGTTGCTATTCTGTGCCAGGTGAAGTGCTGGGGAAAGAGTTCCTGGTTTAATGAATTATCAGGACTAAGGGTTGGAACGAGACACAGTCTTAGAAAATCCAATACCATATTTTTTTGAATGCCTATGCTATTTGGATTTCACTCCATCGAAAGGGAAGGAAGTGTCAGGATTGGTATATGACTGCAGGGAGGAAGTTTCTCACCACGGTATAAAGCACAGGTTGGAGGACACTGGGAAGGTATTGGAGGCATGGCAATCAGACAACTACTGTTCCAGTGCGGGGGTCTCCTTGTCTATCTTACAAACGGAGTCATTTGAGTCAAGAGTTGGATGATGGTATTGGCAAGGGAATTTTTTTTTTTTTTAAAGTAGGCACCATGCTGGATATGGAGCTTGAACTCATGACCCAGAGATCAAGACCTGAGCCGAGATCAACAGCCAGATGCTCAACCAACTGAGCCACTCAGGCATCCCTGCGGAAATTATTCTTAAATATTGTGACCCTGGGCTTCTACATTTCTGCGAAGAAGAGTTAGTGTTAATGTATCTTTATACAGGTCATAGGTGTTCTAGAGAAATTCTAGGTTTTCAAACTTGATTCCCATGTGAGCTTGCTAATATGAAGTACAAGCTTTTATCCAAAAAGAATGTTCAGTGTTTAGTTTTAGAAAGGCAATGATCCTCTTATTTTTCCAGAACGGTACATTAGGAGACAATTTGTCATGAGAAAAAGTATAAAGCACTTTAAAATCCTTTGCAGAAGATACATGGCTATAGTAGTAGCTACCTCTCCCCATGGCTGTGCTGTACTTTCAAAGCATAGTGAGCACCTTCACTTCAACATGAACATACGTAGCCTGGGCTGAAGACTAGAAGGACTGGCTGCTGGAGAACCCATGCTCATTAGGAACCACTATTAGCATTATTTAAAAGATTTGTGCAGAAGCAGTGGCCATGACAATCATATAGGCAAAGGGTGAGAAGGAGGTAAAAAAAAAAAGGCCAAATAAAGTACCTGAAAATTACCAAGTAAGGTCATCCCAAAGGAAGCCAGACACAGCGCCACCAATCCACTAATATTCAACCACGGATTTAAGACCTTGGGCTTCAGTTGTATGAAGCGTAGAACAGCTACCACAAGAGCTGGGGATAAAATGAAATGTTAAAATGCAAAAATCTAAATCATACAGCTAGACAGGCAGTGTTCTAAAGCCCGTGTGCAATATTAAACTTTTCGCCATGGTACTTTTTTAAGTCTCTGAAGGGGCAGATTATTTTTAAAAGAAATTTTTCATGCAATGCTTACAATTATTTGGACGTTTTATTATGCCTAACCTGGGGGAAGCAGAGAGGAGTTGAAGCAGCAGCGCTGTATGTTATTCAAGTGATGCAAGGATGACAGAGCTGCCACTTGTGTTGTTCTCAGAGTTTTCAAAAGCAAGGTCAGCAAAGGACACATTGGCTTAGAAGAATATCACAGAGGCCTGACACGACAATTAAGACAGGGATGTGACAATTCATGGCATGAGAACTCACTAATTCAACCACCTTCTAGTATAACAGTGTTAGAACAGACACAGCAGGAAAACATGGGGACGAAGACAGGGTTCCACATCTAGACAAACTTGCTGGTCCCTGTGCCAGAAATCATCCCTGGGGATAGGAAGGAAAAAGACGAGGCAAGTGTACAAATCCCTGGATTACTGGTTTATTCTCTCTTCCCTCTAATTCTATCTGGAAGTGACCATTGTCAAAGGACGAGGATCGTTGATCTAAATTAGAGCAGTTATAGTAATTAAATTGTGAAATATGAATTTTAACATAGCAGATGCGGGGGTTTTGTATGTACTAAAAACCATGCTGATTATATTAAGAAAGCTCAATTCTTCTATGATGTTACTGACTTTAAAAGACCATCTTTTGAAGCAAATTTTTATGGGAGAGTCAGAGAATAAAGGAATTTACCTAGATTTAAACCTGACCTTTCTCTTTTAAGTTTTATTTTTTATTTTTATTTTTTTAAATTTTTATTTATTTATGATAGTCACACAGAGAGAGAGAGAGAGAGAGGCAGAGACACAGGCAGAGGGAGAAGCAGGCTCCATGCCCCGGGAGCCCGACATGGGATTCGATCCCGGGTCTCCAGGATCGCGCCCTGGGCTGAAGGCAGGCGCTAAACCGCTGCGCCACCCAGGGATCCCTAAGTTTTATTTATTTAAGTAATCTCTATACCCCATGTGGGGCTCAAACTCACAACCCTGAGATCAAGAATCACATATTCTTCCAACTGAGCCAGCCAGGCACACTTCAAACCTGACTTCTAAGAGTGACCTTGAGGATGGTCCATACTCAAGCCATGAATATAAGAATGCCCTTTTATTAGTTGCTTAGTGCAGGGGTATTTTCATGTTTATACAAAAAGTTGGGAGAGGTTAGTCTACAAGTAAGAGAAATAAAGTGTTTGCAGTTAATATAAATTATATACATATAAGGAAATGCACTTACTACTTCCTAAGACGATTTATTTTGACATTGAGGATTAACAGGGAGGACAATTAGAAATTCAAGAATTACCTATTTATACAGCAATTAAGTAGGTAATTATTTGCTAAAGGTTTTTATCTTCATTATAGGCCCTTATTAGTAGTCATTAATAAAGGAAATCCATCCATAAATTTAAATTTCCTACATTTGCTGAATTTCATAGTTTCAAGCTACAAAGTGAAGCTCAGCAAGTTGATTTTCAGTTCCAAGTACCTCTGATCAAAGATTGGTAAACAACTTGGTTGATATTTGGATTTTAGAAACAAAATAGTAAACCATAATTTATAAAATCTCAAATTGTTCAACTCTGATTTAGCTTTTAGTATATTTATGTTTCATCTAATTCCCACTAGCAGTCATAGAATTTATAAATGATACTTGATTTGAAAGAGTTCCAAATCTCATGGTTTGAGGGATCTAGTTAGAACTTATAATATATCTGATGTCTACTAATAATAACAACAAGTATTCCAGAGGATGAAAATAATCAGCACAACTTCTTACTACTTTCTGGATGGGAATAGGGGGAGGAAGTGGAGAGGAAAGATCAAAGATAAGCCCTCTAACACAAAGAGATAATCAGATGAAGAGTTCACTAAATTAAGACCCGAAGCTTCAACACAAGGCACCATGGGAGACACTTGCTATTAACTGTATATGGATATTAGAACATAATGACAAAATACCAAGACAGCACATTTCATTTCTTTTAAAAATGACTAGTGAAAAGTATTACTCTAGCAGCTCTCTGGATGTCATTTAGTTTGGAGGGATAGTTCTAGAACTTTGGCTGAAGCCCTAAAACCATTGCTGAGGAAGACACAGATGGCTCTTCATGTTGACCTCTTCGGTCCATTTGTGTGGAGAGGAAGAGGCTCAATGGCCATTTTCTGGGTTACTCACTTCTCTCCAGTAAACATAGGACATGTATCATCTTCTGGTCCCAGCACTGCCAGCCCTCCTACTTGTAATATGATGATAAACCATTTTATCATGAACAGATGATGAAATTAAGCAGGAAACAGAATACCCACTTGGAGACATGAATCCAACCCAACACTCCCAACTTCCAGAATGGCAGTCCAAACACCACACTCTGCCCTCTTTGCCTATTAACACCATTATTGATCAGCTCAGACTAAGCAAAATTTCCTTTAAAAATAGATTTGATTCGGGCAGCCCCGGTGGTGCAGCGGTTTAGCGCCACCTGCAGCCTGGGGTGTGATCCTGGAGACCCGGGATCGAGTCCCACATCGGGCTTCCTCCCTGGAGCCTGCTTCTCCCTCCACCTGTGTCTCTGCCTCTCTCCTCGCTCTCTCTGAATGAATAAATAAATCTTAAAAAAAAAATAGATTCGATTCATTGGGGGGCACCTGGGTGGCTTAGCGGTTGAGCATCTGCCTTTGGCTCACATCGTGATTCTGGGGTCCTGGGATCAAGTCCCGCATTCGGCTCCCTGCATGGAGCCTGCTTCTCCCTCTGCCTGTGTCTCTGCCTCTCTCTCTGTGTCTCTCATGAATAAATACATAAAATCTTAAAAAAAAAAAAAAAGATTAGATGGGCACCTGGCTGTCTCAGTCAGTAAAGCGTGGAATGCCCGGTTGTGAGTTCAAGTCCCACACTGGGCATAGAGGTTACACTTAAAAAAAAGGTTCTAGTTGAACTTTTAAGGTGGTGGAAATTATAAGCTTCTAGTCTTTTAACAGTTTTATTAACAGGTTTAATGGAGGCAGATTCAAATTATCAATTATAAAGTTCTTTTCAACCAAGTAGTGATTTAATTATACATGCTTGAAAATGACTTCTGAGCAGTGGGGCGATTTCAAAGCTGCCTTATATATGCTGACCAATTTTTACCACATTGATGTTCTGATTGGTTTCTTGGTTTCATTAAAAATTTTAGTTTCGGGCAGCCCCGGTGGCTCAGCAGTTTAGCGCCACCTTCAGCCGGGGGCGTGATCCTGGAGACCTGGGATTGAGTCCCAAGTCAGGCTCCCTGCATGGAGCCTGCTTCTCCCTCTGCCTTTCTCTCTCTCTCTCTCTCTGTCATGAATAAATAAATAAAATCTTTAAAAAAAATTTTAGTTTCACTAAAAATTTTATCAACAGTTTTAGAAAAGATTTTAAAACCCATCCTTAAAAAAATAAAAAATAAAACCCATCCTTCCATTGTTTATGGTATTTGGAATAGTCCTTTGCCATACAAGTATCTTTTATTTATTTATTTATTTATTTATTTATTTATTTATTTATTATTTTATTTTATTTTATTTTTTTTATTTTATGATAGTCACACACACACACACAGAGAGAGAGAGAGAGAGAGAGAGAGGCAGAGACATAGGCAGAGTGAGAAGCAGGCTCCATGCAGCGGGAGCCCGACGTGGGATTCGATCCCGGGTCTCCAGGATCGCGCCCTGGGCCAAAGGCAGGCGCGCTAAACCGCTGCGCCACCCAGGGATCCCATCTTTTATTTATTGTAAAATAACACAGAGAGTAGAATAATTGCCTATTTTCTTTTTTTTTTTTTTAAGATTTTATTAATTAAACAGAGACACAGAGAGAGGGAGAGAGGCAGAGACACAGGCAGAGGGAGAAGCAGGCTCCATGCCAGGAGCCCAACATGGGACTCGATCTGGGGTCTCCAGGATCATGCCCTGGGCCAAAGGCAGGTGCTCAACCGCTGGGCCACCCAGGTGTCCCAGATTTTGTTATTTTATTTGAGAGAGAGCAGCCCGCAGAGACACTGCACGTGCATGAGTGGCGGGAGGGGCAGGGGCAGAGGGAGAAATAGATTTCCCGCTGAGCAGGGAGCCAGATTCAGGGTTAGATCCTAGGACCCTGCAACCATGACCCTAGCAGAAGGCACATACTGGGCCACCCAGGTCCGTCTATCATCTATCTATCTATCTATCTATCTATCTATCTATCTATCTATCTATTATCTATTTATCATCCATCTTAAGAGTGAGCTCTACATCCCATGTGGGGCTTGAACTCACAACCCTGAGATCAAGAGTCACATACTCTAGGACTGAGCCAGCCAGGTGCCCCCAGTTGGGCTTTTAAAGTTCAAACTCAAAATAGCAGCTCTTCATTGTAGTTCTAAACTGGTGCCTGGCCAAATTCTTTCCTTATTTGTTTAGTTTTATTGTTTATGCATCAATAATTCCTATTTATGACTGCAGTAGAACACGGCAATCAATGTGTTTTGGCTGAAGGAGGGGGAGTAGCTGCTATTAGGTGACAGAAATCATTCAGCTATCAGCTTTATCCTCACAACCTGTCCAGAGCAGAAAAGAATATTCCTTTCAAGAAATATGTCTTGGTTTTCTTTTAACCCCCTTGGGGGAAATAAAAATGTGGATTCAGACAAAGCGCATAACTAGTGGATCTTTGATTCTATCAACAAGACAGAAGATCTTAGCGAACTGATTTTAATAAATGCTACACGGACTCATTTGTAGATTGTAAATTATAATCTAGACGGCAGATTATAAGCAGTGATTTATAGGCAGTCGAGTCGGTTATGCCGTCTAAAGTAATGGGCTGAGACCTAATAGGGACTGGCCTGGGGAGATGAAAGCCTTCTCCTTTTTGAGTAAGAATCATTAGTAAATGGATTCTTTTTCACTCCCAGAGTTGATAAATAAATAATTGTGGGCTTCCTCCCCCTGAACACTCATCTTCATCAGTTTTGTGTCTACCAGATGGTATTAAAAAGGATGGAAGAGGGATCCCTGGGTGGCGCAGCGGTTTGGCGCCTGCCTTTGGCCCAGGGCGTGATCCTGGAGACCCGGGATCGAATCCCACGTCGGGCTCCCGGTGCATGGAGCCTGCTTCTCCCTCTGCCTGTGTCTCTGCCTCTCTCTCTCTCTCTCTCTATCATAAATAAATTTAAAAAAAAAACGGATGGAAGATAATAAAGAATAAACACTGGATATACTGTGATACCTCAGAGGGGAAGCTAGTAAAGGCTTTAAGTGCTTCTTGCTGGAACAGGGGGAGGACCAGAGAATAAGATGATGACAAGAGTCATCTGGAGGAGGGGAGCTTGTTTTCGTAACTTTGTTTTTGGAAATGCTTTTGTAATTAGTTAATCATAAGCTTTATAACTGGATAACTCTGTAAGCTGTGCAAATTGGGATTTTTAAGATTACAGGCTAAAGACGATTGGGAAATATCAATTCATCTCAAGAATATGAAGGAAGTAGTATGTGGCTTCCAACATGTTCACTGGTTTCTTTAAAGCCCAAATGGAGGACAAACAGCTTGTGACAGCTTTTTAATAAGGGCAGTCTCCTGTGTGTCGTGATTAGATGAGGTGGTATTTGCAAAGCACTTAGCATTGTGCGTGGAATATAAATGACTGCTATTAATTATTGTTATTATTGCACCCTGTGGGGGATGATCATATGAGTAGGTACCAACCTGCAGGCCTGTGTGTTGTGCCTGCAGGCAGACTGGGAAAGGTCCCTGACCCTGCAATTCGAGATTCTCCCTTGGGGCTTTGGGTTCTGTTAAACGCAAATAGCTTGTTAGCAGTCATTTATGCCTTGGTGTCAAAAGTAGGAGAAAAAAGTGAGAATTAAAGCTGGTGGTGGCTGAGGCTGAGGGCGGTGAAGACAAAACTTGACCAGCCAGGACTGGCAGTGCTGCCCACATGGGCACCAGCTGCAGTAAGGACTGCCTTTCGCAGAACTGGGGTCTAGCTGGGGTATGAAAATCCTGCCTACCAAGGGCATGATGAGAAGAGCTTCTTCAAAGATCCAGCAACTTCAGCATTAGGGTTGTACCTGACATACTCCTTGGCAGTGGCGCAGCAGTCCATGCCTTCCAGATGCTTCCTGCCTAGGCAAATGGGCTAATGTTGGGGAAGCCTGGGTGGTGACTCAGGCTTTTGACCCAAAGAGAGTTAGTTCCAGGAAAGGACCTTATTAACTGCAGACAGGCCCCCTCAGTGTGCTTCTTGTTGACCTCACAAATTCAAGGGGGGGCCTCTTGGGCCTCCCTGGGAACATTCTCCATGTTTCTCATCTTGTGAGCCTTCTAAAACTAAGATTGTGCCTGTGTTGCAAGTTGGACCAACCATCTCCCTTGGTTTTCCAGTGAGTTCTATAGGTCTTTTCTTTTCCTGCAGCAAGCATTAAAAAACAAAAAACAAAACAAAACAAAACAAAAAACCCTTAAGAATGAGTACAACTGGGCAGCCCCGGTGGCGCAGCGGTTTAGCACCGCCTGCAGCCCAGGGTGTGATCCTGGAGACCCGGGATCGAGTCCCACATCAGGCTCTTTGTATGATGCCTGCTTCTCCCTCTGCCTGTGTCTCTGTCTCTGTCTCTCTCTCTCTGTGTCTATCATGAATAAATAAATAAAATCTTTAAAAAAAAAAAAGAATGAGTACAACTTTTTCGGGTGAGGTTCTACATAGATGAACTAACAGGTCACCTCTCTGGGGAACAGGTGCCACAAAGGCTGAAATTCTCACCACCCATTTCCAGGAAAACATTGTTGAAAAATTTAGCTGTCACTGGCCCATCCTCCACAGCATGCCAACGATGATCTTAGCTGACCCTTTGAAAGACACTGAGGAGACTGGCCTTGGGAAGATTAGGTATGCAAAGGCGATGTGGAAAAGGATAGAGAGCTTGGCTGGTTCCCTCAATCCTCAAAGGGAAGCACTCACAGAACAAACCATGATCTTGGGACACTAAAAGAAAAGTATGGAATGGAGACTAGACCTGAGTACCAAAGGTATCTTCCTTTTTTTTTTTTTAACCTATATCTCCATCTGCCATCTTGGTATGCATATATATGTATAGGAGACGGTGTCACCCATGTTGATGCTGACCTTGAGATTTAAAGGCAGTGTGTACACACATCAATGTTTATCACAAAGCCTAGGCATTTGTCATCCTTGCCAGTGAAGATATAAATAAGGCATTATTTTTAACACAAATGTATTTTACAGTATTGCATTCTCATGCAGGATTTTATGGCACGTGAAATATATTATTTCCTGTGGCAAAAGAAATAAAATCAAGAATACACTGAAATGATAAAGGTGACAAAGGAAAGAGAAAAGGTGAGGTAATCAGAGTGAACATAAAACTACGAGAAAAAAGACCCTCAAAATGAAAAGCCAGCTTCAGCATATTGACTTGATATGATACCAAATTATCAGCTAAGTCCATCATGCTTTCTTTTTTTTTTTTTTTCCCCCACCGTGCTTTCGATGTGGGTTTGGGAGTATTTAAAATAAAAAAGAAATGTACCGAAGCCCATAAAGTATTCTTTCCACTCTTCTTACCTAGGAATGCTGCCATGTTCATAACTTGACTAAACACACAGCTGGCAGGAGGTTCGTCACCTGCAATACTTGAAAATTATGACACGGTTTATTATTATTCTATTAAAATCTGTCACTTACAATGGACTGAATGTCTGTGTTCCTTCAAAATCTGTATGTTGAAATCCTAACCCCCAATGTGATGCTATTAGGAAGTGGGGACTTTGGGAGATATTTAAGTCACGAGAGTCAAGAGTCGAGCTCTCCTGAATGGGATTAGTGCCCTTATAAAAGAGATCCCAGAGAACTGTCTCACCCCCTTTCTGTCGTGTGAGGACACAACCTAGAAGAGGGCCCTCATCGAAACCAGACTGCTGGCACCCTGATCTTGGACCTTCAGCTCCAGAGCTGTGAGAAATACATTTTGGTTGTTTATAAGCCACCCAGTCTATGCTACTTTGTTAGAGTAGCCCAAACTAAGTCACTCTCCCAACTTCTCCTAGGATCCAACAGATCAGAAGAGATTATCAAGTTACCTTATATATGGTGCATGCTTCACACCAGGTTTTCTGGAAAACAAAAAACCTAGGTTAAAGTTCAGTCATTTGTGCACAGATTAGCTTCACCAGTGGGAAAATTTTTGTTAAGTCTATTGATAAACAATGAATTATCCAGAGATCAGCTTTACCTTTCAGCTGAGTTTAATGGGAAAATCTTGTCATCTTCCACAGCTATAAAGTATCTATAAAGAAAGAACAATTAAAGTTTACAAAACAAAGAAAATTTAAAAAAAAGATTCATTTCCCATTTTTACTAGACTAGCCACATTCAATCATATTTACTGTTTTTCCCAACTGGAAAAATCTCTCTTACCATAATGTTTACCTATAGCTCACTTAGCCCTTTGAAGTTCAAATGTGATTATTAATACTATTTCTTTAATTTTCAAAACACCCCTCAAGTGAATGGTAATCATTAGAATTTGGAAACTGGAAAACAAAGAAATAAGACCTTATAACTTTGGTTATACACTAAAATTAGAATTCAGATTTTCTAATTTCTCTCAGTGAACTGCAAGGAACTGAAATAATTTGCTGGAAGGGAAATAGTACTTGAAATAATCAAGTGTGGGAGCATTTTGTGATAAGCTAAGACTTCCAATGCAACAATATTCAAATTATAAACATATCAAACCCGTCACACATCAAAACTGGACTATGCACCAGACCATGAATGGAATCTTTAGCATGTTCATGTAATGAGCAAATCTTGCAAATAATGAATCCCCATCACCAGTTTATGGAATGTTCATTACTGAAAGAACACAGGAGCACAAAATAAAACCAGTATCCTTCACTACTTGCTTTGCATAATGTATTACTCTTGCTATTTACTTTGGATAATAGAAGGGAAGACAAAATGGGGACTTTAGCAAGGTTGAATCAGTAAACCTTATGTTAAAGTATTTATAAATACGCTTATATAGGTATGCCATATACTATCAAAACTACATTTTGATATGTATCACACCCAAGTCCTTAAATAATTAAAAAAGAGAATACTCACACTATCCATAATCCAGCTGAAGTAAACAAAGTAAATACAAGAGGTAAAAACATCCATACGCTGCATTTCTTCCCATCCATGCCTGTACCACTGAAATAAAATCAATAGGCATTAATAACTAAGGCAAAAATTTACCTTAATCTTTCAGGGAGGAAAGAAAGTTTACACTCACTGAAAAAAAATTGTATTTTATGAAACCATGATCCAAATCAATCTATTACTGCCACTCACACTTGTGGAGATCCCTTACGCAGTTAACAAGGATGACTGCTATCTAGCATTAGCTTAAATATTCCAGAGCCTTAGTTGAGAACTAAATGAGAAACTTCTTATAAACACACTTACCTTATATAAGCATCGATATTTTTAAGAAAGGACGAAAGGGTTTGGGTTAAGACTTTCAGAAAGACTAGGTACCAAAGGCTTATTCCAACCTACTTTTTTTTTTAATTTTTATTTATTTATGATAGTCACACAGAGAGAGAGAGAGAGAGAGGCAGAGACATAGGCAGAGGGAGAAGCTGGCTCCATGCACCAGGAGCCCGACGTGGGATTCGATCCCGGGTCTCCAGGATCGCGCCCTGGGCCAAAGGCAGGCGCTAAACCTCTGTGCCACCCAGGGATCCCTCCAACCTACTTTTAGTGTTATTATTAACATTTATGGATTTATGGCTCTATGGATCTGGCATGTACACATGTCTACAGCTTGGCAGACAAGAGTGCTAGAAACAAATGCTTACTAAATAAATTAGCAATGCAGGAGGAAATGACATAGGCTTTGCAAATCCGAACTTTTCTCATGACATGTTATTGAGCAACTATCTCCAAAGACTCTAAAGATGACTGTTTTGGAAAACAATGCATTGTGTATAATTCTAAATTAACTCCAATAAACACAATGGGAGAAAAGAACAGATGTCAGGCATTTTGGATGTTATATATGAAAGCAAAAATAAATGAATAAAAGAAATTCCCCACAAAAATGAAGTGAAAATGAGAAGCTGCAGGAGTGTGTATCAAAAATTGACCTCCACAGGTGAACTGACAGAAGAATAATGCAATTAATAGGTATCTTTACGGAGATATAATTGCTCATTATTTTGAGTTTTATAGTGAATCACAAGTTGCTTACGAGTTTGAACCAGCACTGCCCGTATCTGAGCACCTCCATGATACCTGCTTTTGCACGCTGACACTCACTCCATGGACCTTCCAAGTACTGGGATCAGAGAAATAACATGACCCTCCCTTGAGGTTGGTGACCGATAAGGAAGGTCTTGGTTACCAGAAGTGACCTACCTGATAAAGTAGATCTTTCAGGTGAGGGGCGACACCTAAACTTAATAATGTGTCTGTGACAGTCATGACAGTCATGGTGTAGTCTAAACAGCTGTCTGGGTAGGGATGTTAAATAAATGACACAATCAAGGAGTTGAGGGACATTAGAGCTACTTTCAATCAATTTAATCCAGTCTAATCCAATCCAATCCAATTCACAAGTACTGACATCCTGCTTAGGTCAGGTACCATACCGAGTAGTGGAAATAATTGAGATGAAGTCTCATGAATACAACTATTTATGTGTAACAATCTATACAATACATAAAAGCTGTTCTAGGAACCAGTGGTGCCTGGCTACCCAGTTTATGTAATGTGGAAGGATGATGAACACTTTAAGTACATCTACTATGGCTAGTCAGTGTCTATTCATTTATTTATATCCAGAAAATTGTGGGCTTTTAATAAAGCAATCATTTTGCTGACAAAAATCATTTCATCATTGGCCAGGCCAAGATGTAGAGTGAATACAGAAAATGGGAATGTTGATTGAGCATGTAAACCAATTATTCTAGATCTGCTCCTGAAGTCGGATGCTCTGACAGGATGAGCACAGATGAAATGGTTACACTGGAATAAGAGTTCAGAGACCTACTAGTTCTTAAACTTAATGTTGCCAATAATTGATTCCACGGGTCTGAGCCACTTACTTAAATCTGTAATGCCATTTCCCCATCCTGCTGCATGAAGACTGAATTTTAAAAGAGGGAGGACACCAAAGACTATGGTCTCACAAGAGTGGTAGTACCCTTGGAGGTTAACCTATGCACAGTATCTTATATGTCTGCAGTAACCGAATGCTCCAGTGTACCCACAATCAGCCCGCGGGGAACTCCTGCCTCTTAACCATTTTTACAATAGACTGCTGAAGGGATGCTGGGTGGCTCGGTGGTTCAGTGCCTGCCTTCAGCCCAGGGCGTGGTCCTGGAGACCCGGGGTTCAAGTCCCACGTCGGGCTACCTGCATGGAGCCTGCTTCTCCCTCTGCCTGTGTCTGCCTCTCTCTCTCTGCCTCTCATGAATAAAATCTTAAAAAAAACCCAACACAATAGACTGGTGAATAAATCAATGCCAATGTGTTCAGATACAGTGGAAAGTACAATTGTCAAATGGGCAGATACTCACACTGGTACCCCTTATAGGAACCTCTATCTGGGCAACCAAAATCTGGAAGCAGGAAAGTAGAGAAGATAATTCTAAGACCATGTAACAATAGTTTTACATGCTTCCTTTAAAGAGAAGCAGAATCGTGGAATGGAAATGGTCTGGTGGTGCCCAGGATTGAAATCCACCTCTGTCACTATCTGTATGATCTTTAGCAAGTGATTTCATCTCTTAAGTCTTAGTAATTATGACGATAATACTTGGTAGGATTGTGCTGAGGATTAATGACAATGTAGGTGAAGCACCTCACACATAATACATGCTCTGTAAGTGGCAGCCATGCCAACTCTAACTGCCAAGCAGATCAGTGCCTGTGTTAGGACAAGGTACTTTCCCTCCAAGGCAGGGCTCAGGACAGCTTAACACTGTCTTCCTCTCTGGGCTCCTGCTTTTCTTTTCTTTTCTTTTCTTTTCTTTTCTTTTCTTTTCTTTTCTTTTCTTTTTTTTTTAAATTTATTTATGATAGTCACAGAGAGAGAGAGAGAGAGAGAGAGGCAGAGACACAGGCAGAGGGAGAAGCAGGCTCCATGCACCGGGAGCCCGATGTGGGATTCGATCCCGGGTCTCCAGGATCGCGCCCTGGGCCAAAGGCAGGCGCCAAACCACTGCGCCACCCAGGAATCCCCAGGCTCCTGCTTTTCTAGAAGAATGCAGACATCCTTCCTGCTATCGTTTGTTATCTTTCAGTATGCACTGCTCTTCTAAATTTATTGTCAAAGCATCTAAGATAGCTAGCTAATGGCTACTCTCCTTTTTTTTTTTTTTTTTTTTTTTTAATGGCTACTCTCCTAAATTATTTTATTTTTGCTGGTTTAATTCTCATAGGGCAAACTAATATTCAAATTCTGGGAAAACTATACTGTATTGATTGCTTAATGATAGATGAAATTGCCCTCTCTTAATTTAAATGGATGCCTTGGGAGGTGAAAAGAGTAAGTCTGGATAGTTGTGTTATTAGCTTCCAATGGAACTCCTTTGGAGCTTCTTCAGAATTTTACCTATTGGGTACGCCATTTCTGCGGGGGTGGGGGGCGGGCAGGCATCAGTGACAGTGGCAAATTCACATGCTGTTTTAAGAAATAATACACAGAGATCCTGTGTATCCTTCAATCTCCCCAATGGTAACATCCCCTACAACCATTGTACAATATCAACAATCAAGATACTAACATTGATATAATCACTGACCTCATCCAGATTTCACCAGTTTTTGTTTTGTTTTGTTTTTTAATGATTTTATTTACCGGGACGCCTGGGTGGCTCAGCAGTTGGGCATCTGCCTTTGGCTCAGGGCCTGTCCCAGTCTGGGAATCCAGTCCCACATTGGGCTCCCTGCAGGGAGCCTGCCCTGCTTCTCCCTCTGCCTCTGTCTCTGCTTCTTTCTCTCTGTGTCTCTCATGAATAAATAAAATATTTTTAAAAATATAATCTTTCACTTGCATATCCAGAACCATTTGTTTAAAAGATTGTCTTTTCCCCCATTGAATGGTCTCGGCACTTAACAGGGTCTTTTGCAGAGCAAAAGTTTAATTTTTTTTTTTAAAGTAAGCTCTATGCTCAATGTGGGACTTGAACTCACAACCAGAAGACCAAGAGTCTCATGTTCTACTAACTATACCAGGCAGGTGCCATGCCCAAAAGTTTAATTTTGATTAAGATCCAACTTACCAAGATTTTCTCTTAATGGATTGTGTTTTTGATGTCGAATCAAAGAATTCTTTGCCTACTCCTTGATCTCAAAGATTTTCTATTTTTTTCTAAAAGATTTATAACTTCACATTTAAATCTGTGATCTAGTTATGTCTTTTGTTTTTTGTTTTTTTTTTTTAAGTAAGCTCTACACCCAATGTGGGGCTTGAACTCATGATCCCAAGATCAACAGTCACATACTCTACTGACTGAGCCAGACAGGCACCCCTGGTTATGTCTGTTTATTTCCCTTCTTTCTTTCTTTCTTTCTTTCTTTCTTTCTTTCTTTCTTTCTTTCTTTCTTTCTTTCTTTCTTTCATCTATCATCATCATCTATCTTCTATCTATCATCTATCTGAGATTGCAAGCCAAGGAAGGGGGGAGGGGCAGAAGGAGAGGGAAAGTAAGAATCTTAAGCAGGTAACACTGAGCACAGAGCCAGATGTGAGGCTCCATTTCACAACCCTGAGGTTTTGACCTGAGCTGAAATCAAGAATCCAACACTTAACCAATTGAGCCACCCAGGCGCCCCATGGTTATGTCTTTTTAAACTATAGATTTCTATTGTCTTATTGAAGTGGGTTAGATCCTAGACAGTTTATAAATCACTTTGACAAGGATCAGGAAATACGTGATGATCTAAGTCAGTTTTTTGAAATAATAAAGGAAGAGTCTTGTAATGAACACATTCTTTAGTCATAATACACCCTACCATACCAGGTTCTTTGGGCAACTGACAAATAGGAACTTAAGAACAGAACGATGAAGGGTGTGTGTGTGTGTGTGTGTGTGTGTGTGTGTGTATGTGTGTGTGAATGTGTGTGTGAATGTGGAAGGCTCCCTTCCCTACATTGCCTCCTTATCCATCTTTGAGTTACTTGGTATTGTTACTGGTATTGCTAACCTATCAATGCCCCATCTGACATATCTTGGTCCTGTTACTTCTTTCTCCCTCCCTGGTGGGACTGTATTAACTGCAGTAGAGGTCACTGTTACATATACTTTTCTGTCCAAAATCAACTATTTGTCCTTCTTTAGCCCATATGTAGCTTATAAATTATTATTTTTTTGGATTTTTTTTTATTTATTTATTTATGAGAGACACAGAGAGAGAGAGAGGCAGAGACGCAGGCAGAGGGAGAAGCAGGCTCCTTGCAGGGAGCCTGATGTGGGACTCGATCCCAGGACTCCGGGATCACAACCTGAGTCAAAGGCAGACACTCAACTACTGAGCCACCCAGATGCCCCCCATGTGTAGCGTATAATGTGACCAAAGACCCTGCAGTAGAGAAACAACACTGATGCATTCTCTACTCCCTGTGCTGGAGGAGGATTTGGGAGGTGGCAGCAAATAACATTTGATTTGGTTACGTTTCATGATATTCTCTGAGCTGTTCTGGCTTGGTAAGTTTAGATATTTGATTGGAAGTACCTCTGCAAAGAATAAATGAATAGATCTATTAAATTAACTCTCTTCACTGCTTCATTGTTATCTGAGAATTAGAAGTTGAAACTGAGATGGTTCACTTTCTTCTATCCTTCCAGACCCCATCAAAATAAATTGGTCCATCGTTTCCAGTCACATTAGAAAGTGTCACTCAAACTTTACTTACATTTCCTAGCAAGGACACAGTCTAGTCTTTCCTTGAGCTATAGCAACACAGTGCCTACAGGCTAAGAGAGTACATTTCCCCTTGTCTTTTGAGGAAATAGGGGGAATGGGGAAAGAACACTCCATACACCTAAGACACTTGTATCTTTCCATTCTGAATTATACTTCTTCTTTTTATTCCGTGTAATATTTACTCCATTGATATTAGCCTTCCAATAATACTGCATAGTAAAGAAACTTAGGATGGTCCCCGTGTCTCAAATGCTAAACTATATCTAGAACAATAGCACCTAATGAATTTCTGATGAAAGGAGAAGAGCCAAAATTGCACAAACCTTCTCGAAAGGAGTCTGGCATTTAGATTTGGTTTGGAAGGCTCTCCTCCAAATGGTATCATTTATCCAAATGATTTGCAAAGCTGTTATCCAGATGGTCAAATCCTTCTAGAGAGCCAATACCAGCTCTGTGTATTCTCTGTACATTTTAATTGTGTGTTCCTTTCTTGCAATAAATATTCCCAAAGCTTGAGTGATCTTCACTCTCCTTCACCCCATCTGTAGCAGGTGCCTAGTGGAGACTCTTCAGTACAGAGTCAGAAGCTAAAAATCCTGATCTGCCCCTTGCTTCCCTGAAGCTTCAGGTCTTCCTCAGAGAGAACCTGAACCGTATCAAACATGCGTGGTGGCTCCCGCTGGTGACGCTTTTGTTCTTCTGTAAGTCTTCTGGCTGTAAATCCTCAAGAGAATACATGGCCATTGGAAAATCTACAATCTCATGGAAGCAAATGCACTGTTAATTTAATCACACTTTACCTCGGCACCTGAGTCCAACTATCTCAGCACCTGAGAGTCCAACTGACTCAGAAGAGGGGTTGTGATAAAGTTGAGGTCATATAATTATTCTTTTATCATCAAATTCCAAACAGATGGTTCTTACAGTATAACTTCATGAAGCTACTGAAGTCAAAGAATACAGCATACTCTTACCAATGATAACCTTTGATGACAAACCTCCTACTCTATCAGGTGATGGTAAAACTCCTCCAATCTACAAATGGAAAAGTAAAGCCCACTGGATCATCTTCATTTACAGATTTTACAATGTTATTAGTGAGAAACCACTTATAGTAAAATATCTCCAAAGTTAAGATAATATTTTCTGGGGCTGGAAAGGACTTGCCTGTTATGAATTAGAAGGATTTTGCACAACCTACGGTAATAAGAGGCAGCTGTAGCTCAAAGACTCTGGAGCCAAATGACCATGCCCTTGAATCCTGGCTCTGCCACCTACCAGTTGTGTGAGCTTGGTTGTTAAGCTCTGTCTCTCTGCCTCAGTTTCTTCATTAGTCAAATGGGAATAATAATGGTACTTATTCAGAGGGTTTTTATGACAGTTGGAAATACATTGAAAGAACCGATAACTGCCTAGCATTTGATGGCTTTTTTTTTATTTATTTATGATAGTCACAGAGAGAGAGAGAGAGAGGCAGAGACACAGGCAGAGGGAGAAGCAGGCTCCATGCACCGGGAGCCCGACGTGGGATTTGATCCCAGGTCTCCAGGATCGCGCCCTGGGCCAAAGGCAGGCGCCAAACCGCTGCGCCACCCAGGGATCCCTGATGGCTTTTTAATAAAATGTTAACTATATTCCACTGCAAGTGATGTTCGGGATCTTCAGCTATTTTTTTTTTTTTTTTTTTTGTAATTTATCAGGAAATGAGCTCCCTGCCAAAGCAATTTTTCTTTCTGCTCTCAGGGCCAGCTGGAATGGAACAGGAAAGATTAACGAGTCACCCACTAAGAACTGGGATTGTCACAATGTCTATGAACCAAGAGCATCTTTGATTTTTTTTTTTTTAACCTTCTGGGAATCTTAAGTTATTTTCCAGTCAGTCGTGTCATGGGTAAATGTGAAAGGCTTGTGTTATTTTGTAATTCATTTACAATTATAAGGGGGTAATAACAAGGACTACTTGCTTTGTTTTGTTAAATGTTTACAGGCTCTCAGATATAAATCTGCAATACAACCAGCTCATTACGCTGACGGTAAAAATTTTGCTTTCACTGAATCCTAAGTTTGGGAAAACATAATTTGAGTGACCTGGTGTCGCCCTAAAATACATGACTTTCTTTAATTGGATGAAAACAACATCGTTCAATCAATGAGGTCGATTTTGCCCCAGAATAATTTTCATGAGCACTGGCAAGAGATAATATATTAATTAGTAAAAGATTTCTGTAAAATATTACCATCTCCAAAAGAACATGATGATTTCTAACTAGAAATCATGGTGACTGTTTTTTTCCCCAGTGCTCTCTTGATTTCTAAAAGCAGTTACCATCATTCGATTGACAGATCACTATAGGGATCTTCTCATGCTAGTGGCTCAAAGAACTCTTTCTCTCAAAAACGGATGATAGACACTGTCCCCACACCATTTATGGAATAATCCCAGAAAGAAGTCCCTTCTAGCAGTATTTCAATTTGATATCTTCTTAGAATTTCTAAGCCAAAATCCTCCCCAGAGTCCATTTATATCTTTAACAATATTTTAAAATGTTGCCCATGTGGCAGATTTATTGCCAACCCACTAGTCATTTCTCCTCTTTTTCTTAGCCAACAATGTCTAGTTTTATTCAGGACTGTAATGCGTTCAGTCCTGACTGGTGTAAGTCCCTACTGGTCTAAGCCAATCATAGTTATCTGGTTTCTGTGATGAGTATCTTTCTAGACCCCTTGAATCTGGCCAGTGAGAGTCAAGGGGAAGTCTACTTGCTGAATAGCAAATGAGAAGGGTTTGCATCCTTGATCACGGAAAGCATCTTTTCCTCCACAATTCTCCTTTCCCACTTGGGATGCTATTTTGAAAATATGAAACCTAGTGCCATGTTAGTTATAATATAACCATGAGACAACAAACACGAGGATCCAAAGACAACATACTGAGGATGGTAGAGTAGAAGATGGAAAGAACTGAGTCCTTGATAGCATCATTGAGACCCTGCACCAAATTTCCAGTGTCACCAGCCATCAAAATTCCTGTACTGTGAATCAGTTTAGCCTTTTTTGCATTATTACTGTAGTTTGGTAAAGCGCTAGAATCCATTCTCCTTTCTTCCCTTATAACTGAGCAAATGGCTGCTCAACTACACCATAATTAGCAGCCTCCCTTTCAAGTAAGTATGGCCTTATAGGTCTTTCCAGTGGAATGTGAGTGAAGAGTGTTCCTATGATAATAGTATAGTATCATATGATAATAGCATTGTATTATATAGGAAAAGGTCTCTATCTTCTAGAGACACATACTGAAGCATTTAGGGATTAACTATCATATACAATTTACTTTTAAACACTTCATCATTGAGGTGATGAAAAGGTTTTGGAGGGAGCACCTGGTTCGCTCAGTTGGTGGAGCATGCGACTCTTGATCACAGGGTTGTGGGTTTGAGCCCCACACTGGGTGGAAAGATTGCTTAAAATAAAATCTTAAAAAAATGAAAAGAAAAAGTTTTGGAAATAAGGTGATAATGATTGTACAACTTTGTGAATGTAGTTAATGCCACTGAATTGTATACTTAAAAATGGTTAAAATGGCAAAATTTATGTTATATATATTTCACCATAGTAAAAAAATAGCACATCATAAAAATGAAACAAACCCATTAGGATGTCTATTATCAAAAAATCCCACAAAAATCCCAGAAAATAACAAGTGTTGGCAAAAAGGTAGAGAAATCGGAACCTGTGTATGCAGTTACTGGGAATGGAAAACAGAGCAGCTGCTGTGGAAAACAGTGTGGAGGGTTCTGAAAACATTAAACCAGATATTAACATATGATCTGGTAATTCCATTTCTGGTTATAAGGCCATAAGGATTGAAGGCAGAGACTTGACGAGATACTTGCACATCCATGTTCACAGCAGCATTTTTCACAATAGCCAAAGGGTGGAAGAAACCTAAATGCCCATCAGTGGGGAAATGGATAAACAAAATGTGGCACATACATACATACAATAGAATATTACTCAGCCTTAAAGAGAAAGGAAGTTTTGACCAACGCTACAACATGGTTGACCCGCGAGGACACCACATTAAATAAAATAAGCCCGTGACAGAAGGACAAAGAGTGTATGACTGCAGTTTTGGGGTAATTGGTAGCCAAAATCACAGAGACAGAAAGTAGGATAGGTTGCCAGGGTCTGGGGAGCAAGAGGGAATGGGGAGTTCATGTTTAATGGGGACAGAGTTTCAGTTTTGCAAGACAGAAGAGTTCTGGAGATGGGTGGTGGTGAAGGTTGCACAACAGTGTGAATGTACTTAATGCCCCCGAATTACACCCTACAATTGGTTAGAATGGTAAATTTTACGTTAGGATGTTTTACCAAAATTAAAAAAAAAATAAATGTAGGAAAAATGTCTTGCAAAAATCTGGTCCGTGTCAACCAAGTTCCTTGATTCTTTAAAAAGAAAGAAAGAAAACAAAACTGTCACCTGATATGTCTGCCTTGGAAAGCAGATCACATTCCGATTGTGCTTATAACTTTACAAGAAATAATGGAAAAGAGCCTGCATATTAATATGAATTAGCTTTTCTTGTTCTTAGTATGAATTGTAAGAAAGAGACTAGCCTCAGGCAGAACGGACTGTTTGCAAAGAGACAGATGCAAAAGAAAGCGAAGAGTTTAGAAATTTGGGACCTGGAAGGGTTGGCAAAGCCAGTGGCTTCCATACCTCAAATTGCATGAGGAAGGGGATGAGAAAAAAAGCATGTTGCCCTCCTTCCAAAGTTTTTTGTTTCAGGGGCCCCAGTACAGCTGCCATTAAGTTGAGAGAGGAAAGCATGGGAGCAAAGGAATAAAGCAGGCTTGAGAGCCACGACTTGGAAAGAACTTTGGGAGAGACTGCTGGTATGTGAACTGCCTGGAAATTCACAGATCAGAAGCCAGTGGAGTTTCTGAGGGAATTGTGGTTTCTGTGAAGGTACTGCAGCCAAGCCAGTGGAACCTTGTGACCGCTGTACTCTCAGACTTCCAAATCTGCACCAGCAGGCAATGCACTGCAAAAGCTGTACAGCCACCAAGGAGGGCATATCACAACACCCACTTCAGTTTGGCTAAAGACGATAGGAAGATGCCCCCCAAGGTCCTCCTGAAGAGCAGAATCAGAGTTACATCTGGGAACCTCCTCCTCTGCCAGGGCAGGGAGCCTTCCCATGGCCTCCTCCAGGATTCTAGCATGGCTATGGGCCAGGGGCTGCTGTATGCATTTCCTTCTCCTCTTTTTATGAATGTCAATTTCTTTCTAAAGATTTTATTTATTTATTCATGAGAGACACCGAGAGAGAAAGAGAGAGAGGCAGAGACACAGGCAGAGAGAGAAGCAGGCTCCATGCAGGGAGCCCGATGTGGGACTTGATCCCGGGACTCCAGGACCACACCCCGGGCCAAAGGCAGGCGCTAAACCACTGAGCCACCCAGGGATCCCCTGAATGTCAATTTTAATTGTGGTTTTCCACCCCCTGCCCTACCATTGTACGTTGAATGTGAGTATAAGTGTAGAGGGGAGATCACTGGCCTTTCAGTTCCCAGGTTGCCAGACCATTCAGAGCCACACCCAAACCTGATGGAAAGGACTGTGCATTACCCAGAGACCGTAGACTTTCAGGTGGTGCACTAATGGGTGGGTTCTGTTTGTCTCCCTTGGGATGGAGACAGAGTGTTCTACATGTTGGAAATAGGGTGCTCAATGATATTTGGTAGCCAGAGGGACCGACTGTGACCAGACTATTAGCTGTCTATGAAGATCCATTCTCCCCTTCTTCTATGTTCAAAGAATAGCTAGACCTTAGACCGCCCAAACCCTTGTGCGCTATGAAGTCACCACGTGACTAAATTCCTGCCAATGGGATCTTCCCGGCCCACCATACACACCTCTCAAACACTCATTTCCTATGGGCTGAGATGGTGATGAGAGGAAGCAAGAAGGTGTGGCCTGGCTAAGCATGGCCTGGTTGTCAGGAACCTCTCCTCCTCCAGTGATATGGGGCCATCACCCTGGACTGTTACATGAGAAAAAAGATAAACTTCATTTTTAAGCCATAATACTGCTGGGTTTCTTGTTACAACAACGGGATCTTTTATTCTAGCTGACATTCAGATACTCCAAGTATATTCACATACTCCGTTGATAGGCCAAATATCTTCTCCAATACCTCACATTATTCCACATAAAAACGACAAGTCACTCTGTCCACGAGCTACTTGGAAGGTACATGGATTCTTAGGCAAGAATAATTTAACAGAATTCTACCCTGGTGAATCAGATGTTCAAGCAAATAGGTGGTTTCTCAAAGTATGTGGAAGCATTAAGGCTGGGGAATGGCTTCCTTACTTAGCAGCGACTAATCTTTCATCTATAGTTTTTACAAAGGTTTTGTAAATGCACACGCATACCTTCCCCCCCTAAGGAGCTAGCTGCATTTTATAAATCTGGAATCAAATGAATACTCTCGGTATCCTGGGAGGCATAAAAAAGGCTAGGTAACATTACTAATTTTATTTTATAGATGACAATGAAGCGTTTACTCTCGACATGCCTGATTCAGCAGCTCTAAAGAATCTTTTCTAGATCTTCCACCATATGCAATTACCTCATGTGCCTTCCTATCCCTAAGGCAAAAACCACACAACAACAACTCTCTATAGCAGTGTGACCACAGCTAATTGAAAGTGAAGTCCTCGTGCCTAAAAGTCCGTAGCCTACAGCTTTAAAAGGATATCACGGCAACCTTTTCTGACCCACAGTCCCAGCTCCAAGTGCCAAAACAAACTATGACTCCTCACGACGCTGACTCTCCCTTCCTACACTCTGACACCAGCAAGTGGTTTAAGGAAGAGGAACAACTAAACATGAAAACAAAACAGAGCAAACAAGAAATCCCCAGGGGACAGATACAGCCGTCCACTAAGTTCAAGAGTTGGGGACCCTGGGAAGGAAACTCAGGCAGGATCTTATACGGCTTAGTAGTAGAACGCCAAGCTAAGAAATGCGAGGCTACCGCACATGACCATCAAACCCCAAGCCCTGAATTTGGAGGTCATGGTCCAGCCGACTGGCAGCTGCTGGGTGGATGCCCTATACCGAAGGCGATGGTCCTCTCTCCGTTCGAGTGGGAATGCAGACCGTAGCCAAACCGTGAACACAGCCTGGATCCAGAGTCTCGAGTTTCAAGTTCAGGCTCTGCCACTTAGTTTCGGGGTGATGTACAAATTGCTTAATCTCCCTAAACCTCAATTTTCTCATCTATAGAATGGGATCATAATAGTACCTATTTCCTAGGGCTGCCACAAGGATTAAGGGAGCTGATACATACAAGGCTCTTTGATAAGCATATGGCAAGCACTCAATAATTAGAAGTCTATTATTATAAGCGGCTGTCTTTTTTTTTTTTTTCAGATTCTATATTTATTTGAAAGAGTGAGCAAGAGGGAGAGAGAGAGCAAGAGTGAGCACAAAGATGGGGAAGAGGCAGAGGGAGAGGGAGAAGCAGGCTCCCCGATGAGTAGGGAGCCTCATGTGGGGCTTGATCCCAGGACCCCAGGATCATAACTCAAGCCAAAGACTCAACTGACTAAGCCCCCCAGGCGCCCCTATAAGTAGCTGTCTTAATCTCACTGATGGCCTACTCATTTGTGATCCAAGAGGAACAAGTAGAATTACAGGTTTGTTCCACCTTAATGGGGATTACTTAGGAATTCCATGAGGAACTCCAAAGAGAACGTAGGACAGGCTTTTAACATTCTGTTGGTGAAGCAGAGTATGACCTTGTACAAAAATCCTCCAAACACTCTCTTAGAAATTATACTGATGACTGCTTTGGAAAGGCAAAAAGCACGTGAAAGATATGGGACCAGAGGTTGCTTTGCAGGGTTCAGACTGGTGCCAGGAGATGCCTGGGTGGCTCAGCGGTTTAGCGCCTGCCTTCAGGTGCGATCCTGGAGTCCCGGGATCGAGTTCTGTATTGGGCTCCCTCCATGGAGACTGCTTCTCTCTCTCTGTGTGTCTCTCATGAATAAATAAATAAAATCTTAAAAAAAAAAAAAAAGACTGGGGCCAAGAAGGTCATACATCATCTTGCATCCTTCCCATGCCAGAAGAATGAATCTGAGTTGTTACTCAGAACCCAAACTCCCCCAAACACTCAGAACGACTACATCACCAGAAGGAAAACCATAGAAACCAAGGACTTGTAAAAACATAGTTAACTGCCTGATGCCTGTTCTTCCACAGCCGATCTGCTCTCCACGCACCTTATGCAAGGTGACCTGCTACAGTTTCTCCTTTTGTACAGTTCCCTGTCCAAAAAACTCCACCTGGACCTCATAAATTATCAACCTTCTTGGTCTTCCTCAACCCCTTATACCCAGAGATGAGGGCACTTCATGTTCATCGTAAGCATAACAAGGCTCCAGGGCATAAACAAGTGTGTGTTTCAGGATTAGGGGCGAAATTAGGAAAATCACCAATCAAGGTGCCTCACAGTTAACCAATGAAATGAAGCATGTGGAGCTGTAGCACGACCCAACAAGGACTTGCAAGTGTGCCACTAAGAGGACTGGCATTTTTGCAACTCTCCAAAGCAGTGGCTGGCGTGCCCTGTGGTGGCTCTCTAGTGTCCCATCAGCGGACCAATGACCAACAATACCATGGCTTTGATCTTGAGTTACTGGATCAGGACAGTGCTCTCCCACTGTCCCTTTCACTGCTCAAATGCCATCTCCGTTCTATGGCCCATCCCTACCTCCCTGTGAAGACCGAAGCCCTCCTCCTCTCCCAGGAAAGCAGGAAGGGAGAGAAAGGGTGGGGATGGGGAATCACCCCTTTAACACAATCACAGTCTCTCCCTAGTTCCTCCCTCTGTCCGTTCAGCCAACGGGGGGAGCCCTGAGCTGACAGTCTCTCCCCCGCTGTGGCCTGGCTGCCTGGCTGCGGGACAGCGAACGTCGAATATTGTTCCATCTTGCAGGACCTGCCCCTTGCCTCTGCTACTTCTCCCTCCCAGCTCTGCTACCTGTAATTCACCTCTACTAGCTCTGTAGTCCTTGGTCCCCTGGCCAAGGATGGACTGGGAAAACCATTAGAACCATCAGAACCATTAGAATTCTGAGTGTGTCTAAATAGTGCTGGACAGGGGAGAAGTGGCTTTGATTCTGAGAATGCTGAACAACCTGACAGTAAAGAACGGCCATTTGCCAAACTAGTCTTTTGCTTGATAGAAATATCCTCTCTCACAAAGCCCATTCACCAAGTCATCTAGAGGCCTATAATATGGTTTTTTGAATGGGGTTACTAACAAGAAAGGATTTTCCTAAGCAACTAACTAATGTTACTTTAACCCCATCGTGAATACATTTCTATTCTGATTGCTATTGTGAGTTGGCCTCCAAGGTTTGAGCTTTCTGGTGAACGAAGGAAAATACGTGCAAAGCTGAGAGCTGAGGCCGGGGCCACGGGCAGACCTCATGGGGGATGAGCACCCCAACCTCACCTGCTCTGCTCTCTGCCCTCTTCCTACACACTGAAGCCAGGGCCATGTCTTACCCATCTTGGTGCCCTCAAATCACCTGGACTTGGGAATTGCATGCACTTGGAATTAAGAATAGAAAATGGGAAGTGAAAGCCCCCAGCAATGCCATACCTGAAACAGCTAACAGCACGTTCCCCCATACTTGCTCATGTGAGATCTTGTACTAAACGAGCTGTGGGCACTTTTAAAAGTCAAAAGAAAAAGAGGTCCTTTTGACCTTGTTCCCCTGAGACTGTAGTCTCTACCTCTCCATTAACGGGGGCTCCATCCCTCCTATTTAAAGCCTCAGGGTCACCTTGGACACGTCAATTTCTTAATCACTCACATTCAATGTGCCAGGAAATCCTGATCTAAAAATGATTCTGAGAGGTTCCTGGGTGGCTCAGTTGCCTTGGGCTTAGGTCGTGGTTCCAGGGTCCTGGGATCGAGGCCCGTGTTGGGCCCTCTCCTCAGTAGGGAGCCTGGTTCTCTCTCTCCCTCTGTCTGCCTCTTCCTCTGCTTGTGCTCTCTCTACCAAATAAATAAAATCTTAAAAAAAAAAAAAGAATAAAAACGATCCCAAACTTGGCTACTTCTCACCACAGCGGCTAGGGAGAGCCTTTTTTTTTTTTTTTTTTTAAGATTTTATTTATTTATTCATGAGAGACAGAGAGAGGCAGAGACACAGGCAGAGGGAGAAGCAGGCTCCCTGCAGGGAGCCTGATGTGGGACTCGATCCTGGGACTCCAGGATCACACCTGGGCTGAAGGCAGACGCTCAACTGCTGAGCCATCCAGACGTCCCTAGGGAGAGCCTTTTAAAACACAGATCAGATCATGGTATTCCTTGGCTCAACACTCCGCTAAGGGTAAACACACAGGCACTCACCTCAGAGGGTGCTCCCCTGACTTCATCCACTATGTTCCCTCTGGCTCCAGCCACTCTGGCCTCCTTATGGACTTTGCACCTCCCTGCACTGCCCCCCCACAAATGTACATGACCATTCCTCCACGAATCTTCATCAAGATGGTACCTTCTTGGAGAGGGCTTCCCCCCAAACTGACTTTAAATCATCCTGAACTCCCTGCACAAGTCTGGTTTCTTCTCTATGGCACCTGGTACTGTATTTTATCAATTTATTTTATTATCAAACCTTCTTTTTTCACTAAATGTAAGATCTATGAGGGAAGAAATTTTATCTTCTGGTTCCTGTTTTATCCCCAGTGTCTAGAACAAGGCCTGGCCCATTGTAGGGTGCTCAATGAATATCTGGTGAAGAATGAATGAAAGGCGCTATGCTTAGAGATGGGAAATATAAGAATTAAAAGAGTAAAACAAAAGCAGGAACGTTGGCTCCAGGGAACATAAATGTGGACACAAATAACTACGGTGTAAGGAGTAACCTGATTATTGCTATGCATACATTGAAAACAAAGATCTATGTCTACACTACAGTAAGAGTGATTCATTCTGACTATAGGGATTAGGACAGGTGACATTTGAGCTAGGCCTTGGATGATGAATAGAATTGCAACATACTGAGAGGGACTAGAAGGCTATCAGCAGAGAAACTGCCTGAAAAGGGAGTAGAAAATATTTGTGGAGAAAAGTTTGTGGGGCTGCGGGGCTGACGTGAGGGGCATTGGTTAAGGAGATGTGACGTGGGAGGCAAGGCTGGGGAGGCATCTGTAGCCAAGCTGTATGGAGCCTGATAGCCTCACTTGGGAAGGGGGTTGAAGGGAATACATTCCTGGGTAAGGGGGGAGGATGGGTATCACTTTATTGAGTAATACAGTGAAGACAGTGCTTTGGGAGGATTAAATTCACTAATACTGTTTACAGTATTGTCAGGAAACATAAAGACATGGGAGATAGAGAAAGAGGCAAAGAGGCCACGGGAAGGGCTGTCATGCCCATGTTCTAGTTACACTTGGGGGTTCTCTGGTTGGGAATGGCGAGCTTGCCAGGATGTGCCCTGTCCTTGTTACCTCACCAAAATCCACAACTGACCAAGGTAAGACAATGTGGAGAGACCACAGCATTGAATATTCTTGAAAGGACTGACATAATGGGAGTAAGCTCCAATAAAACAACACAGAATACATTCTGACAATCAGAGGTCACAAGCACTCAGAATTGTATTTCCTGATGAGTATTATTATTATTATTTTTTAAAAGATTATTTATTTATTTATTCATGAGAAACACAAAGAGAGAGGCAGAGACACAGGCAGAGGGAGAGGCAGGCTCCCTGAGAGGAGCCCCATACGGAACTCGATCCCAGGACCCCAGGATCACACCCTGAGCCAAAGGCAGATACTCAACCACTGAGCTACCCAGGTGTCCCTCCTGAGGAGTATTAAATGATAGATTTACAAAGGTAAAGAGATGCTTTCCATTGGTTTAGGGTACAAAGAAATTCTGGCATCTTAATGCATAGAATAAAAATGTGTACTGTCTTGACAGGCCATCGGAGAGCCAACTGCATGGTCCTGAAGCATTCTCTATGATGTTAAAAATGAGAGGAAAGAGTGTGTTGGGTCGAAATGACCTGCTTTTATTAAAACACAATAGCTAAACCATGACTATAATTCAAAATTAGGTTTCAGGGGGATCCCTGGGTGGCTCAGCGGTTTAGCGCTGCCTTTGGCCCAGGGCCTGATCCTGGAGACCCGGGATCGAGTCCCACATCGGGCTCCCTGCATGGGGCCTGCTTCTCCCTCTGCCTGTGTCTCTGCCTCTCTCTCTCTCTCTCTCTCTCTCTGTGTCGCTCATGAATAAATAAAAGCTTTTAAAAAAACAAAATTAGGTTGAAGAAGCTAAGATTTTCTCAGAAGTGCCATTTTATTCTTTGATTTTTCTTTTTTAAGGACAGAAAAAAAAAGTGTTTTTTCTTTCTTCAAGACATTCACTGTACATTTAGGTAGGCACTATACATTTTGAAAGAGAGAAAAGTATGTCTTGGGAGCCTTGAATTTCATTTTCTAGCTGTGAATGAATAGTTCATTTCTTTTATTTTTATTATTTTTATTTTTATTTATTTTATTTATTTATTTTTTTAATTAAAGATTTTATTTATTCATGAGAGACACAGGGAGAGAGAGACAGGAAGAGTCACAGGCAGAGGGAGAAGCAGGCTCCATTCAGGGAGCCTGATGTGGGACTCGATCCCAGGACCCCAGGATCAGGCCCTGGACTGAAGGCAGGCGCCAAACCGCTGAGCCACCCAGGGATCCCCAGTTCATTTCTTTTAAATTGCAAACAAGTTACTTGCAGCTTTCTCTAGTATCTTCAGAAAAATATCCAAGTGATTGTCTTCTCTATTGTATCTTTCCTTCTTATTTATATACCCACCTAAAAAAACAAGATTGTATTTACATTCATTCAACAAGTCTTTACTGAGTGCCTCCCTTCCCCAGATACTGCTCTGGGTAGTGAGAGGAGAAGACAGCAATTATGAAGGGGCAAGGGTTCTGCCCCCCAAGGCATCTAGAGAAGACAGACACATGAAATGATTACAAATGCAAATATAACAATTTTTGTCATACCAGCAAGCTCTACCCAGCCCAAAATAAAGCGTGTGTAATCCCAAATGAGAGAGCTGGGAAGAGATTAAAGGAGGAGGTGACATTTACAATGCTCTTGAAGGAATTCGCCAAGCAAACAAGCTTCAAAGGGCATTCTGGGCAGAGGGAGAGCCTGAACAAAGCCGCAGAAACACGATTCAGTTTTGAACCTATTTTATCAGTGAGGAGGATTCCAGAACAGTTGCGGTTGCAGTATTGAACTATGGGGGGGGGGGGGGGGGGGCAGTGGGAGCGACTGCAAGGTTCCTGGAGAGAGAGGCACCAGCATCCTGAACCAAAGCAGGAGCTGCTGGGACTATCATGAAACAGACAAACTCAAGAAATACTTTGGGGGCCTGGGGGCAAAAGCAGAAAGAATGCTTGATGCATTTCATTGCTGGGGAGGTAACCAAGGTAGGACCTGCAGTACACATCTTTCAATAAATAGAAACCCTTTAATTTGCTTCCACTGAGGGAATTTTTGTATTTGGGGTAAAGTCGGTTTGGGCTCGGTAAAGGAGAAAAAGTTATCGCATCGATAGGATCCATAGATTTTGTTCTCGAAGAGAGGTATGTCAATGGAAGTACATCCTGGGGATCCAATCAATACTGAAATTGAGTAATAAAACCAGAAGGGACTATCGCTTCCAAATTATACTTCAGTGATTTTTCTCCATTTGAAATGGCCACAAACCAGAAAACCTAATTAAGATGCAGGGAGAGAAAATGAGACTGCAGATTTACAGGAGATAAAGATTTATGGAAACTCAATGATAATCAGGATAAAGAGATTAGAACAGCTCGTTAATTAAAGGATAACATTCCATTCTTTGTTTTTAATTGTTCAACAGAGAGAGATACCCAGTTCTCTCTCTCAGGCAGGAAAATGCTTAACAGCTTCTGTTTGTAGTTACAAAGTGACACCCCTGGCTGCCCGTGGATGTCCGTCTGTTTTTCTGTGGCCTCACGCAACAAATCCCTAAACTCTGCTGCAGGGGGGCCTCCGATCACTTTCACCTCCTCTCACTCCTTCCCTGGAGGACTGTAGCTGCCCACATTACCAACAGGCAGGGTGGCCGCACCTCTAGCCACTGCACCTTGGGTTCTAAAACCCTCTTTGCCCAAGGTCTGGTAGGGCAGGTGGTGCAAAGCCCACTTCTTGGCCCAAGGAAAGAGATTGTAAACAGGAAAGGGGAAGTATGCATTTTGGGGTTGGAGCTGAGAAGACAAGAGCGACTACAGGAGGCATTAAAAATAACTAGAGCAAACTTCTTCTGACAGCCAATGCTGGCCCCATCTGCTAAACTGGCCTGCCACTTTGAGACTCTGGAATCAGCCTGCCTGGAAAGTACTTCCTAGGTAAATAATAAAATCATAGCGACCACATTATGATGATAAGATATGGGCAGCAGTTAATACACTATGCACCTGATATTCTGCTAAGCCCTTTGTATGAATTCTCAAGTTCTCTGAGAACTCTGTGAGGTACAGACCATTACTATTGTCAATTTACAAATAAGAATACAAAGGCTTACAAGGGTTTAACGTCTTGCTCAGGGTCACACAGCCAGTAAGTGGTTAAGTCCCAGCTCTTGCCCACTACGTTCTACTAAAGTCTATTATCCTTTATTATACTCACCACTTACTGAAAAAACTCAATGAACTACAAAGCATGGATGATGTTCTAATTAATTAAATTTAGATTTTTTAAAAGATTTTATTTATTTATTCATGAGAGACAGAGAGACAGGGAGAGAGAGGCAGAGACACAGGCAGAGGGAGAAGCAGGCTCCATGCAGGGAGCCCGATGTGGGACTCGATCCCGGGACTCCAGGATCATGCCCTGGGCCGAAGGCAGGCGCTAAACCGCTGAGCCACCTGGGCTGCCCCAATTTAGATGGTTTTGCTTTGAAATCTTACTGACCATCTTTCTAAAATCTATCTTACCTCAGGAAAGACAATATACTCAGCATAACTATGTCTTTTACTGGTGACTGAGGGTCTTCTGCTGAGAATCATGATTTGTCTCCCATGGTATGTCTTAGCCTTTCCCCATATAATTCTTTTTTTTTAAATTGTATTTATTTATTTGAGAGAGAAAGAGAATGAGCGGGGTAGGGGCAGAGGAAGAAGCAGACTCCCCGCTGAACAGAGAGCCCAACTCAAGGCTTAGGGCTAGACTCAGGGTTTGATCCCAGGACCCTGGGATCATGACCTGAGCCTAAAGGCGGATGATCAACTGACTGAGCCACCCAGGCGCCCCTCCCCCCATGTAATTCTTAACCCATCTTTCTGGAACCAATTCCATTGCCAGCCAATCTATGAAGGATTTTTCCCTCAACACCAACCCACGGTGGGTTTTTTGGGCAAAACATTGCCCACACTTCAGATTTTTCAGTAAATCTGAATCTTCAGATTTACAGAGAGTAAATCTCAGGTATTTCAAAATCGGATACATGGATATTGTGCTGCCTTTGTTAAGGTTTCCAGAGTTTCCTTCCCTACAGGTTTCTGGTTAAGAGTGGGCCACAAGAGATATTTTGACATGAGATTTGGAGGTAAATGTGAAGTAGTAGCCATTAAAAAAATTATTTTGGAATAATTTTAGGTGTAGGGAGCATTTCTGCTTTTATGTCGGAAGGTTAGGGCAGGTGCTTTGGTAGCTCCCACATCACACATGGTTGTTCATCTGCTGGCTTCCTTCTTGCTGCAGCCACTTCCCTTCGTCCAGAATCCCATTCAACTTCGCCAACCGCTAGGTCAGGAGCGTGTTAGTTCCATGATGGAGGCACCAGCTTCTCTGGTGGGACATCCACTTCATCAAGGTTGCAGTCAGGAGAACTGACTCAGTCCCAGTCTGTCCTCAGGGGTTCTAGTTCACGTTCATGAGTTCCACTGTGTGCTTGTGGGATTCAGTTTTCCTTTGCCCCATTCTCAGCATCTTTTCCTTCCCAGTGTCTATACAGTGGACTTCAATCTCCAGCACAGAAGTGAAGGCAATAGCCTTGCACAGTTTAACTGGTTTTACAGTTGTGTTATGTTCAAATCTCTGTAATCATTCATAAATGTGTGTGTGTGTGTACCTACACATCTCCATTTGTGGTTTTGCTTCTCTCTTTGAGCCCTTCTATCTTTTTTTTTTTTTTTGAGCCCTTCTCTCTTTGATGCTGCTTTATCAGCATGCAGACGGTTAAATGATTTTGCTAGTACAGTTCGCATCCTAGAGGTTGTTAAGGACAAAGCAGGACATCATAAGGAAATCTACCCCTATGTCATCCAGGAACTTAGACCAACTTTAAATGAACTGGGAATCTCCACTCCAGAGGAACTGAGCCTTGACAAAGTATAAACCCCAAGGACGGGCTTCTCAATGATTTATTCATAATGCTACTTGATTGTAAACAATGATCTGGAAATACTGATAACATATTACCTAATTTGAACAAGTTTTCCTTTATTGGGACCAAACCATGTAATGGTAACTTAGACTTTGATAAAAGGGAAATGAGTTTGAACTGGAAATAGATAGATAGATAGATAGATAGATAGATAGATAGATAGATAGATAGAGGTTGAAACCTTGAATCCAATGAAAACATTGCTTTTGGATGGTAAGATCTCATGCCGATGACTTATTCATACCCAGAAGCCAAGATCAAGAAAGAGAAAGAAGGGGTAAGAGAGAGTAAAAAGGGGTCATGGATGCAGAAGAAATGAAAGTAATTCGTGATACTATAACACAGGTCTACTTCATGCCCAACACTGTGGTTGGTGCTAGAAAATAATAAAGAGCAACAGAAACCCTAGACCTTATAATCTATGGAGGAGGAAAGACTCTTAGCTAACTATAATCCAATAAGTGCTATATAATTGGCATGAATAAAGTGCTGCTATGGGCAAACAGAGGAGGAAGTCATTAAGTGTGTTTTAGAGGGTTGGGGAAAGTTCTGCTCGAGAGGTAACATTGACACTGGGCCATGAAGAATGATTAAGAAGTTCACTAGTTCATGGATTCTCAAACTTTTGCAGGCACCAGAACCAACTGGGTCAAGTACAGGAAGAAATGGAAAGTTACAGGGCACTAGATGCACCTTCAAGCTTTTGTTGAATGAGTGATTTCTTTAGCTTCGCTAATGTGTTATTTTTGTAGGACAAAAATGTTGTGTTCAGTGGAAAACTATGCATTATCTAGAAGACAGCCCTCCAGGTTATCTGATTCTATAGGAGCCATTTTACAACTGTAAATTCTAAGTAACTGAGAGCAAGACAAAATCATTCTTTATCTATAGACATGCAGATTCTGTTCTGTCTAGTGGAAGTTTCAACCGATTCCCTTGTGAAAAAACCACTTCTGTGAAAAAACCACTTCTGCTTCCATTTGCACATTTATTCATTCATTCCATATTGTTTATCTATAATTTAACATTGTTGATCTATAAATTTTTTAAAAATTCTCTTTGAACTGGTTATAACATCTGCCTGGTTCCCTCATTGATTAATGACTACAATAAAGTTTATAACACTGTTCATTTTTATATCTGTATGAGAGTCACGAATTTACCAAATTCTAAATATTATTCTTTCACAGTTTCAAACTTTTAAGGAAAAGCCAATTTTAAAGCTAAATATATTATACTAGAACATGTAAAAATATGGGAAGCTACCCAAATTCTTTTGAAAATAGAGTATTTCTGGGACGCCTGGGTGGCTCAGCAGTTGAGCGGCTGCCTTTGGCTCAGGATGTGAACCCTGAGTTCCGGGATCGAGTCCTGCATTGGGCTCCTGTATGGAGCCTGCTTCTCCTCCCTCTTCCTGTGTCTCTGCCTCTCTCTGTGTCTCTCATGAATAAATAAATAAAACCTTAAAAAAAAAAAAAAAGAAAATAGAGTATTTCTGGTATCAAAGACTGATGAATATATCTCCAAAAGATATAGACTAATTTTATTTCTTAAACACTTAAACACTTTTTTTATTTTGGGAGGGATGTATGTGAGCAAGGGGAGGGGAAGAAAAGGAGACAAGCAGACTCCCTGCTGAGTGAGGAGCCTGCCATGGGGGTCTTGATTCCACAGATTTCTGAGATCATGACCTGAGCCAAAACCAAGAGCTGGATGCTTGACTGATTGAGCCACTCAGACACCCCAGAATAAATATTTTTGACATAAAACTTCAAGTTTTATAGTTCTTTACCAAAAATTAAAAATTCTTCACTCTTTATTTAAATACCCACAGCTTAGGATCCCTGGGTGGCACAGCGGTTTAGTGCCTGCCTTTGGCCCAGGGCGCGATCCTGGAGACCCGGGATCGAATCCCACGTCGGGCTCCCGGTGCATGGAGCCTGCTTCTCCCTCTGCCTGTGTCTCTGCCTCTCTCTCTCTCTCTCACTGTGTGCCTATCATAAACAAATAAGGGAGATTTCAAAGCACATTCAGTCTCTTAGTGAATTATGAAACCACAAAAATATTTTCTGATCAATTAGAGAATGTGAATCAGGAAAAGAGTCATCTATCCATGGGTTTTGGTTTTTGTTTAAAGATGTATTTATTTTAGAGAGAGGGAGAGAGAGCAAGCATGCCGGGCAGGGGGAGGGGCAGAAAGAGAGAGAATCCTCAAGCAGACTCCCCAAGCTGAGCATAGAGCCCAACCAGGGCTGGATCCCACAACTCATAAGATCATGCTCTGAGCTGAAGTCAAGTTGGATGCTTAACTGACTGAGCCACCCAGCATGGATTTTAGTATCAACAAATTTGGTTTGTTTTGGAAGAGGTTGCCACTTAGAACTTTCCTTTTACTGAATTTAGTTCATATTCAAAACTGAAGTCAATGCCTTACCCTAATCTTTAAACCTTGGTTTTGACAACTGTAGTTTGGCAGGCAAGCTACTTTTTAGAACAAAGTATCTCACAGTTAAAGACTGCAACTTTAGGGAATAAAATTCAGAATAAATGAAAAGAATAAGCCACAACTAAGTATGAGTTATTTCAGAAGGGTGAAAATGGGTTAGAACTTTTTAAAAAAGATTTATTTATTTTTAGAGAGTGGGGAGTAGAGGGAGAAGGTGATGGAGATAATCTCAAGCAGACTCCCCACTGAGTATGTAACCCAATACAGGGCTTGATCCCAGGACCCTCAGATCATGACCTGAACCCAAATCAAGAGTCAGACACCTGGGTTGCCTGGGTGGCTCAGATGGTTAGGTGTCTGCCTTTGGCTCAGGGTCTCAGGATCCGGCCCTACATTGGGCTCCCTGCTCAGCAGAGAGCCTGCTTCTCCTACTCCCTCTGCCTTTCCCCTCCATTTGTGCACATTCACTCTCTCTCAAATGAATAAATAAAGTCATTAAAAAAAAAAAAAAGAATCAGACACTTGGAACCAACTGAGCCATCCAGATGCTCTGCTGGGTTAGAAATTTTATTAATATCCATTCTTTTTTTAAAAAAGGAAAAACAATCTTATTCTTTAAATAGATACTAAAAGGGCACTAAGATTTGAAGGGAATTTGATATGCCACCCCAAAACATGCCTCTTTGACATAAGAATTGTTTTGAGGTGAAGGCATTAGAGTTCCTGAAATCCGTTATCTATCTACAAGAAGAACCTCTCCAAAGAAATCAATTGTCATAAATCCCCCACCGGAAGTGACTCTGTACCCAGATACTGTCACACACTAGCATGTCTCCTATTTTCCTGAAGGCCCATATGTCTTCCCAAAGTTGTCTGCTTTTCCAGAAGTGCCTCCTTTTCCCTTCTCCTAGGAAGTTAGATATATGCACCCCTAGTGTATAAATGACATACAACTTTATGTTAGACCACAAGTTCTCCCCACCCTTTTAAGTTACTCATCTCTGGGCACTTCCCTGTGTGAGTGGGAATTCACATGCTAATAAACTTCTTTGTTTTCTTTTATTCATCTGCCTTTTGTCATCCCAATTTATAGGACCCCAGGTAAAGAATCTAAAAAAAGGTATAAGGACAAAGAACTTTTTCTCCCTATAGTTTCTACACCCATTCCTTATTTTAAAAAGTAGCAGCAGCAGCATTAAGAAAACCAGGAATAGTAAGCTATTTACTTTTTTTTTGTAAGCTATTTCTTTAATATAAATTTAAAAAGATCTTTCTAAAATCAATAGTCAGAACCAGGATGCCTGGGTGGCTCAGTCAGTTGGGCTTGTGATTCTTGGTTTCGGCTCTGGTCATGATTTCAGGGTCCTGGGATCAAGCCCCGTGTCAGGCTCCCACTCTGCAGGTAGTCTGCTTATCTCCCTCTGCCCCTCTCTGACCTCATGACTCTCTTTCTCTAAAATAAATAAAGTTAAAAAAAAAAAACACAACAAAACCAATAGCCAGAACCATTCTTTTTTTTTTTTTTTTTTAAGATTTTATTTATTTCTTCATGAGAGACACAGAGAGAGAGGCAGAGACTTAGACAGAGGGAGAAGCAGGCCCCCTACAGGGAGCCTGATGCAGGACTCAATCCTAGGACTTCAGGATCATGACCTGAACCAAAGGCAGATGCTCAACCACTGAGCCACCTAGGTAACCCACCGGAATCATTCTTAACTATGAAATCATAAGAAAGCATTCCCTTAAAATAAAAAAAAAATTAATGGTGGACTCTCTGAGTATTTACCAAAGTTCTGGATGGTCTGGACAATGCAGTGACACTTATAAAATAGATATAATAAGTATAATATTATGAAGGAGGAGGCAAAATCAAATGTTCGCTTCCGCTGAACTGGTTTACCAATCTCACTAAAACTCACCCATGCAAAAGGTTTAACTGAAAAACTATTAGATTTAACAAGAGAAGTGAGCAAAGTGGCTGGATAAAACACAAACATCTAAAAATCAAAAGCCTTTCTGTGTACTAGCAATAACAAGTACAAGATATAATAGAAAAAAGTGCACATTGACAGTGTGCAAGATGTAAAATCTGAAGAACTTTGCTAAAAGGTAAAAAGAAGATCCAAATAAAGAGACAGTAAAAAGTTGTCAATTCTGTGCATATTACTCACAGCAGTGTGTCTCTAAATGGGGTCTACGGATGACTGCCTTAAAATCCCTTGATGCTTGTTAAAATGCAGATTCTTGGGCTGGACCCAGACTTAGCAGAATCACAAGAGGGGGAAGGGGAAGTTTTCAAGAAAGCTGTCTTCTTACCAAGCTCCCCGAATGATCCCAACACACATTAAAGTTTAGCAACCACAGCTTTGTAGGTTCATAAAATTTCAATAAGATTCCAACCTCATCTAGAATGAATGAGAGCCAGTACGGGGGCTGCCCTAACATTTGTCAAAGTAGATCATAAACTTAAAGTATATACGTACGGTACATCATAAGCTTCAGCAATAAAAATGATGTGGTTTTTTATTGCAAAAAACAACAAACAAATCAACTTCACAGAAGAATCCCAAGACAGATTCTTGCATTAAGTAAAATTGTTTCCATGTGTTAATTATTGCATCACAAGAAAACGGCTGCATGTTTTAAAACCCAATATGGAGGCTATGTTTGGAATGATTTGATGCTACATGCAAGAAAAGCAACTTGACTGGGAAGGCCACAGGTACATGTGTGTAAGGAATAATTATATTACTTAAAATTTAAAAATTATCTATTTTTATTGGGCGGGATGAAGTAGAGGGGGAGAGAATCTCAAGCAGGCTCCATGTCCAGCTCAGAGCTGACACAGGGCTGAATCTCACAACCCTGAGATCATGACCTGAGCTGAAATCAAGAGTTGGATGCTCAACTAAATGAGCCACCCAGGTGCCCCAAAATGTTTTTTTTTTTTTTTTTTACTTTTTGATCAGTCAAGTACAGACCTAGAAAAATACCATGGAGAGAAGTATGGAGGTGAAAGAAATTGATTATACTCACAGGTCCTACAAGAGGGAGGTATGGCATTCCACTCGGGGACTACATGGGAGGATGCCCAAGGAGTGGGCTCAACCAAGCAGGTGGGAAGCAGAGAGGGGACAGGAGAAGAAACGAGAGAGGGAGAACCCATGTGCAAGTGCCTTAACTGGGGATCACAGGAGAGGGCATAAATAAAAGAAGTGGAGGCGTTTCACCAGTGCATTTGAATGTCACTAGGTCACAGACAGGGGAGGGTGAGAAGGGATACTCATGGCAGGGACCAGCTTTATCACACTGGTGCACCTGGCTGCCTATAATGGTGCTTATAGCCCATTAGTAGGGATATTGAAGCATCAGGAAAATATGAAGTTTTTAAAAGTTATAAGGCAATTGATCCTATGATGCTTTAACATCATTAACAATACCAACTGGGATGGATAACACTTGCATCTGGGTTGTGGAGATGTTAAGGGTGAACAGGACAGGGAGTCTCTGGGTGGCTCAGCAGTTTAGCACCTGCCTTCAGCACAGGGCGTGATCCTGGAGACCCGGGATCGAGTCCCATATCGGGCTCCCTGCATGGAGCCTGCTTCTCCCTCTGCCTGTGTCTTTGCCTCTCTCTCTCTCTCTCTCTCTGTGTGTGTGTATGTCTCTCATGAATAGAATAAATAAATAAAATATTTTTTTAAAAAAGGGTGAACAGGACAGTCTGATTTAGCCACTGGAAGGCAAACTGATAAAGGTGACAGCTAGGAAAAGTGCTATTGGGCATTTGATGAGAAAATATGCAACCAGGCACCCTACTCTATGGGCAATAACCAAGAGCACAGACCAGGTATCACTGATTTTAGAAGAATCTATACATTAGATTGGTTACATTATGAAAGATCTTTACCTCTTAGCCCATTCCTCATAGTTTGGCCTGTACCTATCCAGTTAATAATGTCATATAGTAAGAGGTACCCTGAATGGACAAACTCCTCCTTCCCTGGCTAGTAAACAGTCAAGGGCCAGTCTGTTACCATTTGGGTTAGGGACTCATGGATTTGTTGCATAGGGGAACAATGTTTTGTGCAGTCTTTGAAGGATTAGAAAGGGCTGCTGAAAGGTGCTGGTTGGCAGTTATGATTTGATTTTGTTTACGAAAGGCTGCTATGCTGGTGCCATTGCTGGCTGCTCCTGTGGTTATGGCAAGTCCTATTACGATGGGAATAAATACTGTCTGTTTGCCTGGCCTTCTTGGGTTGATGGAAATGGGGAAGTACCTAGTGAATAAAGAACTATGGGAATCCCCAATGTAACCACTGCACCCTAGGGTATGGTTTAATTAGGGAAAACATGCAGGGGAGTCAACATAGTAAAATACATAAATAAAGTGCTGTGTCTGAGTTTGGGCCACAATAGTATTGGAAGGTGTCATTCAGAGAATGCAGTACCTGTGAGAAAGAGGTGTTGTGCTTAACCAAGGGAAAAGAGTGATTGTGGTGGTCATGGTTGGAGACACAAGGCAAGAAATTGTGGTGGAAATATGGGGGAGGGTGGGTAGGAAAAGGAAAAGGAAAAGACACCAGGGAATGGGTGATTGTCTCCTCAGAAGTAAAGGGGATGACAGATATCTGGCAGGTGCCTCCAGAGGAAAGCAATAATCTCCATCAATTTTAGTAACCTATACCAAATTTCCCTTTAGGCATGGAAGTGTAGGGTGTACGTTTTAGCAGAGAGCAATGAGTGTACTAGAACCATGGGCTAAAGCAGACAGCAAACTCAGGCAGAAAAGTAAAATATATCCTGTGTCTTCTTAATGCCATAGGAGAGGTTGGCCACGGGGTTCCCTGAGGTGGAGATTTTAGTGTAAGAAGTAAAGTCACCCTCCAATGGTGATGTCTTGGATTGGAGCAACATCACTTGGGGCCATATCATCTCCAGCTGTGAGCTTCTGGGCTGGGGCAATGTTGTCTATGATGTGGGATTGAGTATGTCCACTTGAGTGGGTCTTCAGACTATAAACCAGTGAAAGCACCCAGATCAGCAGTAACCAGACCAACAGTCAACAAAATGGGGTACAGCTGCACTTGACAGGGTTTTTGTTTTAGTTTTTGGTGGAAGTTTAGGTTCAAATGGTTCTCTTATCAGAGAAGCAAGAAAAGCAAGCTTTCTGGCCAGTATCTATGGTTAATGAGTCCCAGAAGAGTATGTGCCCTTGATCTGGCCTCCAGCCCTATGAGATGGGGATAAGACTGAACATTTATAAAAATAAGTTAAGAGGGCAGCCTGGGTGGCTCAGTGGTTTAGCGCCGCCTTCAGCCCAGGGCGTGATCCTGGAGACCTGGGATCCAGTCCCACGTCAGGCTCCCTGCATGGAGCCTGCTTCTCCCTCTGCCTGTGCCTCTCTCTCTCTCTCTCTCTCATGAATAAATAAATAAAATCTTAAAAAAAAAGTTAAGGGGGGGGGGTACCTGGGTGGCTCAGTTGGTTGTGTCTGCCTTTGGTTCAGACCATGATCTCAGGGTCCCAGGATCAAGCCCTGTGTTGGGCTCCCTGCTTGGTGGGGAGCCTACTTCTTCCTCTCCTTCTGCCCCTCCCCGTGGCTCGAGCTCTCTATCTCAAATGGATAAATAAGATCTTTATAAAAAATAAATTAAGGCCTGGGACAAGATAGAGAACTTTAGAGTTTACTTGTTGTATTACTTGTTGTATTAGTATATGAAAAGGAGAACATATGTCTCTCAATTAAACCAACTGAGACCTATCATGAAAGTTCTATCAACTACCCCCTTTCAAGAGTCCAGCATTATGTATTTTGAAATGTGCAAATGTGTGTCTTAGTTACTACCAGTAATGTTTGCAAATCTGAAGGGAACAAGGAGTGTTTTGGGAGATCCATGTACTGTGGCCTTAATACATGCAGAAGCATGTGTGATTTAGATTTATATTTTGGCTATCTGTGAGACGAGAGATTTCTAAAATATTTTCCTTGAAGGAGATAATTTTTAGACAGTGGCCCAAGTTCATAATAAATGTGAGGATGTTGCCATAAGTGGCCAGGGCATCCGGCGTTAAGAGACTGTCTGAAGTCTGGCCAAGAATGTTGTTTCTCTGGTTCCATTCTTTATCAGGGACGTTCTTGCGAAGGGATAGAAAGCAACATTCTACGGGCCTCAAGTGATGGCCAGTAGTACATAGGACATGGACCTCCACTGCTATTCACCCAGTCAATCCCAAGAGGGTCTCCAGGTAGTCACAGGGACTGGGAGAGCGGTAACCTCCTCTAGCATCCTGGCATCTGGCAAGAAACCAAGGACAGGAGAAGCAGATAGAATATGCCAGGGGGTCCAAGCTTGGCTCCATCTTGTCTTAAGGAAGCCCCAGGAGACATCACAAGCTTGTGTTCTGATCCAAAGCATAAGATGCAGTTGGCTAGGGAGGGTCGCAGGCTCAGGATCTGTGAGAGTCTCTATTTCCAGGAGAGCCCCATAGGTGGCCAGTCACTGGTTGTTTCGATGGAGTATTACATGAGATGGAGAAGGGCAGTTTCTTTCATCAGAAGCCCTGGGGCAACCAGGGCCACCATAAATGGTCCACAGATTCCAGGAAGTATGAAAAGAGGTTGCCAACACCTCTATGGTGAAGGAATTTTTGAAGGCACTAACAGGGGTGCCTGTTGATTCTTTTTAATGTTTTTCCAGTTTGTTTGTTTGTTTATTTAAGTAATCTCTACACCAAGGTGGGACTCGAACTCATGATGCCTAGATCAAGAGTCACATGCTCTTCTAACTGAGCCAGCCAAGGCACTCCCCAGGATATACCCAATCCCCCATCCTAGACAACATTGCCCTGGCTCAGTTGAATTTAACTGAGTAAAATTTGTAAATGAAGAGTATGTTACCAGAACCCAACAAGTACTAAATGATATCAGACTTAAGTGTCATTAACAGGTGTTATCAAGTGAGTCTCCTTGAAAAAAGAATGTTATTAATCTAATGTCCTGGAGAAAGGTGGATGTAGTCAAGGTCTGAAAGACTGTGTGATAGAGAAGCTGTTAAAATACCCCGTGGGTAGGCGAGGAAACGTATACGGTGTCCCTTCAGAGGTGGAGGCAAACTGCAGCTGAGACTGAACAGACACTGAATAGAACACCTGTAAGAGTGCCAACCTGTAAGAGCAAAATGTTTACCAATTGTTGATTGAACAGAATCAGTAATTCCAACAATATTGGGTGTTATGTACAAGGGCCTGGGAAGATGGGACCACAGCACTAAACTTGCAGCAATCCATCAGGAGGCACTATTAGTTATTTTTCAGATTTAGGAACAGACAAAATTACACTGTCAGATGGAGAAGTAGTGGGGATAATCACTCTTTTATTTATTAGGTTTTACATAATAATTTTTAATCTTTGAAGGTCCTATTTTATTTGGGGCCATATTAACAATCCTAACTGGGATCCATGGGGTTCCATTTATCACGTCAATTAGTAAAGTGCCAAAAACTTATGTTAATTTTAATTTATTATTCATTATATCAGAGCATCTATGTCTAACATGGAATATTTTAGGTCAATGAGTACTATGACTATGGGAAATTTAGACAAGGCTACAGTTAAAGTGATGCATACTTATTTTTTCCTCTATTTTACAATTAGTTACTTTTTAAAGATTATCAGAGCATATATTTATTAATTGATTGATTTTAAAGATTTATTTATTTATTTATTTATTTATTTATTTATTTATTTGAGAGAGAGAGAGAGAGAGAGAGAGAGAGCATGAGCGAGGGGAATGGCAGAGAGGGAGAAAAGCAGACTCCCCACAGAGTAGGGAGCCAGATGCAGGGCTGAAGGCAGATGCCTAACTGACCGAGCCACCCAGGCACATAGGGCATATGTCTAAATTCAGTGGGATGGGGGTGCCTGAGTGGTTCAGTCGGTTAAGTGGCCAACTCTTGGTTTCGGCTCAGGTCACGATTCCACAATTATGGGACCCAGCCCTGTGTCAGGCTTTGTGCTCAGCACTGAGTCTGCTTCAGATTCTCTCTCCCTCTCACTCCCACTCACTTTCTCTCTCAAATAAATAAATAAAATTAAAAAAAAATTCAGTGGGGTGCCCAAGTAGAACTCTAATTTGAGCCCCAGTATTAAGCCCAAGAGTTTTGCCAACTGGCGCATTTTAAGTATTTTATTTATTTATTCATGAGAGACACACAGAGAGAGGCATAGGCAGAGGGAGAAGCAGGCTCCCTGTGGGGAGCCCAGCACGGGACTCAATCCCAGAACTCTGGGATTGCGACCAGAGCCAAAGGCAGATGCTCAACCACTGAGCCACCCAGGCGCCCTGTGACAATTTAATTCTAAGGTCACTCTCATTATGTCAATAGGTAGCGGCACTTGAAAGTGCCCAGGCACTGACCTAAGAGATCTGTAACCTCAAATGAGCTGAGACACCTCCTCAGGTGTTTTTGGGGAGAGCAGGATCCAAGGGCTCCTTCCCCTCCCCCATCCCACCCCTTATTCTTTTTTTACATTGAGCCACCAGTTTGCATGGGACCCACGATCCCCCATGGGGCTGGCGCCGGAAAGGATATCTGCAAGGGATGCAGCAGAGAAAGCGTCACCAACCCCAGGAGCATCGGCCCTTAGAAGGCCCTCCTGTGGACTCTCCGATGCCTGGGGCGGGGGGGGGGGGGGTCTGACACCAAAGGGGAAGGGAGGAGCACTGTCCCTTCATGAGTGTCCTCAGAGACACGCCAGACGGTGGCGTGGACAGGGTCACAGCCCGCACTGCAGGGCACACTAACCTCAGCTCCGCCCCGAGGAGCCCAGGCGCGGGGACCGCGTGCGAAATGCCAGCTGCCCGGTGGCTTGGATCCCGGGGCCACAAGATGAGTCTCCCCGTCTTGCTAGGCTCACTCAGGCTGGGAAGCGCAATCCTGGGGGGTCCCCTGGGGCTGGGGCACCGGGCTGCGCACCAGAGCTCAGCAGGACGCCCAGCCACCAGCAGGTGGGCCCAGTCGCAGGCCAGTCGCCAGCCCCAGCCGGAGCATCCAAAGGCACCGCGGGGGCTTTCCGTCCTTACTTAGAGCAGCCCACCCTCCCCGCCAACTGTGTTGTAAGGAATCATTGTAACTGATTTTTTTTTTTTTTTTTTTTTTGCAGGGGCTGATGAGTTTGGTGCGGGCGTGGGATAACAGCCCGGAGGGGCATATGTACGAAAGTGAAAGAGACTGACAATGTGCACACGTCCTAGAAGACCAAGGCATGACAGGAGAGGGATCACGTGGGAGGGGAGCCCAGCGCATGCCCCAGCCCCACCCGAGGAACTCGCCACCGGAGGGAGGACCCTACTAGGGGTCAGAGGGGAGGGCACCAGCAAAAGGCGACAGGGGTCGTCGTGGTGGGTCTGAATGTCATTAGATCACAGTCAGGGGACAGCTGGAGAGAGGGGACCGAGTGGCAGGGACCAGCCTAGCACACTAAGCTGGCAGCTCTCCTCTGCAGGGCACCTACCTCCTTCCAGTGGGAATGCCCAGGCAGCAGGAAAAATGGAGGATCCCATTTACACCGAAGTACACATGAAAACCAGAATGAGGGGGGCATGGAATTTCCAGTCAGGAGATGAGCTGCATATGTAAAAAGGTGTAATGAAACATCAAAAAGGGCCTACGAGTTGGAAAGGAAGGAAGGAAAGAAAGAGAAAGAAAAGAGAAAAAAAAAGACTCGGAATGTAGACAATAAAGTGGGACTGAGCTCGTACACTGGCAACTCTGTGGTAGGTTCTGGAGCCAATAGCAGCAATGGTTTCTGTATTTAACAACATCCACTATCTAAGATGGTTAAGGCCTGCTAGTCTAAGATAAACTGTAAAATACAGGTTTCTCAACAGCAATGCTATTGACATTTTGAGCTGGATAATTTTTTCTTGGGGGAGGAGCTGACAGATGCATGGTAAGATGTTCAGCACCATCCCTGCCTCTAGCCATTGGATGCCCATAGCACTCCTAGCCCTGTGATGACAAACAAAAAGGTCTCCGGCATTGTCAAATGTCCCTGAGAGGCAAAAATTACTTCTGGTGGAGAACCACTGCTTTAAAGGAAGTAATGAGGGCAGCCCGGGTGGCTCAGTGGTTTAGCGCCGCCTTCAGCCCAGGGCATGATCCTGGAGACCCGGGATCAAGTCCTGCGTCGGGCTCCCTGCGTGGAGCCTGCTTCTCCCTCTGCCTGTGTCTCTGCCTCTCCCTTTCTCTGTGTCTCTCATGAATAAATAAAATCTTTAAAAATAAAAAAAAAATAAAAAAAATAAAGAAAGTAATGAGGAATAAGGAAATTATGAATAAATGTGCTGGGAAAAATCCATTTTAAAATGGGAGAGGGCACCTTGGTGGCTCAATGATTAAGCATCTGCCTTTGGCTTAGAATCATGATCCCAGGGTTCTGGGATGGAGTCCCACATTGGGCTCCCTCTAGGGAGTCTGCTTCTCTCTCTGCCTATGTCTCTGCCTCTCTTTCTGTGTCTCATGAATAAATAAATAAAATCTTTTTTAAAAAGAAGTAAAATAGGGCAGCCCGGTTGGCTCAGCGGTTTGGCACCTGCCTTCATCCTAGGGCGTGACCCTGGAGACCCCGGATCGAGTCCCACGTCAGGCTCCCTGCATGGAGCCTGCTTCTCCCTCCGCCTGTGCCTCTGCCTCTCTCTCTCCATCTCCTCTCTGTGTATTCTCATGAAAATATAAAATCTTAAAAAGTAAAATAGGTGAAAACTTCATAGATACATTCCAGGTGAAATAAAGAGTAAAATATAAAACTTGAAGCTATAACATGACTGAGAAACTGAGGTGAATATTTAGGTAATGTCTGGATACAGAAGCATTTTCTGAAGTTGTTATTTATTTATTTATTTATTTAAAGATTTTATTTATTTATTCACGAGAGACGCACAGAGAGAGGCAGAGACACAGGCAGAGGGAGAAGCAGACTCCATGCAGGGAGCCCGATGTGGGACTCGATTCCAGGACTCTGGGATCACGCCCTGAGCCGAAGGCAGATGCTCAACTGCTGAGCCACCCAGGCGTCCCCATTTTCTGAAGTTTAGAAACAATTAAGAAATCACAAGAGAAATATTGATATCCTTGACCACATAAGGCTAAACTTTTGGAAAATTAAAAGGTAAATGACAAACTGGGAAAATATTTACATGTAATATGACAAAGGGCTAATATTCTTTGTATGTAATGTCAGTATCAATAAGAAAACAACTAATGTATCAAAAGGAAAATGGGCAAAAGGCTTGAACAAAGATTTTATAGAAGAATTACAAATGTCCATATTAAATACATAAAAATGTTGTCAACTTCCCCAACAATTAATGGAATGAAATTTAAAAATAATGAATTTCCATTTTTACCCCATCCAAGAGGCAAATATATGTATGTATGTGTATGTGTATATATATATGGTATATAATGGTAATACTTAATACAGGTGAAGGTGTAGATAAATGGGTACTCTCTATACCACTGTTGATAAATGAGCCAGGCCCTCTTACACATTTTGGAAAACAATATGGTCTTAAGTATTAAGAGGCTTAAGAAGGCTCCTATCCTTTGTATTTCTACTCACAGAAAGTATACTGAGTTGAACTGTGTCCCCCTCAAAAAAGACATGTCCAAGTCCTAACCCCTGACCTTATCTGGAAATAGGACCTTTGTAGATATAATGAAGTACCGTGAGAAGAAATCATCATGGATTTAGGGTGGGCACTAAATCCAATGACTGGTGTCCTTACATAAGGAGAGGACACAGACACACACAGGAAAGAAGCCCATGTGAAGACAGAGGCAGACTCTGGAGTGATGTTGCCACAGTCCAAGGAGCTCCAGGAGCCACCAGAAGTCAGAAGAGGCAAGGAAAGTTTCTCTCCCTAGAGCCTTCAAAGGGAGCATGGCCTGGCTGACACCTTGGTTTTGGGTTCTTGGCCTCTGGAACAGTGAGAGAATAAATTTCTGCTGTTTTTAAGCCGCTACAATTGTGGTGGTGCTTGGAGACTAATAGCTATGGAAACAATCGTTGATATAAATGAAAGTTTATATGTAGAGATGTTCATCTCTGCATTATTTGTTACAGCAAAAATTAGGAAAAACTTAAAGCAATGAAAACTAAATGAAGGGGATCCCTGGGTGGCGCAGCGGTTTGGCGCCTGCCTTTGGCCCAGGGCGCGATCCTGGAGACCCGGGATCGAGTCCCACATCGGGCTCCCTGCATGGAGCCTGCTTCTCCCTCTGCCTGTGTCTCTGCCTCTCTCTCTCTCTCACTGTGTGCCTATCATAAATAAATAAAATAAAAATAAAATAAAAAATGAAAACTAAATGAAGGGTTAAATAAGCTATAATAAATATATCTATAATATATTGTAAGCCATTAAAATATTTTTTTAAAGATTTATTTATTCATTCAGAGAGAGTGAAGAGAGAGGCAGAGACACAGGTGGAGGGAGAAGCAGGCTCCATGCAGGGAGCCCGATGTGGGACTTGATCCTGGGTCTCCAGGATCACACCCCAGGCTGCAGGCGGCGCTAAACCGCTGCGCCACCGGGGCTGCCCATTAAAAATATTTTTGAAGAATTTCTAATATCCTAGGAAATATAGTACAGAAATAGAAAATTCAGAATACAAAAAGTGTATGTACAATGTGACCCCCAAATGCATATGTATTTAATATGCATACTTATGTGTATGAAAAATTGGTATGGATAACAAGAGTAAAAAGTCCCAAGTGGAAAATATCACATAAAGTCAACAGTATACTAAAAGAAAATAAACCATGACCTAGGAGAGTTTATCCCAGGAGATATATAATTATTATTATTGATATAATGCAATATATTAATAAATCAAATAAGAAAAACCCTAGGAAGATACTGGAAAGACATCTGATAAGATTCAGTGCTCATCCCTTACAAAATATCTAGGAAAATGAGGAATACAGTGAGTATCTCTCACAAACCATCAGCCAATATCTTTCTCTGGTGTGAAAAGAAAGCATTCCTATTAAGCAAAACTAGCATGAATGAATAATCTTACAATGATTATTAACACTGTTTTGACAGTTTTACCAATTCAGTAAGACAGGAAAGAGAAATAAGAGGTCTAGTTACAAGAAATATGGAAATAGAATTATTTTCTGCAATACTAGGACCAGAGAATTAATTAAAATATTATTAGAATTAATGAGTGTTCATATAAAGGGTTGGATAAAAGACGAAAAGTCAAACAGAACTTTTAATTATACAGAAAAAATAGAAATAATAGATTTATAATAGCATTAAAAAGCCATAAGATATCTAAGACTATAATAAGAGATATACATGAAAAAAACCCCACAAAACTCAGAGACACACAAAAAACTTAAATAAATGTTCCTGGAGGGTTAATTAGAGTACAGTGAAGAAAGCCACTCTTGCCACATTAATTTAGAGATATCCAGAATCCAATTAAAAAAAACTCAAGAGGATTAGTTTGGAATTTGACAGTGTTTCTGAAGTTCGCCTGGAATGAAACACATTGTAGTTGAAGCACAACTACGTATAAGAATTTGTGTTTAAGTCCCTTTTTTAAAAATCCACTTAATAATCCAGAAGGAAGTTAGTTTTGTTTGGAGATTCACAAAATAAGTCATTCAATGTCTCTGCCTGTTCTTTCAGCTGTTAAATTAATAAAGAAGAGATCAGCATCCATTACTTCAGAGGCTTCAAAACTGAAGGATATTTTCTTTATAAAGTTGTGGGGATTTTTTCCTGCCTGTTATTTCTTTGCATTTTATTCCTTTACCTGGCTAATTTCCTCTAGGGGAATGTGAGCCTTTGCAAAGTTTTGTGGCTATTTAAAAGTACCCCTTGAAACCATTTAATTTACTGATTAGACTTTATTTTTATACTGGCATAAAAACAGGTTGGTATAATAAAAGAGTGATCTAGAATCAATCCCAGCTCTGTCTCTTTTGCAGTGTGTTCCAGTTTATTTTTGAAAAGTTGACTAATATATCAACCTCCAATATTTGCTGTGAGGAAATAGTCAAATATTTATTTATTTATTATTATTTTTAAAGGTTTTATTTATTCATGAGAGGCACACAGAAAGGGGGGGAGAGAGAGAGAGAGAGAGAGAGAGAGAGAGGCAGAGACACAGGCAGAGGGAGAAGCAGGCTCCATGCAGGGAGCCCAATGTGGGACTCGATCCCAGGTCTCCAGGATCAGGCCCTGGGCTGAAGGCGGTGCTAAACCGCTGGGCTACCAGGGCTGCCCTAGTCACATAATTATTACCTAGCACAGAGCTTGGCACATAGTAGAAACTTAGTACGATTAATTGTAAATTATATACTTTTCAAGCTTCCCTTTCTCTTTATTTTCCCTGGTTTGCTTATGTAATCATTTGCTTTTTTTTTTTTTAAGGTTTATTTATTTTTTTTGGTGAGGGGAGGGCAGAGGACTGGGGAGAATCCTCAAGCCGACTCCCCACTGAGCTCAGAGCCTAGGCAGGGCCCTATCCCATGACCCTGAGATCATAACCTGAGCTGAAATCAAGAGTCGGGACGTTTGACCGACAGCCATCCAGGTACCCCATAGCCAACTTCTTTTATTTAATTCAATCTCACATTCCGGTTAGAACACAGTTGTTCATACATGTGTCTCCCATGCTAGGCTGTGATTTCTTAGAGAGAGAAGGCACTGTTCTACTCCTCCACACATCCACACAGCTCCTAGCCCAAAGCTCTCTGCATTTCAGATGCCATCCACAAGAAAGAGAAGAAAAAGAAGAGGGAGGGAGAAAGGAAAAGAAGATGTTGATTCTCATGATACATGTAATATGTTTGTACCCTAGCAATACACTTTTATTTTTTTTAAAGATTTTATTTATTTATTCATGAGAAACACACACACAGAGAGAGAGAGAGAGGCAGAGACACAGGCAGAGGGAGAAGCAGGCTCCATGCAGGGAGCCCGACATGGGACTCGATCCCAGGACTCTAGGATCATGCCCTGGGCCAAAGGCAGACGCTCAAATGCTGAGCCACCCAGGCGTCCCACGATACAATTTCATTATATCTTAAGTTTAATAAAATCTTGGTATTGTAGAAGATGTACTAAATTAGAACAGAGAAGTGAATTGATATGTATAAATCAGACTCCATCAGTGAGGAGCCAAAAATAAACCACAGACTAATACGTTCACAACATTTATTGAATTCCCACTATGTACTTAAAAGATTTCAGGGTTCTGGCTCTTAATTCTATACTGTATCCATAGCTTAACAGTGAAGAAATGTTGATATACTAAGGCAGCCATAGTCTCACGTATTATAAAAGTCAAGTAGTGACTTATGAGTCCCATAACAGCAATAGTAGCCCTGCTTGCTCTACAATATTATTTTTGTTTTACCACATATGGTCTAGGCTCCAGGGCTTTATTTATGGGCAGTGGGGTGGAATTACCAAGAGGTAATTGCTGCCAAGAGGACAATGTTAATTTTTTTTCTTTTTTACTTAGACATATAAAACGAGTACAATTTCCTCAATGTGTAACTAGTACGCTTATATGTCATCAAGTTAACAATCTGAATCTTCAATGAGAATTTTTTTTCAATGAGAATTTTTAAATAGCACCTAACAAAGCTCTGAATTAAATATAAGGAAATGCAAACACATAGGGAGACGGTGACCAATGTTCAGCAAGAGGTAGGATTTACAAAGCAGGTGGGCTTTAAAGCAGTGGGCAAATGTGAATGCATAGAACATGCCTAGCAGGGCATTTTGGTGTGAGAACCAAGAAAATGAGAGTAAGGAGCCATGATTGAGAGCAGCCTGGTGGCTCAGTGGTTTAGCACTGCCTTCAGCCCAAGGCCTGATCCTGGAGACCCAGGATCGAGTCCCACATCGGGCTCCCTGCATGGAGCCTGCTTCTCCCTCTGTCTATGTCTCTGCCTCTCTCTCTGAATAAATAAATAAAATCTTTTTTTAAAAAAAAAGAAGCCACGATTGTATTCAGGTGAGTGGGCAGAAAAAGTCTACAGTAGAGAGGAATTGGAAGAAAAAGAATAGATAAAATGAATAGATAAAACAATAGATAGAATGGGCTCAGATTATATATGGCCTTGAATGTCAACACTAGTACTTGGGTTTGGTCCTAAAAATAAAATACTTTCTCAGGAGGGTCCTGGGTGGGAGAGACTTTATGAAAGCAAAATCCTGGGAAGATGAGCAGATAGCACTGCGCACAAGACTTAAGTGGTCAAGAGGCAGGAAGCAGGGAAATCAGTGTGGGAACCACTGCAGTGTTTTCACATATGAAATCATTATTATTTAACATGATCTTAAAAATCTGTAATGCCTAGGAATTGACTAGAGTTATTTCTGTAGAGCAAACAGTGGAAAAAGAGCAGGAAGCAGTTCTAGGCCAGAGCAGCCCAAGGTTAGGCCTTCTTTGAACCTAATATTTTCTACCAAGGTGATCATAAGTGTCATTAAAGGGCCCGCATGAAAGACATCCTACCCGGCTTTAGAGAATGTGAAACAGGGGGCGCCTGGGTGGCTCGGTCAGTTAGGCATCTGCCTTTGGCTCAGGTCCCGATCCCAGGGTCCTGGGATAGAGCCCCACATCAGGCTCCCTGCTCGTCAGGGAGTCTGTTTCTCCCTCTCCTGCTGTCTGCCCCTCCTCCTGTTTGTGTGCTCTCTCCCTCTCTGTCAAATAATAAATAAAGTCTTAAAAAAAAAAAGAAAAAGAAAATGTGAAACAGAATGGAATTACCACTAGATAAGAAAGGGAAAGACACATTTCAGAGCGCCCAAACTTGGCAAGACCTCATTGAATAGATATCACCTTTACCTGAGCAGCTATTTGAAAAGCTCTTCACATGTCATACCAAGAGCTGGTATGTATAGAGTTGGAGTGCCAGGCACAGCTAATACTCAGGTAGGTACCATCACCTGCTTTCACAGATGCACACAGGATAGTAACCTGCCCAATGTCACATTGCTGGGAATGCTGGAGCCAGGACTGGGACCCAGGGGGCCAACTCCAGAGCCTTTGCTCCCAATACTACACTCTACTGCTGCACATCCCACCTGCTCTTCAAAACAACCAATGATAAGTAAGTAAGATGAATCTGATTTGCTTGACAAATATTCGTAGAACTCTTACCTGCTAGGCCTTGTCCCCCAAGTACTGAGTTTCTAAGGATGGATGAGGCTTACAGGCTAGTCAGTGAGCCAGACAAATAAGTCCACATTGTATTGATGAACAACAGCAACTCTCAGCTTCCATAAGTTAAGTAACATATCAAAGCACATAGCCAGTATAGAGGGTGGGTAGGCCCGGACTTAAAGGCTGCTATTAACATCTCCAAGTCTGTTTATTCTGAGTAATGTTGTAATTTCCTTTTTGTGGCCTACTGGGCAAAAATAAAAGAAAATCAGACAATAGTATAACCAGGGCTATCTAGTCTGGCCAAGCTTCAACAGAGCCTGGTCTAGGTAAGAAGGAAACATTAAAGGATCCCTGGGTGGCGCAGCGGTTTGGCGCCTGCCTTTGGCCCAGGGCGCGATCCTGGAGACCTGGGATCGAGTCCCACATCAGGCTCCCTGCATGGAGCCTGCTTCTCCCTCTGCCTGTGTCTCTGCCTCTCTCTCTCTCTCTCTCTCTCTCTCTGTGACTATCATAAATAAATAAAAATTAAAAAAAAAAGAAGGAAACGTTAAAGGAAGCCATTGTGATTCCTATGTAATAGGCCAATGAACCACACGTTGGTTCAACTGTTGAAAAATGTATCCTTTCAGATACTAAGTTTCCTATCATTAATAATTTTTGCTAAATTATTTCAGGTGCGTTGGGTGAATCACTCACATCAGGCCACTTTCCTTAAGAAAAACCAGTATAAATCCTTGTGGGTTGAGAAGCTCAAGATGGCCCCAACCAATTAAGTTACCCAACTATTTCTTATTTTCCCTTCTGCCCCTTTCATGCCCCCTATGGAAGGCCTAGAATCCTCCATTTATATGGGAGGGAACTATCCAAAACTACTTAACTGTACTAGCCTGTGAAATGTGTTTTACCAAGTTTTTGTGGCCCATTACGGTTCCTCAGTGTGAACAACTATTACTCACAATATGATGTTAGCTGCCAGTCCAGTGTAGTGGCAAGATGAAGGGCAGCAAGCATTCATTAGCTGTCTTTACCCTACCAGGGTGCTCAAAGCCATGCCAGTAGTACATCTTGTTAGTCCTTTATTTTTCCAAAGGATGTTGATCAGGACCAATCATACATGTAGTATAGGCTGCTAATCACTATCCAGTGACATGGGGGGGGGTAATAATAAAGGCCTCCCATGCCTTAAATAACTCCTGTTCCAGCCTGCTGCCAAAGTAGCTGAATTTAAGGAAGAGAGGTTTGATCATAGGGAGCTAGTAGGTTTATCAAGAAGATTAACAGGGATTTGCCGAACATGCATTATGAGCCCAACACAACAGGAGACCGGGCATGGTCCATGTGACCAACGATATGGGCCAGAGTTCACCAGAATTATTAAGATAAAAATGTCGTATCTTTCAATGATTTTAAAATCAAATTTATTTTTAGTAAAATGTAAAGTATTTTTGAATACAAGGTAAAGACCTTGTTCATGTAAGGGGTAGCAGCAAGTAGTGGAAGAAGGGCCTGGGGGCAAGTCTTCCATCTACTTTCGCAACCTCATTTCTGAGCATCCTGTGATCCAGCCCCTCCAAATGACCAGAGGCTCGCCAAGCTGCTAAGGGTGTTTGCCAGGCTCTGAGCTAACTGCTGAGAATACACAGATAAATAGAGTCCCTGCCCCCAAGCAGCTCATAGTGAATCTGGAAAGAAGTGCAGCACCAGAGACTTGTATGGGGAATGAGGGAGCTCCAGAGGGAGCAACTGACTTGGCACTGGGAGGTGGGGGGGGCGGGGGGGGGGAAGAGGAAATGACCCTGGGCTGAGTGTTTGGGGATGTGGAAGCCTCCCTTGCCGCTGCAGTCTGTAGCATGCATAGGGGTTCCAAGGCATCCAACTAGTGTATGCAGGAAGCAGAGGTTTGTGGTGCTCAGAGCAGAGAGTGGTGGAAGATGAGCTGGGTTGGGGGGAGCAGGTGCCAATCATGAGAATGACTCCTCTGTAGTTGATGAAGAGCCACTGGAGGCCTCTCTCCTTTGGTTTTTACAACTGGGAGGTGTGCTCACTGTAAATACTTTAGAAGGTACAGATCAGAAAAAAGATGAAAAGTATTCAGAAAAATGGATACCACATCCTCTGAGGAAAGGATGTGAAGGTGGACATGACTATATTTGCATTTATAAGGAAGAGTTGGGGCAGTTGAAGGAAGTCAAGAGACTAGACACCTCAATGAAATTAAAGACGTGGAGGGAGTAGGGTATGGTACAGCTGGACGGATACATAGTGACGCTCAGAGAACGGGACACTGAGGTTAAGATTTCTGAGGTGAAAATGTACCAACTGGATAAGAATTTGGGTGGAATGTTGGGAGAAAACAGCTATGGATTTAGTTGGAATACTAAAAAGGTCCAGTGGGTTTGGAGAACAGATTTATGGTCAGATGATCCAGGATGGTGCCATCGCCAAAGGTTATGACAAGACTCAGGGAGGAAGGGAGGCAGGGAAGATGCGGGGCCAGGTCCTCAGTTACTCAGGAAATGAAGTGACTGGGAGCTGGACAGAGAGCAGTGCTGAGAAACTGTGGAAGGTGGTTTACCCTGTTTGGCCTTAAGATGGTGATGACATGCCTTTATATGTAGTGACCAATATAGAAGAGCGAGAGAGCAGTCAGCCAAAAGGCCAAGGGCTTTATTAACCATGGAATCCCTGGGGTGCAGAGGACAAGAATGGGGGGGAATCAACAGAGGACCAGAAGTGAAAGTGTTAAGGAGTGAAAACACAAGATGTGACATATGGGGGTAAGGGAGGTGGGTATGAGGAGTCTTAATAACACAGTTAGATTGTGCAAGAGGTAGGAGGTCATAGGGTTATGGACACAGGTGGTTGTCCAGACTTGAACAAAGGAAAGAGAATGACTGAAGGGCTCAGGTCTAGTTTCAGAAAAGTGGTAAGAAATGCTATTAAGTTTGCAGAGAGATAGCATGCTATGACACTTCTAATTCTCAGGTATTTCCAAATTCTTTACCATGATTTCTTTTTCTCCTTAACACATTGATCCCACACTATACTATTCCTTACTGTCTACTTCTGGCTGGTCTTCTCCAATAGAATGTAAAGCTCCCCAAGGGCAGGAACGCTGTCTGTTTTGTTCACTGCTCTAACACTAGCACCTAGATGATGTCTGCATATAATAACACTTCAAGAAGTCACACTTGTTGAATGAAGGAATAAATGAATGAGTGAATGAATAAATGATAAAGCCCAGTTAGGATAAGGATATCCCATGAAGTTTGCTAAAACTGCAAGGACGGTCTTCCTCAGAAGGGAGCTATCTTACAGGGTTCAGTCTTAGTGGGACAGAAAATGTAGGCCAGGGCCTCCTCCCTGGCTGTATCTGTTCATTTGTTTATTTACTCCTTTTTCATGTGACCACTTCTGATCCTAGGAGACTTGGCTTGCTTGTCACTATCTCTTAGAAGCCCCCTGATGTCTCTCTCTTTCTATCCAGGAAAGCTACCCCCTTGCGGGTGCTCTCACGGCACCCAGTGATTCTTCTCTCCATATTACACTTACCCAACTGTATGATAACTATTTACATGTCGGTCTCCCCGACTAGACTGAGCAAGCACAGCTTATCAAACACGCAGGAGAGTGTCTATAAATGTTTGCTGGATATATAAATGGAAATCACTGCACAGGTGAATCAGATCAATAAGAGCCTATTTTTCTTCCTTGAAGCTCAATTTTGTCATACCCAAATTCATACTTTGGTCCACTGAGCAATGGGACTTCTGTTGCGAGGGCAATCAGGTGGGAAACAGCTCAGTTCCCAGCACCAAAGATAAGTTGGAGTCTTTATGTTTAAGATAAGAGGGATCCACTGTCTGCTGTGTGTCCATTCCCCTGCCTGTCTGACCACAGGCAAGCTTGTGATACTATGATGGAGCACTGAAGTGCACAGGCTACCCTGACAACCTGTCATGCTGCCCAGATGAGAACATGAAAGAGCACCCAGGGAACTTTTTAAAAATGTCTGATTTGGTCTAAAGTGCAGCCTGGATTTTTACAGCTCTTTGGATGATCCTATTGTTTACTTGCCAGGGTTGAGAATCTCTACCCCCAGCAACTTGACATTTTCTCCTGGCACATGGCGCTGTCCAAGGTAGCCACACTTCAGGCATGTCTTCACCCCAAAGTCTGCCCAGGCAAGCCATGGCCAAGGGTCACTGGTTGTTTGAACAACCCAGTGGAAGGGCACCACACTTTGGGAGGATAACAGAAGCCAAATCACACAGTTAATTGTACTGGAGGAAACCACAGCTTTGTGTTCAATCTAAATAAAACTGCATTGTCCAAGAGCCCCGCATGGCTATTTAAATTAATCCAAATTTTAAAAAATTTTAACTAAAAGTTCAATTCCTCAGTTGCACACTCAAGTGCTCAATAGAGAGTGGCTGATGAATTGCATAGTGTGGAAACAGAACATTTCCATTACCATAGAAAGTTCTATTGGCTAATGCTAACAATAACAAATCCCTTTTTTCTGAAAATAACTTGTGGCTATATTCATTTTCTGCTAACCATGGGCAAAATCGTTTGCAGAGGGTAAACAAACTGTACTTCTGCTCATTCCTTCTCAGCTGCCACACCTAGATGACTGAGTGTGGCCCTTTATACCCCTTTTCTAGAATGAGAACTACAACAGGAATGAGCAAAAGTTCTTCCGAACAGCCCCAGATATGTATTAGGGCAGCAGTGGCTTTCCAACTTTTTTGATAGTGACTGACAGCAAACAAAAATATTTTACATTACAACCCAATATACAGATATATACGAATATAATTGAAACTTAATGTTTTACAAGTCAATATTTAGCCTTACTACAAATTTGGCACTTGGATATTTTCTTTATTATTCTATTATATTGTATTTTCTGTTTCATTATAAAAATCAATCTACTTCACGTTTTCACAGCCTTGGTGACTAGCAATTTGAAAAACTAGTATCTCAAGATATAAGTTGGACACGCAAACCTGGGGATCAACCTCACACCTCAGAGTTAATAACCAGCTAGATAATAATTCATGGCTAACATGTATTGGGCACTTACTATCTGCCAGGCACTGTGTTAAATGTCTTATATTCATTATCTTTCTCAAGTCTCATAATAACCCCACAGAATAGGTTGTCTAAGAAGTGGAAAGGTCTGGGATTTTATGCTATTTGCACGAGTAATCCTGCCACAGTTTCATGGATGCTGGGAGAAGACTCAGGACTCCTGGGTCAGGGACAAAAGACTTTATTACTCTCAGCAATAGCAGTAGCTGGAGTATCTGCATTTTCTTGCAACAGTTTTCCAGCTCTAATTCCTGCTGAGTGTCAAAAAGAGGGCCATGTGACACCTGCAAACATAGTGAACAGCATTCCTGGAGAGGAACCCTGACCTGGGGAAACTCATAATAGATGTAAGCATGCCCGCCTTTTGCTTCAGAGGGCAACACTACCTCTCTCATCCAAGACTGTTCACTACACAAACATCCTTAGGACAAAAGTGCAGTCAGTACCTCTCTTTGTAAAGACCTGTCATGGGATGCACAAAGAACTGTCTACCAACAGTAGGTACCACAGTATCTATAATAGTTTAAACAGGATTAAGTAACTTATTCAAGGTTACACAACTAGTGATCCAGGTCTGAATAATACCCAAGCCTGTGCTGATGACACCTTCTTTCATAGCCAATGGATAGTACAATAGGAAGAGAGAAGATTTTAGTCACTTACTTAGTCATTCAGATGTGAAATCTGCTCCTAGATGAAGCAATTAACTATACACAATTTATAATAGGCCTTTTTTTTTTTTCACAGTTTCTTCAAGGATCCCATAAGAAGAGTATCATAGGAACAGGGGTTGATAAACTTTTCCTATATAGAACCAGATAGTAGAGATTTCCAGCTTTATACACCAGATGAGCTGTTTCAAATTTTTGACTCTATGGTGGTAGCACAGAAGCAGTCACAGGTAATATGCAACCAATGGGCATGGCTGTATTCCAATAAAACTTTATTTACAAAATAGTTTGCCAACCTCCCTCCTGAGACAACTCAGTGGGGTACAAAAAAATTATTTAATTTCTATATGCGAAGAAACAATGGTTGAATTGGAAAGACAAAGTAAACATGCCACAAGCAAGAAAAGCAGGAGATTCTTGAAACTGAAGTGAGCATAGGTTCAACATCAGAGTCCTGTTAAGTCAGCCTCAATAGAAAATATGTCAAGAACAAGTGTAAAATATTCATAGGCTAAAAGAATGGGGTCTACACATCATCTTTCTGTGATGACTGTGGTCATGCCAAGAGTCTAAGAAATAAATTATCTGACTTCCTAAGGCTTTTTCTATCTCTTAGAAATGCTCAGTAGGGGAGCCGTTATCATTGAAAACAATCCTCTTTAATTTCTCATGTGATGAAATGAGTTAAAACCTATGTTATGAATAAAGAGGAAGTAACAGTGAAGAAAAAAAGATACTCTGGGCGAGGGACCATGCTAGGAATTTCACAAATATTGTCCAATAGCTAATAAAGAACACCATTTCGGAACTGCCAAATTTATGGCCCTATAAGTGAACACTCACTGGTTCAATGGCCATTGATCACTGTGTGCCACTGTTTGATCACAGTGGTATCCTTTCCCCAAATCAGTTAATGGAAAAAATTTGTCATTGTTTTTACATGCATACATAGGAAATACAAATTTTGGTATACAAATGGCAACCCATTCCTCTACATATAAATTGATTTTTATGCCACATATAAGCTCAAATTAAAATGGAAAAACACCAATCAAAATGTCATAGAAAAAATAATCAGCTTATTCAGGAACAATTCTATTAGCTACTAATATTACAGGGCGATATATATTGTTCTTGTGAACGCTGTGCTGTTACTGACAAGACTGGAAAATTTTTCAAAATGACATAAGTCTAGGGCATGAGGGAACATAATGCCACAAGAAAGAAAAATCGTCACCCATAAGTTAATATTCCTGCCACTGCATGTAGGTATATTTTAGTTACCAGTGTTTCTATGTAAATATAATTTAAGTTTTTTTTTTTAAGATTTTATTTATTTATTCATGCGAGTCCCACATCAGGATCCCTGCATGGAGCTTGTTCTCTCTCTGCCTGTGTCTCTGCCTCTCTCTCTCTCTGTGTCTCTCATGAATAAATAAATAAAATCTTTTAAAAAAATAAAATAAAATGCTTTACAATGGTATCAATATTTCTTAACACCTTTCACTCATGAATCACAGAATGAAAAATAATTTGAAAGACTGTCTTAGTAACAAGCCCCATTTAAATAATATTATGCCCATTTTGGCAATGTACAGTTTTTTTTCCTTGGTTTTTTTCTTTGTTTTTTACTTTTTCTGTAGGCTATAGTCCCAGTTTAGAGCCCAACACAGGGCTTGGATTCATAGTCCTGAGATCAAGACCTGAGCTGACACCAAGAGCTGGATGCTTAACCAACCGAGACACCCAAGTGCTTATTTTTGTTTTTTTAAAAATAATCTCTTAAAAATAAATAAATAAATAAATAAATAAATAAATAAATAAATAAATAAAAATAAAAATAATCTCTTGCCCTAACATGGGCTTGAACTTATACCCCCCCAGATGAAGCGTTGCATGCTCTACTAACTGAGCCAGCCATGTGCCCCTTGGCTATGTACAGTTTTAATTTATGCTTTAAAACTTCCAATTATTACTACTTAAAATATTTCTTTGGAAGCTAAGTCATTATAAGTGTCAAAAGAAAACCAGGAAGTAGTCTGCTTTGTTAATAAATGATATGTTTGATGAACAGTAAGCTTATGCTATTTTCGGAGACATTTATGTTTACATTTAGTTGAAAACCATTATAATTCATTATAATTACTGCAGTTAAATAACACCATTTAAACTACAGGCTAATTTCCTCTACTGCCATAGTTAATCACAATTACTTCTTAAGCTTTGTCTACACTTGCCTAAAAGTATTACATGACTTTCAATGCTTTTTCAAAGACACTTCACTGTACTCCTTTGTATTCCACAGGTAGAGTTTGTATCACTGTCTTCAGAGTGGATGACTCTGCAGCCTTGAAGAAAATCTGAATGTCTCAAGGACATTCTGTAGTTTTTTGGTTTTTTTTTTTTAAAGATATTATTTATTTTTTCATGAGAGACACACAGAGAGAGAGGTAGAGACACAGGCACAGTGAGAAGCAGGCTCCATGCAGGGAGCCCAATGAGGGACTCAATCCTGGGTCTCCAGGATCACGCCCTGGGCTGAAGGCAGGCGCTAAACTGCTGAGCCATCCAGGGATCCCCAGACATTCTGTAGTTTTTAAAGAAGAAAAAGAAAAGTAATCATGACAACAAGCTGTTGCCTCTTCTATTCTACCTGAGGAAGTCTTATGGACATGCGATCACTTATATTTTTTTAAAGATTTTATTTATTTATTCATGAGAGACACAGAGAGAGGCAGAGACATAGGCAGAGGGAGAAGCAGGCTCCTCACAGGGATCCCGATGTGGGATTCGATTCTGGAACCCCAGGATCATACCCTGAGCCAAAGACAGATGCTCAACTGCTGAGCCAGCCAGGCGTCCCTATGATCACTTATATTTAGTTTAACCTTTAGGGAAAACTGAAATCTACCTCCAAAATGAATTTAGTTTAACTTTCTCGATTGCACTAGGGGAGGAAAAGAAAAAGATTTCCAGCCTCATTTTAAGACCTCTCCTTGTACATAAAATTCTTAAAACAATATTGTTTTCCATTATTGTATTAAAAATCAAATCAAGAGGTACAAACTTCCAGTTATAAAATAAGTAAATCTTGGGGATATAATGGATAGCATGGTGACTATAGTTAATAGCATTGATTGTATATTTGAAGGTTGCTAAGAGAGTAGATATCAAAAGTTCTCATCACATGAAAAAAATTTGTAACTATATGTGGTGAGGGATGTTAACTAGACTTAGTCATCTTGCAATAAATATAAATACCTAATCATGATGTTGAACATCTGAAACTAATATGTCAATTATATATAAAAATATATACATACCATGAAGCACTTACAGGCAAGAAGTTTCTGAAAAACAATTTAGAATGTAGTAAAAAGTGGGAGACTTATGGGACAGACATTATCTATTTAGACTATTTGTGACAATTTGCTACAAAGCAGTATGCGGAAGTAAGTGGTTAGTTAGGAGGGAAAGAAGTCTGCATAATTTGTAGTCATTCTCAGGGTCATTGGGTTTCTTTGGTCACCAGGCTTCCTGACCAAGGCCACAGGCTGGCAGCAGTGAGGTCTCTCCTGGCCTTAATATAATGCAATGACTCCTCTCTCACCCACCAGAACTCATCTTACAGAGAAAACAGCTGTGGTCTGCTCATTTCTGTACTTGTGCAATGTGAGACAATGTTTGAACCTCAAGGTCTCTGACGTCCTTCTGTGTATCACGGTTACACTGCAATATACGGAAGGTGAAGTGGTTGAACTCACGGGTGCTGTCACCAGACTACCTGGGGCTCAGATCCTGCCTCTGTGACTTCCCAGGATGGAGGTCCTGTGGGAATGTGTCAGTACTTACAGGGCTGTTGTGAGAATCAAAATAACACATGTAAAGCATTCAGCATGGAGCCCTTGGGAAGTACTCAATGATTTGCTGGTTATTGTTAGTGATTACATGTGTCTTAGATCAGTGTTTCCCCAAAGTGGGCCCAAGCCTAGTTTCAAAGGCAGTATTTTATATCATGATCTAAGATATACACATAATAATACTATAAATAATGACCCAGCTTATACAGTCCTTACTGTATAAGCACTCGGCCCAGTGCAGAGTCAGGATTTGAACCCAAGGGTCCTGTTAATGTAGTGCTTTTAATCACCACCCTCCCTGTGGCCTTGGATTTGCCATACATGGGAGAACAAAAAATTTCATCAATCACTCACAGGCCCCACTAAGAGGGATCCATAGTGATAATTCCTATTCTGCTGTATATTCTATTTCATTAAAAAAATAAAACAAAAAACACTGACTCTAACCTTTTATATCAATTTCATGACTCAGGATGTATGGTTTGAAAAATACTGTAAGGGTTGTATGAAAATTTTTTGGAAACCTAATAAAAAAGTTTAACAATTAAATGTATCTCATCTTAGAGGCTTTATCATGTACTTGTGCATTGTAAATCTCAAAAAAAATTATATGCAACATTTCCTAAATTTATGCAAGGATCCCCAAGTGGCTTCAGCCACTCCTTGAGGCAGGGATACTCACTTGTTGGATTTTTCACAGGGTTTCTGTGACTGTTAGAGAGGAATGGAGATTTTAAGGGGAAATGGTTGTACATCACCCTCCCTCTACCTCCTACCTTTCTCCAAATATCCCCTCCCCTGATAAATTTAAAAGTACAGAAACTGACTTTAAGAATAAATGATTCTAGGGGTGCCTCAGTGGCTCAATCAGTTAAGCTTCTGCCTTGGGCCCAGGTCATGATTTCAGGGTGCTGGGGTTGAGTCCTGTGGCAGGCTCCCTGCTCATCAGGGAGTCTGCTTCTCCCTCTGTCCCTCCTTCTCACTTGTGTTCTCTCTCTCTCTCTCTCTCTCAAATAAATAAATACAATGTTTTTTTAATAAAAAGAATAAATGAGGGCAGCCCACGTGGCTCAGCGGTTTAGTGTTGCCTTCACCCCAGGGCCTGATCCTGGAGACGGGGGATCAAGTTCCATGTCGGGCTCCCTGCATGGAGCCTGCTTCTCCCTCTGCCTGTGTCTCTGCCTCTCTCTCTCTCTCTCTCTCTGGCTGTCTCTCATGAATAAATAAACAAAATCTTAAAAAAAAAAAAAAAGAACAAATGGTTCTATAATGTGCAAGAGAGCAAATTCAAGGAAGTTCAAAAGCACAGACACATGTGGTCAAGCATCTGAATAACTCTGGGTGATGTTTATTTTTGTGGCTAGCAAATACATATAAATTAAAAAGGGAAACTTTATTTTTAGAGTGGAATAGAACATCAGCATAAAACACCTTCTTTAGGGCAGCCCCGGTGGCGCAGCGTGTTCAGCACCGCCTGCAGCCCAGGGCATGATCCTGGAGACCCTGGATCAAATCCCACTTCAGGCTCTCTGCATGGAGCCTGCTTCTCCCTCTGCCCGTCTCTCTCCCTCTCTCTCTCTCTCTCCCTGTCTCTATAAATAAATAAAATCTTAAAAAAAAAAAACACACACACCTTCTTTAGAGTAAATGCTAGTGTTGTTTTTGTAACAATAGGATGACAGAGTGAAATCTTAATTCCTGGTTCTATCATGCCTATTTCCACTCTCTTCTAAAGAATAATTGCCATCAGGGGCACCTGGGTGGCTCAGCCGCTTAAGTGTCCAACTCTTGATGTAGGCACATGATCTCAGGACTGTGAGATTGAGCCCTGAGTCGGGCTCCTCACTTAGCTTGGAATCTGCTTGGGATTCTCTCTCTGTCTCCCTCTGCCCCCACGCCCCCACTCATGCTCTCTAAATAAATAAATGAATAAATAAAATTAAAAAAAAATAAGAATTAAAGTTGAGTTCCTCAGTTGTACTAGACATATTTCAAGCGCTCAATGGCCTGTGGCTAGCACCTTGAACAAATTATGGAACTACAGAAAGTTTTATTGGACAGCACTACGCTAGTGTTTTTTCTATGTTAGAAAAAGACCATTTACAGATGCTAAAAGAAAACTGTTAATTTCTTACTTGGTAAAAGAGTTCCAAACCAACTCAGCAGAGCTGATTTGACTTGACTACTGTGAGATTGATATTTTAAGGCTAGTGCCCAAAGATTCTATTTTCTTTAAAGATTTTATTTATTTATTTGACAGTGAGCAAGAGAGCACAAGCAGGGGGAGCTGCAGAGGGAGAGAGAGAAGAGGGCTCCTGGAGGAGCAGGGAGCCCAAAACGTTGGGCTCCATCCCAGGACCCTGGGATCATGATCTGAGCTGAAGGCAGCCACTTAACTGACTGAACCACCTAGGCAGCCCTAAAGATTCCATTATTATCTCAGAATATCATTCCACTGGCCTAAAATCTCCTTGCATTAGGACTTTCCATGCCACAAGTTATCTTTCAAAATCCAAACATGCCGGGAAATGATACTCGGAAATAATAACAATGTTTAAAATTCTACTAACTTATGCGCTAGTTTGAAGGTGCTTAGAGCAATTTATGAAAAACCATAAAGACACATGGCACCATCAGATCCAGGAAGAAAAGTCTGCAGTTAAAGTAAGTAGGGACGCCCCTCTGTTGTCACCCTCTGGAAAAGGACAATATTTATTAAACACCGGAGTGTGTTCCTAGCCTTTTCATAAATTTAGACCCAGATTCAGTAACACTTGGTCTTTGTACCACATTTCGAGAACTTTAGCACACATACCTTCTTTGAGCCCCTCAGACCCCAATTACCACTGTAGTATGGATTCTGAGTGCTATAGATTCTTCTGGGGAAGGGGAAGACTGAGAGGTAATACATTATCTTGTCAGTGTCTGTCTTGCTTAATTGGTTACTGAAATGATCCCTAGTGGCCAGATTATACTGAAAGCAAATGGCTAAAATTGCAGGGGCCAGCTAGCTTTTCCTCTTTCATGACTGCAGGCTGCCCTGCTAATCTGGTCATTGTACTGCAGAGGTGTGCTTAGGTCACAGGGGAAACAAAGCAGGGGTATAGACAAGAGTGTAAAGCAAAGTGCTGTCGCTGTTGATGAAGACAAAGCAGGTAAAGTATGCATAAACCCCCCCTGCAAGGTCATTGTAAACTTGATTGTGGTAGTTCTATAACAAAGCCAAACACGAGGCATTATTACGCTCATACAAAAAAATTATTCCACAGAGCAAACTATCTCCTCCACAAAGCAATCTGTGAAAGGCATTTTGATGAGAAATACGTGAATTAAGCAATTGCTGTAAAGACACTTTAATTTCAATAATCTAAACAGACTGCCTTCTGCTCATGGCAGATTTAATAAACATGCACTTTCCAAATCCTTTAATATGTTTGTTCAATGTCATAACATCTACGACGTAGTTATTGTTGTTTGCAGAATTTCCTTATTCTTTTATTTACAATGTCCAGTTTTTTGAGCATCCATCTTGGGGAGCTTGCAAAACATTTACTAAATAATGTATAAATAAAGGAACACCATTAAAATTCCTATGCTATGTATGTCTTGAAGATTAAACTCACATTTCTAGTTAAGAGATGACAGCTACAGCTAATCTTAGAAACATGGTGTCTCTAGAACACATGGAAAAAAAGTTTGGGATTTAATGCATGAGAGCTGAGCCTAAAATTCTTTGATCTGCAAATATCACACAGATGAGCCTACCAATTTTTTTCTTGAAAACTTTAAGTAGGTCAACTTATTAACTGCTACCAGGAATTTATATATTCACATTTGCCTATCTTTTTGATGAACTGTGTTATAATGTCTTGCATTATCAAAAACTTGGGCTTTCATTAAAGCAGATTAAACGAAGAGACAGAAACTACTATTATAAATGAAGAAACAGAACCTACTATTACCATTTAGCTTTGTTATTGTAATGGGTCCAATACTTAAAAAAAAAAAAAGTGTCATTAGTATATTTGGTTCCCAAACAAGACCTTGCAAGTCGGAATAGGTTCACTCAAGGAAAGGCTTCCACCCCAACCGGCTACGTTCTCACATTTGCAGTCAAAATCCTGGCTCACCCGTGATAAAGACGATCTGGCCGGAATAAACCTGACAAAAAAAACCAGCGAAGTGTTTGGGATATTATAAGAAAGCGCTCTGGAGGTAGGGGTGGGCGGAGAATGGGGCGAGGAGACAGAAAGGAAATATGATTTTAAAATGGGAAAAACACTCATTCTCGACTCGATTCATTTAAGGAGGAGAAAAGCACTAAACAAGGTCTTTCTCCATAACCTGGAGCTAACCGCTTCCTTACTGCGAGGGTGACGGAGCAGCCTCGATACCCCCGCCCCACCCCGCTGCCTGCGCGCAGAGACCCGAAGCCCCGCATCTTTCCAGGTGTGCGCCCGGGAGGGGGAGGGGGAGGGGAGGGGAGGGGGAGGGGGGTTCCGAGCGGAGGGCGGTGCGGCTCCCGGTTCCGAGCCCGCCTGCCCGGGCTCGCGGTCAAGCGAGCAGCGAGTGGCGGGGCGACCCGGGCCGGGCTTGGGGTCGCTTCGGACCGCGGTCCGCCCGAGCGCAAAAGGCCTGCGTATCCGGATGGGGCCGCGGGCGGGACACCTGTCAGGGACGGGACGGGACGCGGCCGCAGGAGCCGGAGCCGGAGCCGCAGCCGCAGCCGGCGGGCGGCGCAGGGGCTCGGCGGGCAGCACTACGGCGGCGGCGGGGACCCACCCGCGCGCTGCCGTCCGGGGGCCGGGGGGGGGGGTGGGGGGTGGGCCCGCGCCCCGGGCGCTCCGAGGGCCGGCGCAGGGCAGAGCGGGGCAGCGCCCCCGCGGCCCGGAGGACCCGCACCCGCCGCGCGAGCCCCGCTGCAGCGCCCGCCGCCCCGGCCTCCGCCCCCGCCTCCCGCCGCCTCCCGCCGCCTCCCTCCGCCTCGGGGCTGGGCGCCGAGCCCGGCCCGCCGCCCCCGCTGCCCCGCGGCCCCGGTGGAGGAGGGGGCGCCGCGCCTACCTGCTCCGGTGCGGCGGGGGCCGCGGTCGCCTCGCGGGGCCGGGACCGGCGGCGGCGGCGGCGGCGGCGGCGGCGAGGAGGGCGCTTCCTTCAGGAAGGGGTGGGACCCGCTCGCCCGCCCGCCCCTCCGCCCGCCCGCCGCGGCCCGCCCCCGACTTATTCTGGGGTCCCCGCCGCGAGGCCCAGCCCCTCGGGGCCGCGGCCGGTGCCGGGGCTGCGGCGGCGCGTGGACCTCGGCGGGCTCCCCCGCAGGGCCCGGGGACCCGCGCGCTCCGCGCTCCTCCCCGCTCGCGCCGCAGAAGCCACGGCGGAACCTGGCTCCTCCGCCTGGCGCCCACCTGCCCACCTGCCCACCTGCCCACCTGCCCGCCCCGCGCCCGCCCCGCGCCCAGGGCTTCGGCCCCGAGCAGCCAGAACCCACGTCCCTGCCCCGGCCTGGGCCCTGCCCGCGCCGCGCGCTCCCCGCGGTTCCCCGTCTCCGGCGGGCGCCGACGCGCCCACCTCCGGCCCCGCACGGAGCAGCCGCCCCAGGCCGTGCCCCCGGCGCCGCTTCCCCTCCTTCCCGCGCCGCGACTAAGTCGGCCACGAGCCCGCGCCCACCGGTGTCACCACCGCCCCCCCCAGCCTGCCGGGGCCCGCGTCCGTGGCCTGCAGCAGCCGGGACGCTGCCGTCTATACCGCGCGCTCCCCGGTGACGTCCACGCCGAACGCAGGCTTGCGCGGCTCCCTCCGTAGGACCTGCTGGGTCGGGTCGACCCGCCTCAGTCAGGACAACTGCCATTCTTTTATCCGGGGGGTGGAAAGGGCCTCGTTTCACCGGTTGCCTCTCGAAGCACAGGGTTCAAATTCTCCCACCCCACGGTTCCAGAAATCTCCCTTCCCCCACGACTCCTGCGGTCACCGCTTGCGTTGGCCTATGTTGATTTACTGTCTTCTCTTAGCCACTAGACTGGGACCCCACCTTCACGAAAGCGAATGTGATCTATCCGGTTAAAACAACGAAAACTTCATTCTAATCTAGAATCTCTTGCAAGTATGTACTAAACGCCCTGGGGTTAGCCTATGTGTATTTTTCTGAGGAGAGTGACTTTTCCGTCCCACTCTCAAGGTGATCTGTGAATCCCTCAAAGTTAAGAACTGCTTGAGTCTCATCCATGAATGAACCCCAGCTCTGATGCGAGGACCTCCCCACTCCATCCCCTCTGTGCCACACATTTCCGTCTGCAATACCCGAAGGAACCCCCTAGCTAGGCCTTCTTCCAGTCCATTCTCTTAAAACCTCTGGACCCAGCCAAACAATCCGTGATCCCTCTGGACACTGTCTGCTCACCAGAATCACCAGTGAAGGCTTTAAAAAAAGGCAAATGCCTTGTTCCACCTCAGGCCCCCAAGTCAGATGCTGGGGGAGGAGGGGTGGAGACAGAGGGGTGGCATCTGGACATGGGTATTTTTACTTTATTTTAGCCACAGGCGATTCCGACCTGCCCATGACTAAGTCACTGCCTTTCTTGGAAAAAGGATCCCCAATTTATAGAATGTCCTTACCTTTCCATTTCTCCGTGGAAAGATTTTTATTTATTTATTTTTTTTATTCATGATAGGCACACAGTGAGAGAGAGAGAGGCAGAGACACAGGCAGAGGGAGAAGCAGGCTCCATGCACCGGGAGCCCGACGTGGGATTCGATCCCGGATCTCCAGGATCATGCCCTGGGCCAAAGGCAGGCGCCAAACCGCTGCGCCACCCAGGGATCCCTCCATGGAAAGATTTTGAATCCCTGCAACTCTGTTTCATTTATCTGAACATTTTCATGTTCACTTAGAGCCAGGCCTACCTCTGCCTGAGAAACCAACTTGAATTTGTGAGGATAGCAGGCTCAGTGCCATTTGTCAGCAGCGCTAAATCACTGCCACCTTCATCTCCAAAAATGTCCGTCCAGATAAACCCAAAGTGTGAAATAAATTGTTATTCCTGACAGTGATATTGACGGCTAAAATATCATGTTAAAGTATTGGCGGTGAAGAAGAGCTGGTTGCTGTAAGCAGATCTGTTCATGTCATGGGACTTCTAGAGAACTGATGACAAACAAAACAAAAAGTTTATCTATGCTTTTATCTTTCTTTTACTGCTCTTGGAATCCCACCCATGAAAATGTGCTCACCATGTCCCCAATATGACCTTCCACATTTTAAATCATGTATGGGTGTAAGATCAAACTGCTTTCCTAGAACTGGTTGTCTTCTTGAAAAAGGTACATAAAGATTCATCCTGAATTCTTAAATGATTTGTTGGCAATGTTCCAAAACGCTTCAGGCTTTGAGGAAAGGGCTAAGTACAGAACAAACAGGGTTTGAGGCCTGGCCATCGATGCCAACCACAGACATCGTGGGACAGGATGGAGATCAGTGCATAGAGACATAATCACTCCCCAGGACCACGATGAGGGACCCTGATTCTGACACCGCGCCGCTCCACCAGACCTGGGGACTAACCTCCAGTGAACAAGTGCCCATCTATCCGGGTAGGGGTGATGGTTTTTCTGATACAAGAGATCTTGTTATCTAACTGAAACCACAACAAAACATTTAGAATTAGAAAGAAATTCTATATTTTGCTCATTTCCTTTCTTTTAGGCAGCCAATTTGTGGTTTCTGATTCAAATCACTTCCCTCGTTCAGTTGGATAAAACAGACGGGAAGCGCGACTTATAAATAACACTCCCAGGATTCTGGGATCCTTGCTGCTGGTTGAATTGCGACATATCTTGTTGTAATAAAAATCTCTGTAGAACAAAGTTATGGCCAACCCTTCTCCAACCACCCATAATTCAAGTAACCTCTGACAGACAACAAAACTCTGCAAAGTTTGTTGAAGTGGCGTTTGATCTTTTCCAACATCTACCCATTAAAGAAACTTTATAAGGGTGATGGGAAAGAGAAAGAGAACATATTTGGTAACAGGTTGTTCAGATGGGAGCTATTATTTTATTTCCATTTTGACGGAGGACCCAGATACTAGTTGTGAGCCCCTCTCACATTCCAAGCAAGGCGCAGGACCTTGATGCGGGACTTGCAAATGGGTGTTCCCTTAACGTCTCACTTACCAGGAAGATGTGAAAAGCTTCAGGTGAAGGCTGGTGAGGCTTCTTGGATCCCAGAAGGGTTTCTGTAGAGGAACTGAAATGAAGGTGTTCTAAGAGGTTCCTCCCATGCACCTGCCAGGGGAAGGCTGGAGGGTTTTTTTGTTTTTGTTTTTGTTTTTGTTTTCCCCACCTTAAGTCTGGTGAGAGGTCCTTCAGGCAGAGCTCTCGGAGAGCTTGGGATGCGGCCTCTGCAGTTTGGGGAACGCCATGGGCTGGTGTCTGCCTCATGCATGAGAAATCTAAAGGGCCAGAGTTGGCAAAAGTGGCCTGAACATGGGATAGAGACCACAATAGGGGAAGTCATTTACTCCCACAGAAGAAAAGTCTAAAGAGAGTGAGACAGACAGTGTGGGCTTGACTTTGATCCTACCCAGGAGGCTTGCCTGGAAAGGCAGAGACCTCGGCAGAAAGAAGCCAGAGGTTTGCCTCCAGATGACCGGGGCCCAGAAGAAGAATCTGAGGCAACCAGTCAGAGGCAAAATGAACTTGCCCATGCCAAGGAAATGGGTGGTGAGAGATTCCTCAACAGGATGGTAGTGGTGAGAGTGGTTTTGGCAAACCTATAAAACTGCCCATGAGAGAAAGTGTCACTTGGAAACATCTGCCATGGCCAGAGAAGCTATGCCAGCTAGAGTCCCAAGGCCTTTCTTTCTCTCTCCTTGGGCCTCCTTCGCTCTCTCCCTTTCCCACTTCAACGCTAGAAAACTGAGCAGCCTCATGAGTGAGAAGGAGGGAAGAAGCCCCAGGCCTGGAGAAACACAGAAGAGGTCTACTATTACTCCCCTTTGCCACTAAAGTATGGAGTTTTTTTCTTTATTATGACCCACTCATTACTGATGTAGGACTGTATTTTTGATTAAAAGCAACCAGAGGCCCTTTTTGTTATTTGAGAGTGACCTCAAAAGTCATAAGGCCCACACTTTAATTCATCTAAGGAGCAGGAAAAGAAGTAGCCCCATACAGCAGAGTCAAATAGGCATGAAGGAGGAGAATAAGGCTGTTTTCTGATTATACCATGAGTCCTGCTGGGTCAGCAATACATTCAGATTTAATGCATTTATGCATCCCACCTTATGCCTTATACCTCAAAACTTCTGAGGATGTCTCATTTTGGCGTCTTACTTGAATTACAAATATGTGATATGTGTCAAGAAATCCCTTCACGTGTATGTAAATTATGACTTAAGTTTACCAACAAGAAAGTTAGAAGTGGAAATACTGGATTAAAACATCCAAATGGAGGGATCCCTGGGTGGCGCAGCGGTTTGGCGCCTGCCTTTGGCCCAGGGCGCGATCCTGGAGATCCGGGATCGAGTCCCACGTCGGGCTCCCGGTGCATGGAGCCTGCTTCTCCCTCTGCCTGTGTCTCTGCCTCTCTCTCTCTCACTGTGTGCCTATCATAAATAAATAAAAATTAAAAAAAAATCCAAATGGATCTCAATGTTGGTTTAACCTTCTATTAAATAGTGGGCTGCCACATTTTCCTCATCTCTAAGTGGCTAGGATTAGATAAAAAGTACCTCCCACTCAGAAAATTCTGTTTTGAAAGGCTACAGCCACATCCAGCATGTCCTAGCTCAAGGACATATTAATTTTTCAGAATCTGCTCCACCAGGCCAGCAGCCCTCAAATCAGCATCTCTGCAGTGCTCTGGAGTGGTAAAAGGGAAAGATTTCCAGCATGTAAACTAATATCTACAGGGGTGCCTTCCTGTGGAGGCTGACATGTGGCGGAGGTTGATATGATCACCTTGGTGACAGTTTCCGTATTATGTACTTGGCAACTGAGATCTGGGAATCCCCAAGTACTTCTCTGTATCCTCTTGAGTGCTAGGTATCATTATCCCATTCCCTTCCTCCAGTGGGAGAACAGAGTTGCAAAGACGTCTGTGTCTGGTATTCAGAGGGAAAACCTTGAATAAACAACAGATTCCATATTTTGAAATTCACTGTGACCCCATTTTCCCTATTTGAACTAAGAGACTGTTGTTTGCTGCAAGAGAATAAGCCAGGAAGTGTGACCAGTTTTTATTTCAATCAATCCCTTCTCTTTTAGACCTTTTGCCAACATGCATTAAGTTTATGGGAGCCATCCATTATTTATCTGATAAAAAATACTTACTAAATCAGAACGCTAAAGATTAATCGTTTTATAGCATGCTAGTCTTTTGTTACAAAAAACTGTTTTTGAGGAATTTAGATCATTCTTTTTAAAAAAGATTTATTTATTTATTTTAGAGATAGCAAGTGAGCCAGTGCAAGCAGGGGGCGGGGTCAGGGGAGAGGAAGAGACTCTCAAGCAGACTCACCACTGAGCACAGAGCCCGACTTGCAGGCTCAATTCCACCACTCTGAGATAATGACCTGAGGCCAAATTAAAAGTCTGATGACAAACCAACTGAGCAACTCAGGCACCCCAGAATTTAGATCATTCTCATTTAGTCTTCTAAAGTTCTAGCCAAGAGATGTTGCTTCAAGCCCTAGGGTTTTGTTGCTCCACTCTGCTGCCTGACCTGGGCCGCCCTAGCCTCTACCCCTAGACCACACTATGACCAGCAGCTAGAGTTAACATGGAACAGAGTCGAGGGCCTCCTGGCTCCTGCTTCAGTGTACACTCTGCACTTGTTGTTAACTCTTTTATCTATTTATTTTTAAAGATTCTATTTACTTATTAGAGAGAGAGAGAGAGATCACGAGCAGGGGGGAAGGGCAGAGGGAGAAGCAGATTCCCCACTGAGCAGGGAGCCTGACTCCAGTACTCGATTCCAGGACCCTGGGATCATGACTTGAGCCGAAGGCAGATGCTTAACCAACTGAGCCACCCAGGCGCCTGACTGTTAACTATTTTAATTATCACCCCTGGATGGGGGCTTAATTTCTTTTCACAGACACACACACACAGACACACACACAAAATCTCACAAAAAAACTTTTTATCTCCTATAATTCCCTCTTGCTCTCTTCCCTCTTAGAATACAAAAGTCCTCATTCTGCTTCCAAGTTTAATTCTACCAGTTGTTATTCTTATTTCTGTCCTCTCCCAAGACTGTCTCTTAAGGGTGTTGTCTAATCTTTCCTTCTCAAGTGCCTATAAACATGGGCATATTTCCTCCATCCTAAAAACACCTTCCATACTTTCACAGTCTAATTCCGATTTCATTATTTCCCTTCCCCTTGATGAGAAATTTCTCAAAAGCATAGTCTCCTGCTACCTCCTCTTTAGTCTGGTCCTTGATGAACTCTCAGCCCCCAAAAATCTGAATTCCACACCCATTATGTCGAAAATGTTCCCTTGTAGATGCATGAGGAATGACCTTTCGGGTACCAAGTTCCACTGCCGGCTAATGGACTTCTGCTTCACCTCCCTGTCCTCTTTGAAACTGACTGGTCCTTCCCATCCTGGCATATAATTGCAATCCCCTGGATTTCCTTCTTCCTCTCTGACTATTTCCTCACATATTCCTTCACAGGAATGCAAGTACGGGAATGTGGTCTTCAATATTCTGCACTTGATCTTCTCTCTTCTAACACTGTGATCTCCCCCTCTGTATAATGTTATTGCTTTCCATATGACTCCCCAAAACATTCATCTGTCATGAGTCTTTATCTGATGAGCCAGCCAGCCAATACCTCCAACTCAAAGCCAAATTCTAGGAACACCTCCTATTTGTAGACCAGCCTGGAATCTTGAATTAGCAACAACTCCTTTTCTCTTTGAGTGATCTCATCTTTACCTGGTAACTAAGTCCTATTTCTTGCTCTACTTATACAAAGTCTTAGGAATCTGTTGCTTTGGGGCAAGGCTTCATCACCCCCAGCAAGCCTGATTGCCTTATTTCCTCTTCCTGCCTCTACTCTCCCCTACTCCAATTCCCTTTCATGCTATTCCCCAGATCTTTTTTTTTTTTTAAGATTTTATTTATTTATTCGTGAGAGACAGACAGAGAGAGAGAGAGAGATTGAGAGAGAGAGAGAGAGAGAGGCAGAGACACAGGCAGAGAGAGAAGCAGGCTCCATGCAAGGAGCCTGACATGGGACTCGATCCTGGGTGTCCAGGATCAGGCCCTGGGCTGAAAGCAGAGCTAAACCGCTGAGCCAACTGGGGCTGCCCCCCAGATCTTTTAAAACCATTTTAGTTTCTTTCTTTATTTCACCTTTTCAGGGGGATACACGGCCCTATACATGGCCCAATTAAAAAGTGAAAAAAATCCACTTTTGTATAAAGAAAAATTAAAGTCTTCCACTGTCTCTACCTTTTTCCTTCCTATCTCTCAATATTAACAGCCCAGTATAAATCCTTTGGAAACTTTTTCATGCTCATACAAACATCTATTCACATTTTTAACATAAAAATGGAGTCATAGTACCTTAGAACTCTCTTCTCACTTCAAAGTGTATCATGGTCATCTCTCTAAGTCAATAGATATAAAGCTAACTCATTTTAAAGAAAAAAGAATCATAGCTTTATTGAGATGTCATTCACACATCACATAATTTTCCATTTAAAGCGAACAATTCAATGATTTTTAGTGTATTCACAGAGTTGTGCAACCATTACTATGATCAATTGTAGAATGTTTTACCACTTCAAAAAGAACCCTCATATCCATTATCTGTCATTCCCTACTTTCCTCCAGCACCTCTCTCAGCCCCTTGCCACTACTAATCTACTTCCTGTTTCCATGGATTTGTCCATTCTGGATATTTCTTTTTTTTTTCATTCTGGATATTTCAAATAAATAATCATATAAATATGGTTATTGGTGTCTGAATTCTTTCACTTAGCATGTTTTCAAGATTCATCCATGTAGCATTTATCAGTACTTAGTTACTCTTTTTTAGCTAATTAATATTCCATTGGATGGATATGCTATATTTTATGTATCTATTCATCTGTTGATAGATATTTGGATTGTTTCTACCTTTAACTATTATGAATAATGTTGAAATGAACACTTGTGTATAAGTTTCTTTTTAAAGATTTTATTTATTTATTCATGAGACACACAGAGAGGGAGAGAGAGAGAGAGAGAGAGAGAGGCAGAGACACAGGCAGAGGGAGAAGCAGGCTCCATTCAGGGAGCCTGTTGTGGGACTCGATCCCAGGACCCCAGGATCAGGCGCTGGACTGAAGGCAGGCGCCAAACCGCTAAGCCACCCAGGCTGCCCTGTGTATAAGTTTTTTAAAAGTAGATATATTTATAAGTTTCTCTGGGGATACACCTAGAAGTGAAAATTTGTGTAAGGGTAACTATATTTAACCTTTTGAGGAACTGCCACACTGTTTTACAAAGTGACTATACCATTTTACATTACTACCAGTGGTGTATGAGGGTCCCCACTTCTTCACATCTCCCCCAATGATTGTTACTGTGTTTATTTTAAAAATTGGTTTTAAAATTATAGCCATCCTAACATCTAGTTGCCCTGATTGGATCTCCAATGGAAACTGAATAGAAATGGCAAGAGCAGATTTGCTCAATCTTGCTCCAATTGTAGGGGAAAGCATTCAATTTTTTACCATTGAACATGATGTTGGCTATGGGTTTTGTAAATGATTACTATCAAGTTGAGAATGTTGCCTTCAATTCCTAGTTTGTTGAGTGCTTTGTCATGAAGGGGTGTTGGATTTTGTTCAATCTTTCTTCTCTATTGAGATAATAATAATTTTTGTCCTTTGTTCTATTAATATGATGTATTATATAAATTGAGTTTTTGGGTGTTAAACCTTGCATTGTTGGAATGACAATACACCCACTTGGTCATGGTGTATAATCCTTTGAATATATTTCTGGATTCAGTTTGCTAGAATGTTATTAAAGATTTTGGTATATATTATTCATAAGAGATATTGATTGGTCTGTAGTTATCTTTGCTTGTGATGTCTTTGTCTGGTTTTGGTATCAAGGTAATATTGGCCTCAACAACTGAGTTATTTTTTAACAGTTTATGAAATATTGGTAAGGATTTCTTAATTTGGATGTATCATAATTTATTTAACCAAAGGCCTATTTATATATGCTTAGTTTGTTTCCATTTTTTGCCACTATTACAGTGTGTTGGGGTACCTGGCTGGCTCAGTCCAAAGAGCATGTACGTTACTCTTGATCTAAGGGTCATGAGTTTGAGCTCCACATTGGATATAGAGGTTACTTAAATAAATGAACTTTTTAAAACCCCCGAATAATGTGTTGGATATATATGCTTATGTACTTATGCTTATATTTCTGAAAGAAAATCCTATATGTGAGATTTCTGATTCAAAATGTGTATATATTTTAGTTTTTTATAGATATTTCCAGATATCTTTCCAAAAAGATTGAAACAATTTGGACCAGTGCCATCTATGTATGAGAATATCAGCTTTTCTACACTCCACCAATACTAAATGTTATCATTGTTTTAAAATATATTTTAAAAAGATTTTATTTATTTATTCATGAGAGACACAGAGAGAGAGGCAGAGACATAGGCAGAGGGAGAAGCGGGCTCCCCGTGGGGAGTCCAATGAGGGACTTGATCCCAGAACCCCAGGATCATGACCTGAGCCAAAGGCAGATGCTCAATCACTGAGCCACCCAGGTGCCCTTGTTTTTAAATATTTTTTAAAGATTTGTCTATTCATTTTAGAAAGAGAGAGGGAGGGGCAGAGGCAGAGGGAGAGATGATCCCAAGCAAACTCCATGCTGAGTATGAAGCCTGATGCAAGGCTTGATCCCGCAACTCAGAGATCACGACCTGAGGAGGAACCAAGAGTTGGATGCTCAATTGATTACTCTATCCAGGGACCCTTGGTTTTAAATGTTTTCAAATTACCAATTTGATACTTTTCCATTTTCCTCACTTCTATTTTTCTTTTTTTTTAAAGATTTTATTTTATTTTATTTGAGAGAGAGAGAGCATGAAAGAAAGAGAGCAAGGAGAAGGGGCAGAGGGAGAAGCAGACTCCCTGCTGAGCAGGGAGCCCAGTGGGGGACTCAATCCTAGGACCTTGGGATCATGACCTGAGCCGAAGGCAGATGCTTAACCAACTAAGACACCCAGGCTCAGTATGTATTTTTCTGTTAAATAATTTAAAATTTTTAAAATTTATTTTTGACATAAAAATATTTATAATTTTTTAAAAGTCAAATATTTCTCTTCTTTCCTTCCTAAAACCAAAGAGAAATATTCAACCCTAAAGAAAAATTCCCTTCCCTTCCTCCCTTCCTTCCTTCTTTCTTTTCCTTATTGCTTCTTATAGTTTACAGGTTTCCAGTCTTACTGGGGAAGGTCTTTTCCAGTCCAGTTTATACAGACATTTTCCCAGTCTTCTCTGAACATTTCTATTTTTTTTTTTTTTGGTTTTTTACTTTTAATTTTCTGATACATTTGAAGTTTTTTATTTATGTTGCAAGGTAGGGTCAAACTTGGTCTCCATCCAGTTTGATTGATAATTATGACAGTACTTTTTTTTAAAGATTTATTTATTTATGATAGACAGAGAGAGAGAGAGAGAGAGAGAGAGAGAGAAAGGCAGAGACACAGGAGGAGGGAAAAGCAGGCTCCATGCCGGGAGCCGGACGTGGGACTCGATCCCGGGACTTCAGGATCGCGCCCTGGGCCAAAGGCAGGCGCTAAACTGCCGAGCCACCCAGGGTTCCTCAATTATGACAGTACTTTTAATTAAATAAACCATCATTACATTTATCATGGACTAATTTTAATGCCAACCTGGATTTATTTCTGGGTTCTTTGTGCCAATACCATTCCTTTTTGATAATTTTAATAAAGTAAGACAAACTGTTCCTTGCCATTCTTTTTCACAAATTTCTTCCCTATCCTTAGACAGTTATTTTGTTACATTCCAGTGAATGTTATTAGCTGACTTCTCAGCTTTCCAAACACCCTTTTCCTACTGGGCAGCGGCTATGCAGTTTGGATAGACTGATCCACTCTTGGCCATGGGGTTGACCTCAATTGGCCTAAGCCAATCGGTTTAATCCTATTTCTCTGGCTCTGGCTCAAGAATTTGTTCTTGGGGGAGTGAGACCTAAATTGGTTTAATTAGAATGGAACTTAGGATTTTTCATTAAAGGTTGAGAGAAATAGCAAATAGCCCTGGTGGCAGCAATCTTGCAACCTGGAGAGAAGCCAGTCTGAGGATGATGCCAACACACCCACTAAATTCCCTTTTCTAAGCTCATTGGAGTCAGGTTTTCTGTTACTGCAATGGAAAGCCCTCTAACTGATATACATGTGGGGTTTTCAAAATTTTTTCTTCTAAAAACTAATATGAAAATGATCTTTCATTAACCCCAAACCCTTCCATTTCTCCACTGGATACAAAACTAGGTTACAACCATTTAACATGACCTTTGGGACTTGCTACAGTCTGATTCTATCCCACTCCCCAGCCTTGTTTCCCATTACATTGTCCTTCCCCGCCAGCGCATCACATTAAGTCCACCTCCAATGCATATCCCCATCCCCATGCCTCTACTGGCATTCTTATATGTTCAGCATTATCTTAAAGATGTGTACAGATTTTGCCATTCAATCCCCAAACACGTATTGAATGCCTACTTCTATGGGAATAGCCTGTGCAAAGCACTGGGGACACAAATATGAGTGAAAGACAAATGCTGCTTTAAAGGACCTACTGTGTGATGGGAGAGTCAGACTCATTAACCAGAGGGCTTCAACGTGGTGTGAGGAATGTTCTCAGAGTCAGCAGTACAATGCTTTGTATACGGTAATGATGAATCAGTATTTGTTAAACAGAATGGGAATTAAGGCCACCTTAACGCAGACATGTATTCTAGATCCTTATAGTTGCATATACCCAAAGAAAAATTAGTGCATTTGAAGGAACAAAACTGTGCAGAAAAATAAACATACTAAATGAGTACAAAATTTTAACAAAGTATAGTCATTTACAACTCTTTCCTTGTGATGTCTTTGTGAGGTTTTGGTATCAAGGTAATACTGGCCTCAAAAAAGGCGAGTTGAGCTGTTATTTTTTAAAAGATTTGATTTATTTATTCATGAGAGACAGATAGAGAAAGAGAGGCAGAGGGAGAGGGAGAAGCAGGCCACAGGGAGCCCGACACAGGACTCAATCCCAGGACCCTGGGATCATGACCTGAGCCGAAGGCAGATGCTCAACCAACTGAGCCACTCATGAGCTAAGTTATTTTTTAACAACTTTATGATATTCCATGATTTTCCAGTACCAGCTCCCCTGCTCCACACACACTGTGGAACTGGGGCAGGCCCCAGGCTGCTGAAGATGAAGTGAGATGAGTGGAACCAATGGATCAAGAAAGAAGTGAGCTATGGACACATGCACTCAGGATAGAGCCTGGGCCAGTGAAAAGATGGCTTCAGCTTGGTTCATCTTTAGCACCTCAGTCACCTTAGATACCCCAGCATCTTCACACAGTTCCTGACACATACATACTGTAGGCACTCAATTATTGCTCACTGAGTTGTAAACACTCCCATCTTCCCCTCTTAAAAAGCCCTATCTTATCTCCAAGCTATTTGTTACCTTCTTCCCCATCTCTTCCTGGCCGTTTCTCCTTCAAGGCTGCATCTACCTTCAATGGAACTACAGCAACCTGTGAGAGAAGGTGGGCTGGGCCTGTTAGCAAGAAGCTGATCCACCCAGGAATTTCAAACTCTCCTGGGGCCTGTCTCCTAGGACAAAGTGAATAACAAATCTCTGGACTGTGTATTTCTGAACTGGTCCCTGAGAACCAGGGCCTGCAGTATCAGACCACAGCCCCCGCTGCGTGAGTCTGTCCAATCTTTATATGCAGCTCGGCACTGCACATACACAGTTAATTATCTTCCTCACCTTTTTGCTCCTTCAAATCCACTAATTGAAAGCTAGGCATCCAACACTACCACCTGGCCATCTCAGCCCCTGGCCTCCGCAGATTCCCCGTCTCCCCTCAGGCTGTGCCTTCAAGCCTGCAGAGCTCTGAGCCTCCAAAAGGCAGGCTGGCCAGATCCTTCCCCACGGGGGTTTGGGGGTAGGGTGCTGGCTGAACCTCCCCTTGGCTGCCCTTTGTTAACAGCTTCCATTACTCTAGATACAGTATGTGAAAATAACAGAACTCTCCTCGTTTTAAAGCGTCTTCAATGTTGCACTGGCTTAGTCTGCTCTCCCCCTGACTGTGAGTTGTTAGTGAGTTAAAGTTCAGGATTCACAAGCACGACTTTCCAAGAGGCCATCTTGCATTACAAATAGGCATGACAGGCTCCCAAGTGCTGGGTGAGAAGGAGGCCCCTGCAGGAGGCAAATCAAGTCAATTCAATTAAACTCTACCCAGCAACCTCCTGTCAGGGAACATACAAATCAAGCAACAGTACAAGTTGGTTCTTAAGCCATCAAGCTGGTTGTGTCACCTTGGGCTAGCCAAATTCTCTGGGTCTTACCTGCAAATTAAAGTCTTGGACCTTAAATGATCTAGCTCTCACAGACTATGATTTTAGACATAGGGTCATACATGCAGCATGGAGCTGAGGCCAGTCACCGTGGGATACCCTGTCCTTCCCCATTAATAGATTTGCACAGACGAAACCTGATTAAAAATCGCACCAAGAGCAGTCTTAGATAATTAATTAAAAATTCTAACACTAAAAGGGGAGGGAGCATCACTGGTTGCCAAACAAAAGACTGTCAACGGTCCTTGGCAGAAGGGTGGGTCAGGCTTGGGCTTTGGTTTAGCTGCAAGTGGTTGGGCTGCTCCGGCCTTCTTCCCAACTATTGTCATCCTATGGCCTCACGTGAGGGAGTTCAGGGAGACTAGTTTGCAGACTATAGCAATGGAATCAATTTCTATTCTATAAGGGCAGCTCTACCTTTCTTTCTGTTGTATATATATATATATATATATATATATATATATATATATATATATGCATGTGTCTCCTTAATACTTGAAAGACAATATTAATTAATGCAATCTCCCCCTTACCTTATGGAATTCTTCCTCACTTACTCCATCTAACTCCATCTAAGACAGTTGGGGTGTGCTCTATCTCAGCACCTGTTTCTTTCCTTTGCAACACTTATTACAATCTGTAATGATCTTGTTTATTTATTTATTAACTTATAAATTGTTGGTTTCTCCTTTCAGAATCTAAGCTCAGCAAGATCATGATGCAGTCTATCTTGTTCGTGGTTTTATCCAAGTGTCTAGCTCACTGCTTGGCACATATTAATTATTCAATAAGTATTTGTGGAATAAGAGACATGCCAAGATAACATATTTTCATGTAACCACACACATACATAAGAAAATCATTCATTAGTGCGTATTATGTGCCAGGCTTTGTTCTAGGCACTTTACATGGGTTAACACATTTAGTTCTCACATAACTGTATGAAGTAGGTGTCATCATTATCCCCAGTTAACAGTGAAGTAAACAGAGGCACAAAGTGGATAATTAACTCACCTAAGGTCACACAGTGAGCTGAGTTGGGCTGGAACTGAATCCCAGCAATCTCTCTCCAGAGTCTGTGTTCTTAACCATTATGCTGTCAAAACCCTGAACAAATAATAAAATATTTAGCACATTTTGAGTCTTCACTCTTGGCTGCTCACCTGATAATCTATCTCAGCCTTCTGCACCTTTTTCTTGCTAACAGAACCTCTCTTTGGTTCAGAAAGTCAATGTGGCCAATCTCAGCACTGAGCCAGTCTTGATAACTCCATGTCCATTTCCTATTTGCTCACATCCTCAGCCTCTTTTGCATATAGTAGGCATGTGCCCTCATTCTGGCCAATGAGAAACCAGAAATCAATTGAGGGATTTTTCTCTTAAAAAGAGCCCAGCAGGGGCTAAGAGCTCACTGATGCCATTTTTCTTCTTGCTCTGTATGTGGAGTTGTAAAGGCTGTCTTAGGATCATGAAAGGATGGATATGAGAACAAAATGCAGACCTGCTCAGGATGGTAAACTAAAAACAGAGTAAAAACACAAGTCTGGGGGCACCTGAGTGGCTCAGCTGTTGAGCATCTGCCTTTGACTCAGGTTGTGATCCCGAGGTTCTGGGATGGAGTCCCGCATCAGGCCCCCCACCAGAAGCCTTCTTCATCCTCTGCCTCTCTCTGTGTCTCTCATGAATTAAAAAAAAAAAAAAAAAAAAAGCTTAAAGAAAAATCACGGGTCTGATGACATCGTGGAGCTGTTGAGTCTGGGAATCACTTCTTTCAACTTCTTAATATAAGGGTTAATTAAATATCTGTATGTAACTGTTTTTTTAAAAAAAGCTTTATTGAGGTACAATTTAATTTAGGCGCCATTAAATGCACCCATGTTAAACATACACTTTTAGTAAATTTACAGAGTTGTGCTGTCACCACTACCATCCAGTTTTAGAACATTTCCATCACCCCATAAAGATTCTTTGTGCCTGTTTGCAGCCAATCCCCATTTGTACATCTCTAGGTAAGTACTAATTTGCTTTCTGTCTCTATAGATTTGCCTTTTCTGGACATTTCATAAACACCTTTTTTTTTTTTTAGCTGAAATTATTCCTAATTGCTATTCATAGCATATGACTATGCAACTGGTAATGGAACCCACACTCAGGTGACAGCAAAATGAAAGAAACAGGATGGCCAAAATGTAGAGTAAGGGAAAAAGCCCTCAAGACCAGGAGATCACATTTTGGTGCCAGCTCTTTTCCTAACCAGCTGTGTACCTTCAGTAAGTTTTTAAACTTCTCTGAGCTGATTTTTCTCAATCATGAAATGGGAAAATCCCAGTGAATGGCTTTTAAGTTCCCTTCTAGATCTCAGGTTCTAAACGTTTTTCTTAAGAAATAAAGGCAGTATTTGAGTTATTTCAGAAAAAAAAATCTGTTTCATTCAACAAAAACTGATTAAGACAATTCCATTCTTTATTCATCTAAACAGGCATGTTAAGGTAGATAACTGTACTAAATGGGAGAACTGAGGAATGTTATGAAATATCTGTCAAAGAGAGGGATCAATATTGGGCAGGAAGGTTGTATGGAAAAGAAAATGAATGAGTTGTTACAAAAGGTCATGTTTGTTTGGACCTCTTGTCAGAAATAAAGGTGAAGGATGCCTAGAACATGTTCTATGTATGGTACATATGAATGCCTACCCATGAATATTTCTTTTGCAAAAGGGATGCTATGAGTTGGAGAGTGTTATCTCATGATTATAGAGAAATAGGATCATATTTACCCTTAAAAGTGTATGTTATTTTCCATTTTTTAAAGAAGCTCTACACCCAATGTGGAGCTTGAACTGACAAGAGGTCCAAGCAAGTATGAGTCTTTTTCAAGATCAAGAGTCACATGCTCTACTGACTGGGCCGGCCAGGTGCCCCTGTTATTGTCAAAATTTTTTTTTATGATAGTCACACAAAGAGAGAGAGAGAGAGGCAGAGACACAGGCAGAGGGAGAAGCAGGCTCCATGCACCGGGAGCCCAAAGTGGGATTCGATCCCAGGTCTCCAGGATCGCGCCCTGGGCCAAAGGCAGGCACCAAACCGCTGCGCCACCCAGGGATCCCTATTGTCAATTTTTTTTTTCCTATTGTCAATTTTTAAAAGGTGCAATAATGTTATTATGGTTACAGATTTTTTTTTTTAAAAAAAAACAAGAGTCCTCTAGGGGTGATGGGACTATTCTGTATCCTGAATGTAATGATGATTACATGAATCTATCCATATGTTAAAATTTATGAAACTAAACACACAGCAAAAGGGAAGTTTTACTGTATGTAAATTCAAAGATTAAAAATTTGAAAAGAGTCCTTACCTTTTAGAGACACATGTTGAAACATTCATGGGTGAAATGATACAAAATCTAGTATTTGCTTCAAATATGGGAGGGAGGGAAATGGTGGGGTGTCGATGAAACAAGATTGGCACCCCATGAGTTGATAATTGTTGAAACTGGGTTCATTATACTCTGCAGGATTCATTATGCTCTCTTCTCTCTTTCTGTTTATGTTCAAAGATTTTCATCATAAAAAATGAAAAATAAAAAGCATTGGTGGGCAACAATAAGGTTTCTTCCTGCTTTCATTACATGCTTAACAGAAGCTTATTTCTGATTTCCAGACTGGTGGCTCTCCCAAAGGGAAGGAGTTGTCTACACAGATGAAATGACAGGGAAAATACATCATCTTTCTATATAATTTATGCACATTTCATGATACGATAAATTATTTTTATGTATATAATCCAGCTGAGCTAATTACATTTTAAAAGTTATCTTTATATCAAATGGGAAACTAATAGCTACCATCTATTGAGCACCTGCTTATGATAGTCAGTAAAACAATCCTTCGAATAAATTATCTTAAATCTTTACACCTCCCCCAGAAGATGTTATTCCCATTTTACAAAAGAGAAAACCAAGGTTTAGGGAGGACAGACTACGTATCTAGCATAGTACAATTGGAATGTAAATTCTGACCTAATTCCAGAGACTGCCTCATATCCAATGGACAGTAGGACTTCTGGAGCCGATACTCTTCTGAGTGGGATAGCTTTTTCAAGTTCTGTGCCACTTCCACCTGCTTCTCTTCTAGCATCTGGAGCCTATAACCTTCTTCAGAGGACTCCTGAGAGCTACTGGGTCAGCTTTACCCCAGCCCAGAGAGCCAAAAGTACACAGAGCTTATATCCCTTTAAAGTGGTGCAAAGCTAGTGGTTCACTGCTCAGGGTACCAAAGTCTCTTGCTCTGATGGAGATAAACTCTGAGAAGCAGAACAGGCACCTGAAATCGCACACTTGCTCAGTGTCTCCCACTTCCCTGCCTTGCTTCCCCCCATCCCTCACTGGCTTTCCCTGGGAATGTTTGTTTAATAAGTCACTTGCTCATGATCCCCTCATGTCAGGGGCAACTTCTTGGGAGGCCAACCAAAGACAACTGCTTTTTCCTATTTCGATGCAGTTTCATTGCTAATAATTCCTTACCTAGGAAGCATTTATGAGAATGGTTATGTGTTTGCACATAGGTAAAGTCATAGATACTTAAATATTTATGTATGCAATCACTGCAGTAACTGGAAATAGGTCAAAGAAGCAGGGACAGGTATTACTTCTATAAAGATCACAGTGGCCTGTAATAAAAAGCTAAGGAATGTGCTCTCCTCTGCCACTTGTAACAGAGTTATATTAGAATGCGCTTCCAAATTGTGATCCATACCATTTGATGAACCAATACTGCTTTATCCCAGAAAGGTGGGAATAAGTGTTGGGAAGAGAGTCCGATAGTATGGGTTGAAGAGGAAAGAGAGGATGCTTTGAAAAGACTTAAAATCAGGTTGTAAATGCTTTAAAAACAACACAAGACTTTCCTGTGAGCCCCTTGCTGGAAAACAGATATTGCATTTATACAGAACAGAGCCCAATGTGTTGCATCCCCACTGAGAAAAGGATTTCAGTTTGGAAAGGATTCTTCTAGCCATCATGTTGTGTTATCCACACGAAATGTGGTTCCATATCTAAACTGGGGGATTAGTAGTTCAGCTTCATGACTTTGCAGTTCTGTGAGGCTGCAAGTTACTTCACGTCTTGGATCTTCTATTTCCTATCCTGTAAAATGGGACAGCAATAACAACCAGCCCATATTGTTGTCTTGAGAGTTGTATACATGATATGAATTCAATGAATGATCATTATTACTATTAGGGGAGCTGTAAATATTCTTCTTGGAATGTCTTTAGTAATGACATGGGGCTGGAGAGTTTGCAAGGCATGTTTGTTCACTGCTAGGGGCACCTTCTTTAGAAAGAAATATGTCAAAGGGCACCTGGGCGGTTCAGTTAGTGAAGCGTCTGCCTTCAGCTCAGGGTCCTGGGATCAAGCCCTGAGTCAGGCTCCCTGCTCAGTGAGAAATCTGATTCCCATCTCCCTCTGCCCCTCCAGCCTACTCATCTTCTCTCTCTCTCTCTCAAATAAATAAATAAAATATTTTAAATAAAGAAATCTAGCAAATCAAATACCCCTAGACAAAGTCAGAGCTTCCACAGCAATTTGTCCTCTATGATATATTGCTTTACCATGGGATATTCTGATTTTTCTGCTAACATGTCTCGCCCCATCACCATAAAGAGAACTCTTTGTGTGCCCTGGAAAATAGTTATGATGAATTGTTATGTGAAAAAGAAAAAAATTATCTAAATGATCATTATAACCCTGTAAAAATTATATGGATGCATACAAATAAGCACTAGAAGGGGATGCGGACATTTGAAAACAGGTTATTTTATTGCAGTGATGAACCTATGGATATTTTTAAAAAGATTTTATTTATTTGAGAGAGAGAGAGAGAGAGAGATAGCATAGGACGGGGGAAGGGCCAAGGGAGGGAAGAAGGAGAAGCTGACTCCCCGCTGAGCAAGGAGCCCATCGTGAGGCTCAATCAGGACCTTGGGATCAGGACCTGAGCTGAAGACAGACTCTAAACTGACTGAGCCAGTCACGCCCCCCAATTAAAAAAAAATAGCTTTCCATTAGTATTGCTATAATACTGTGTGTACATGTGAAGTTAAACAATATTTTTAAACTAAAAAAAGTAGGGGACCTTCCACTGTGTAACTATCTCAGGTTTTCACAAAACAATGGCTCTCAAGGTCCACTATGGCCAAGAGTTTGGTATTTTCCAGCTCCTAGGACCACACTCTGAGACTCCTGGGACAGCTCAGTAGCAATTGCTTATGTGTAACATCTATGCTGTCAAAATCCAGTCGAAAAGTGGTTACAATAAGGTAGAGTCTGGAGCTTGGTACCATCCTAGGGAAGCCTTGTGAAAGCATTGACCCCTAATTCTAAAAGTACTATTTAAACATTTATGGAATATCTGCTATGTGCCAGTGACTCTCCTAAGTGCTGGGGATGCAGAAGATGAACAGGACAATATTCTTGCCCTCAAGGGAGTTCAAAGCCTGACCCAGGGAGGGGAAACAGCAAGAAAACAACTATACTATAATATGGTAAATGCCAAGATAGTGCATGAAATAGGTGCTATGGGATGGTTAATTAGGGCGTGTTGGGACAAAGATTAGGAATGACTTTTAAAGTGGCTGAGGTCAAGAAGAGCTCAGTATAAGGGCGTGAAGAAATATCATTGAACACAAGAGGAAGTGTATCCTGGCCCCTCAAGATGCAGGAATCACAATTCCTAGATATCAAATACCTTAGGAAGTAAGGTGCCTGGCTGGCTCAGTCCATGGAGGGTGTGACTCTTGATCTCAGGGTTGTGAGTTCTAGGCCCATGTTGGGTATAGAGATTGCATAAAATTAAAATTAAAACAAACTAACTGGGCAGCCCCGGTGGCGCAGCGGTTTAGTGCTGCCTGCAGCCCGGGGTGTGATCCTGGAGACCCGGGATTGAGTCCCACGTCGGGCTCCCTGCATGGAGCCTGCTTCTCTCTCTGCCTGTGTCTCTGCCTCTCTTTCGCTCTCTCTGAATAAACAAACAAACAAACAAATAAATAAATAAATAATAAATAAATAAATCTTAAAAAAAAAATAAAACAAACTAACTAACTAATGGGGGCCCCTGGGTGGCTCAGTCAGTTAAGCATCTGCCTTTGGGTCAGGTCATGATCCTGGGGTCCTGGGCTCAAGCTCTGCATGGGGCTCCCTGCTCAGCAGGGAGCCTGCTTTTCCTCTTCCCTCTGCCTCTTCCCTCTCCCCCACTCATGGTCTCTCTCTCTTTCTCTCTCTCTCAAATGAATAAATAAAATCTTTAATTATTAGCTACTAGAGTAGCTACTAGAGTAGCTAATAGTTTCCCCATCTCTCTCTCTCATCTCCACTTCTTTGACACTTGTATTCTCTCTTGCAATAGATTACTAATCCCATTGCTCTTTTTTCACATGGTTCACCATGGCTTCCCTAGGATGGTAGCAAGCTCCAGACTCTATATGACATTCAGATCCAATACTTAGCAGTTAATAAGAGTCATTGGGTTCTAATTCCAAATTTCTGAGAAAGCGAGTATGTTAGGTGAGTCTTGAGTCAGTTCCATATATGTCGTTGGGAGCAGAGTCATGAAGTCCTTTGTCCGTTTACTCGGAAAGGGCCTTGGGGACAGACTTGCTGGCAAGGGGGCACTATGAAAGCAGGCAGGTTCGCTGACATTTCACCTTGGTGGGACTAGGACACTGTGATCAGGAAGGAGGTTGTGAGTTGAGTTTGGGGGTAACAGTGAAGGTTAGACTAGAATAAGATGTGGATTTCAAATATAATTAGGAGGTAGAGCCGATAAACTTGATTGGATAATAGAAGGAGGTTGTAAATTGAATCTCAGTCTAACACACAATTGCCTTAGCTCATCATATTTGTTAAGAAACCTTTTACGGTGCTTGGGTGGATGGTTAAGGGTCTGACTCTTGATTTCTGCTCAGGTCGTGATCTCAGGGTCCTGGGATAGAGCCAGGTGTCAGGCTCCGGGCTCAGTGTGGAGTCTGCTTGAGATTCTCTCCTTCTCCCTTTCTGGCCTTTTCCCCACTCACATGCTCTCTCTCTCTCTAAAATAAATAAATAAAATCTTTAAAAAAATAAACCTTTCAAACTTCACTGTCCTTGGAAAGATCAAGGTTTTTTCTACATACAAACCCAGGGAAGTCTCACCTACTTCAGCAACCATCCCTTGTGTTCATCACTAACCCCGACTGCACTAAGAGCAGTTATGGAAAAGAGTGTGATTCCTCAGAGGAATTTGAGAATTCCGTGTGTAGTCTAAGCTTTTTGCCACATAACGTATTCCAAGTCCTCACGCACGCGTGCGTGCACACACACACACACACACACACACACACACTGATGCATGAATGCAGCCCAAGAACTTCTACGGAATAATACAGGGCATTACAGAGCATTTCTGCCTGGTTATGCTTCTTTTATTTGTTTTGCATAATGTATGAAATAAATTCACTGCTCTATTAGTTGGAGAGAATTATAGCCAGCATATGTGGTGTGTTATACTCTGTATATATGTAAATATAGCCCATTTATAAATATGGTGATCGTATGCATATGCGTGTTTAAAGCTAGCTTTTTAAATTTTCTTAAACAGAGGATCTGTCAGCTTACAAATCCTTATTTATGTTTTGCACATTGTCCTTTCCATTCCCTCTGCCATCTGCCTAATTCAGGACATTAGCAACTCATCTTGAGTTTTTCTGGCAGCTTCCTAACTGTCTATTCCATCCACGACAACCAAATTTAGCATCTTTAGTGTCACGTGCACGATGACACTACTCCCTGTTCACAAACCTTCCATGTTTCCCTATTACCTACCAAATAAAGTTCAAAGTCTATGTCCTAGCATGAAACGTCAGTAGAATTAGTATCTACCAACCTTACAGGCTGCTTTGTTTCTCCTCCATGCTGCAGCGAAATTCAACTGCTTGAATACTAGATTCCTAAATGCACATGGATATTTTCAATAAGTATATACTTTTCCTTTTGCCTGGAATAACTACTTTTTGCTTTCCTCTTCTCTCATGAACAAGCTAATTCCATGTCTTCATATACTGCATCTTTGCTAATAAATTCAGAAGGAAGTGATTCCTCTGCACCCCCAGAATATATAGCATGTACTTTCCCCCCATCATATATGTATATTTCAGTACATGTGGTCGCTTCTTCTAGATGGCATTGCATGCACTCTTTCAGGCTTCTCTGTCTTTGCATATACTATGATTCTCTCACCAACCCTCCTCCCCTGCCTAACTAACACAAGCTAACTCTTGTGTCATTCAGTCGCTTCAAACTACCCAACCCAAACTTGGTTCTTTTTAAGGAATTTATTGGAATGGCTTTGGGGGAACGCACAGAATAATAGGAGGCTAGGGAACCAAGATTGGAATACAGATAGGAACAAGGGACCCAAGAGACCAAGAGCAAGAGACCTGCCACCACTCCTGCCATTGGCCACAATGGTCCTCACCACTGCACCTTCTCACATCTGCCATGGATGAGATCTGCCCATCCTGTCTTCGATCCTCTAGTACCAGGTTCAATATCCTGGGCAAGGAGTCTGACAGGTGAAACCCAGGTTGTGCACTCATGCCCCTGGAAAAGGAAAGAAGTATAAACAGAGCCTCTTACCTCTCTGACTTCCCTTCTGGGGACAAAGCTCTATGGACCCAACAGGACCACACACAATAAAGAACTTCCCCCAGAACAGAAGGTTAGGCAAGCTCACACTCTACAAAAGGCAAATAAAATAATAGCCACAACTTCTATTTACCCTTCTAACATGACTTTAATCTCTAAGAGATTGATATGAGGTTCTTCTCTTTTCAGGGGGAACTAGGGACTCCATCTCGGTTCCCAGAACATGCTGAACATTTCTCTTTTTTTAATTAATTGTTTTATTTGGACATTTTTTATTTGGACAGTCTATAAAAACACTATAATGGACTTAAAAATAATAGGTTTCATTTTTCTATCTTACAAGTATTGTTTCTTTTTTAAAGGTTTTATTTATTTATTCATGAGAGACAGAGAGAGAGAGGCAGAGACATAGGCAGAGGGAGAAGCAAGCTCCATGCAAGAAGCCCAATGTGGGACTCAATCCCAGGACTCCGGGATCACGCCCTGAGCCAAAGGCAGACATTCAACTGCTGAGCCACCAAGGAGTTCCAAAAGTATTGTAAATTTTTTAAACAGAGTATTAAGAAGAGAACAAAAGTCCATCTATAATCCCATAATTAACATTTTAGATTGTGTGTTTTCATTTTTTATTCTATTATACACATACATTATTTATCCTTTACAGAGCTTGGGCCAGACTTTTTAACATGGCATTATAATATTATGTTCATATCTCTTTCCCCTACTATACTCTAAACTCTGTAAGGCAGAGGCAGTGGTATCTTCTAGTTACATATCTACTAGCTGGTAGCTCCTCCCACAGTGTTTGGTATGTGCTTGACCAAAGCTTGCCAAATCAACAGAAAGCTCCTTGAGGACAGAAACCATGTTTTGTAAAACTTTATAATTAATATAAGACGTACCATACTGTCTTGCATATAGTAAATATTTTAACTTAAGATTTTTGAATTAAATAATTTAAGTCATATGTCAATCTTAAATTTTGAAGTTTTCTGGGGCACCTGGGTGGCTCAGTTGGTTAACTGTCTACCTTTGGCTCAAGTCATGATCTCAGGGTCCTGGGGTTGAGCCCCAAGTTGGGCTCCCTGCTCAGTGGGGAGTCTGCTTCTCCCTCTGCCCCTCCACCCAGCTCATGCTCTTTCTCTCTCAAATAAATAATCAAATCTTTTAAAAAATTTTGAAGCTTTCAGTCATATGTATGCATGTTTTGTTTCTCTGGCTGCACAAATTTAGGAGTAAGATCAGGAGCATGGATACAGTAGCCATGATAATATAAATGGCCTTTGTTCCTTCTTCCTCCCCAGCAAATCATCAGGAATATTGAACTTCCCAAATTTTTTTCTTCTTCCTCCAGACACTTTCTCATTGACAACCTGCAAGTTCTACTCCAATAGCTATTTGTTCTGACATATTATGGCTGACCCTTCTTGTGGCTCATGTAGTGTATTATATTAAAGATGGTGACAAGCCTTTTTCACGTATGTCACTGAGAAGTGGGATCTGTTTCCTCACTCCACTTCATATGAGCTGGGCCTGTGACTGCTGTGATCAACAGAATACAGAGAAAGTGATGCTGTCCCAGTCTTGAGACTTGTCTTTAATAAGACTGTCAGCTTCTTTTGTCTTTCTTGGAACCTAGCTTCCACACAGTGAGGGCGCCTTGGCAGCCACTTGGAGCCATAAAGGTTCATGTGGAAGAGAATCAGAGCCCCTGACTTCCAGGCCCAGCTGAGTTCTCAGCTGACAGCCAGCCCCAACCTGGAAATGGGCCAACTTGAAAGTAGATTCTCCGTTGGTCAAGCTGTCCCAGCAGATGCTACATGGAACAAAGGTAAAGTGTCCCAGACTAATCTTGACTTAATATCAAAATTGTGAGCAAATAAATGGTTCTTGTTTCAAGCCCCTATGTTTTGAGATAGTATGTTACCCAGCAATGTATAGCTGAAACAATCCCTTAGGTTGATCCTGCTTCCCTCCTAGAGGTAGACACGAGACCTCTTGCCTCTGGGACAACAGCAAGAAAATTGCTCTTCCAGTTTCTAATTCCTTCTTGGTTCTCCTTCAAAGGACCCAGGAGTTTAAGTGGCACCTTTAATTATCTTATTCTAAAGAATTTCCTTTCTTTAGCAACTGACCAGTGTTTCTAGAGAGTCCTCAGGCCCTACAGCTTTGCCCTTCCACAGAGTAATCTAAATCTCTCAAAACATCCAAAGCATTGCCAGAGAGAATGAAGATAGCCTTGATGGCCCCTTCCTGTTTACAAGTCTTCATTATAACTTCTTGGGGCCCACCTAGCAATCCTCCAAATCCTCTTTGCTCTCCCCTCCCCAAAGATTTGACAGATATCTGTGAAATTAGGAGTCTATTTGGCTGCCCTGATAGACAGGGCCAGTCCCCTCTGATGCCCACATCTAAGCTATTTGTACAATTTCCAAAGTGCCTTGTCAATCCCGGGCAAGATTTGACACCTTCATTAGGTCGTAGTAAAGCAACTCAGTTATCTTTTCCTTGATTTTGCTTTCTCTACCTCTCAATTTCCTTTGCTCCATGCTTCAGCTTTCTGCGTTGAATATCACTCCAGCATTTTAAATCAAGAGATCTCTTCTGCTTCAGCAGCTTCCACAGTATAATTTCCTCATCCAATTCTGAAGGGCTGCAGCAGGATGTGCATTATCAGAGCATCCTGGGGTTAAAGGGAAGCTGGGGGAAACCATTTAGATCATTCTCCTGTCTTCAGATGGGACTACATGCACATCAGTGTGGTAAGAAATAATTTAGCACATAAAAATAACTCAGGAAATACTTAACTTTCTATAAGACATCTGAGATTCTCTTGTAACCCCCAATCTTCCATCTGAAATTGAAGGCCTCCAGGGTTGGGATTGAGCACTTATTAAAAACTCCAGCAAGCCAACTGAGTCCTCTGCAAACCTGGGCCTTCTATCAACATTGGGATAGGCATGCACTTATCCCAAATAAGGGTGAGACAGTGTTCAGAGCTTCGATTAAACTAGCTCCACTAACAGTCCTTTTAGGTAAGGTGACCAATCATCCAAATTGGGACATTTTTTTAGGGTAAGGAGGCTTGCAGTTGAGAATTATGTCATGGCAACAGTTATAAACTAGGATTGTCCCAGGCAAACTAGGATGCATAGTTACCCTATATTTGGGAGATGCTCAGAACATGATGGTGAGGGAGGTGGGGGTAAGAAAGGACTGTGGTAAGAAGGAAAAAATGTCCTAAACTATATCTTCTGCATCCTTTGGAATGGATGCTTGGAGCTTTTAGGCCAATGATGCTTACATCAAAATTGTTTGCAAACTTTAAAAATATCAAATTGCAGAGCCTGGCCTAGACCAATTGTGTCAGAATTGTGCAGGTGAAAGCCAGGCATGAGCATGTCTTGAATCTCCCCAGGCGACTTTAATGCACAGGCAAGGTTTCTTGAGATCTTAGGTGAGTACCTAATCCATATGGGTGCAGGCTGAGTGGTGCCCTTGGAGCCCAAATACTCAAAGATACCATATATAACATGAAAGCCTAAGATAGGGTTGATCTAGGCTTGCTTAATACAGTGGCTCTATCAAAAAAGTCTTATGTTCTTCTGTCTTTTCCCTCTATTATCCTAACTTTTTGGCTTTCTTCTGGGCTAGTTCCCTACATAATCACAAGATGGCTTCCACAGTTCTAAGCCTCAACCTTAGGCTTGAGGTCTGGAAGGACTGTCTCCTCCCTATGTCTTTCCCGATCTAGAAGACTTTTCCAGAAGCCTCCCAGAGGACTTTGTCTCCTGTTTCATTAGCTAGAACTGGGTCATTTGTCACCTCGAGATCAATTGTTGGCAAAGAGAATAAAGTAATAATTGACTTGGGCTGTTCAGGGCTTATAACTGAGCTGGGTGAGGGTCTTCATCCCCGAGGGAAGGACACCTGGAAAATCAGAATTGACAAGGAAGAACAAGTGTACAGGAACCAATAGTGTCTGTAGCACCTAACAGTGCCCTAAATCAGGAATGTTTATAGCAAACCTGGCCAAAATGGTTTGTGGACAGAAATACTTACCCTACTGGGGTTGTTTTAGGATCAAATGAGATAGTGCATGCATAAGTGCTCTATGTTAAGTACCATTTTTAACTGACATACTTCTTAGAATTTCATTTTACAGAAGAAAAAAGCCAAGGCACAGGAAAATGAAATGCCATTAACAAATTTACCCAAACAGTCCTGGTTAGAAGCCATCGGAAGTGTTGGCCTGTGTTCTCCACAGATGACCAATGCTACTTAAAATATGCCTAAAGCACTTCCCACCATCTGGCTTCCTGCAGCTCAGCCATGGGGTCTTCCAGAAGGTACATAAAATGAGGTACACTGTAAATATAAAATAGAAGTTGAGTCGATGTTGTTGGAGAAATACTATTTATGGTATATGAGCAGAGAACAGAGAATGGGATCATGTACAGTATTTGCTATGGCTAGGAGAAGAAGAAACAGTTAAAGATTTTATTTGTTTATTTATTTGAGAGAGAGAGAGAGAGAGTTGGTGGAGGAGCATGGAAGAGGGACAAGCAGACTCCATGCTTAGCACAGAGCCTGACAGGGGGCTTGATCCCACGAGCCTGAGATCATGACCCGAGCTGACATCAGGAGCCAGCTGCTCAACCCATTGATTCACCCAGGAGCCCCAGGAAGAAACATTTAAATTGAGGGTGAAGTAAAAACCAAAAGGAGACCCAGAGACTACATGCAGATGTCAAGAAAAAACAAAGCAAAATTAAAAAACAAAAACTCTGACAGAAGTTTCAGAAGCAGGACACGCTATTGCTTAATATCTGTCAGGCTGACAAACGGTTCATTGCACATGGTGTTACATGATGTTTTCTCCCCCTGATTCCTAGAAGTTGATCTGTCAGAACACAGATGTTGTATTAGGCTGCTTTGCCATTTAGAGGACAGCCTGGCACCTTCTCTTAAAGACTGGAGCTACTTGGGGAGTCTTTGAAGAGGAGAGGATGGGGAACCGAGGTGCACTTGAAGCTGAGATTCTGTTCTGTGGAATCATGTTGGAAATTATTAACTTAGGTCTTTGCAAATGTGTGTGCTGCTTTTCTTCCCCTCACACCATCCCTTAAAAAAAAAATCTTTGTTCCAATCTAAGTTGTTTCTTCATGTTCTTGGTGTGGGCGTAATGACATGTTTGAAAATTTTGAAATCCAGACTATGAAACAAACTATTCTGTGGTTAAACCACAGTGCCAATGGGAGAGTGTCATTGAGGGTACCACCAGCAAACAGCCACATAGACCAGTAGTTACTTTCAGTTTGTACCTTATTCGGCCATTTCTAGATTCCAGTTTACAGTTGGAATAGTAAACAGAAACAAACAATACAGAGGGAAGATCCAGAGTGAAGCAAATGATGCATTCTTGGTAAACATGTCCAAATAAGCAGGGCTAGTCTTGGGTAAAATTAGAGAGGACGATGTCCCTTTTGGGACCTAGCAGACTTCTCCATGTCTCTATCCCCCGCTTCTTTCTCTCCAAGTGGTGAGATCAGAAGAATTCTCCACCTCTGGCATTCCAGAGTCTTTCCATCTGTTGCAACCTTCCCACTTGTCTCCCCCAACCCCATTTCAAAATTACCCTGAACATCCCACCTTACCCCCACCCCAGCACACGAGCCCTCAGTACATGGCTGAAACACACTGGATGTTAGGACACTGAGTAAATCTATTTACTTTAAGGCATGGATAACTGAAGATATTTACCTTTTAAATGAGATGCTTTTAACCCAAATGAATCTGTAATTGGTGGAATTTTAGGCAGTAACGAAGAGAAGTAAAAGTGAAGACTTTCACACAGTGACAAAGAGAAGAGAGGTGAAGGAAATCTGGGGATGTCTTTGATATCACCCACTTAGGCCACAACAAAGTCAACCTACTTAGAGTCAGTTCTAGAATCTCCTCATCTGGGACACAGTAGAGAAGAAGGTAGGGAGAAGCTGTTCCTCTAAAATTTAAGATACCTGCCCTTCTGTCTCGGATTTTGCCTCCTACCTCCCTCATTTTGGTGTCAGTGATCATGGATGTCTTTGGACTATGTCCTTAGCCAATCCAGCATAGGTTTATAATTGCATAGACTGTGATAAAGGAAACCCATATCCCAGGATATATTTTTCGAGAAGCAGTTCTTTTAATATATCAGACTTTGGGCAGTATGTCCACCAGGATCTAATTGGATAGGTAGAGTTTTAAAATAAGCAAACTGAAGACAAGATTAGTAAAAAAATGACTATAATAATGATACATCCATGGGGCTATAATTCCCTGGTCCCTCGGGGATTCCTGAGAAGACTCCATAAGAAAGGATATTTATTCTTTATTTATTTAAAGATTTTACTTATTTATTTGGAAGAGAGAGAGAGCATGCAAGTGGGAGGGAGGGGCAGAGGGAAACAGATACAGACTCCCCACTGAGCAGGGAGCCCAATGTGGGGCTCCATCTGAGGACCCTGAGATCATGACCTGAGCTGAAGGCAGACACTTAACCAACTGAACCACCCAAGTTGCCCCAAGAAGGTCTATGTTCCTTAAGTTAAGCCTGATAAACTTTATCTTGTATTAAATATCAAAAATGGGTAAGGAATGACAGCACTGAACAAAACAGGGAACTAAGAGGTTCTCCTGTTTACTATTCCTCTCATAATATACATACATAGGAACTCCGTATCTTTGTTTTTCCACAAAAATAAAATCCTGGGCTCGATTATCTGTAATAGCAAAAAATTAGGAAACAAATCTAATGTCCTTAGAGATACTATGAGGGCCCTTAGACTACATAGAGAAAGAAGGGGCCCAGCTTCCTACTTTTCCTCACCAAGGATCCAAGCACATGAATGAATGAATATCTCTTAGACCAGCCAGGCCAACCCAGTGACAGCTTCAGTGCACATCACTGAGTGACCTATTTGTTGTACCATTCACCATTCAGCATAAGAACTGTCAAGTCAAACCTTCCCCAAATTCCTATCTCACAGGGAGTGAGCATAGTAAAATGGTTGCTGTTTTTTTTTTTTAAGATTTTTTATTTTATTTATTCATAGAGACACAGAGAGAGAGAGGCAGAGACACAGGCAGAGGGAGAAGCAGGCTCCATGCAGGGAGCCTGACGTGGGACTCGATCCGGGTCTCCAGGGTCACGCCCTGGGCTGCAGGCGGCGCTAAACCACTGTGCCACCAGGGCTCCCCTGGTTGCTGTTTTAAGTCACCAAGTTTTGGGGTTATTTGTTACATGGCACTGGACTATAACTAGAGCATGCATGTGTGCACACACACTTTAAAAACTAATGGCAGGACATTTAAACATCTGGTTATGTAAAATGTTGCAGCATGATAAAACTAAGATATAAAATTGTGAAGAGCTTGGTTCTCAGTGTGACAAAAATATTTAAGTATTTGATATTGAAGACAGCATTTTATTTTTTAAATTTATTTTAAAAAATGTTAAATTTAAATTCAATTTGCCAACATATAGTATAACACCCAGTGCTCATCCCATCAAGTGCCCTCTTCAGTGCCTGTCACCTAGTCACCTCATCCCCCCACCAACCTCCCCTTACACAACCCTTTGTTTCCCAGAGTTAGGAGTCACTCGTGGTTTATCTCCCTCTCTAATTTTCACCCCCGCTCAGTTCCCCTCCTTTCCCTTATAATCCATTTCACTATTTCTTATATTCCCCATATGAGTGAAACCATATGATGATTGTCCTTCTCTGATGGACTTACTTCACTCAGCATAATACTTTCCAGGTCCATCCACGTCGAAGCAAATGGTGGGTATTTGTCGTTTCTAATGGCTGAGGAATATTCCATTGTATACATGAACCACATCTTCTTTATCCATTCATCTTTCGATGGACACCGAGGCTCCTTCCACAGTTTGGCTGTTGTGGACATTGCTGCTAGAAACATCGGGGTGCAGGTGTCCTGCATCTGTATCTTTGGGGTAAATACCCAGTAGTGCAATTGCTGGGTCGTAGGGGAGCTCTATTTTTAATTTCTTGAGGAACCTCTACACTGTTTTCTAAAGTGGCTGTACCATTTTGCATTCCCACCAACAGTGCAAGAGTTTCCCCTTTCTCCACATCCTCTCCAACATTTGTTGTTTCCTGTCTTGTTAATTTTCCCCATTCTCACTGGTGTGAGGTGGTATTTCATTGTGGTTTTGATTTGTGTTTCCCTGATGGCCAGTGATGCGGAGCATTTTTTCATGTGCTTGTTGGCCATGTGTATGTCTTCTTTGGAGAAATGTCTGTTCATGGAAGACAGCATTTTAAAGGCAGACTGGGTCTTTTTAGTAAGTAAATTGTAATGATAAGTTGTGAAAGAATCACGTTTAGAGTCTCATTTGTTCTACTAGTCTTCATTTGGTACCAGTTTTGTTGACAAAACTATTGAAGGACACGAGACTGTCAAATCTTTTCAGAAACAAGAATGTTAGAAATAGATCCAGTCACATCAAAACTGAATGTGGATTGGTGGCCATTTTTCACAGTTTTCCATGTCATCCTTTCATTTGGTGACTCACCGCAGTTCATGGAGGAGACATAGTGTTAATTGTAGTTTTATGAGCAGCCTTTGCCTCTTAACCCAGTTTAGTCATTATATGCTGGTGCAAATTGCATGTAGGTGGTGATTTCACTTAGTGGAGAGATGTCCATTTTATTTATATTCGTATGTGATGTAGTTAGCAAACAAACAAACCGGCAAACAACAAAACAAAAAAGACAGAACTTCACGTGAGTGTTGCTGTGCTAAAGAACCTGTACAGTTCACCAGATCGGGCAGGAGAATCAAACACCAGCTTTTCAATAAGGCCTCTCCCCGGCTCCCATCTGGAACAGCAACCCTCGGTACTCTATCACCTTGCTCCGCCTTACTTTTCTTCACTGTAATTACAAAGGCATACCTTTCACATTTACTTGTTTGCTGTCTTCTCTGTCACAAAAATGTAAGCTCCTCAGAGACAAGAACTTTAGACTCTTTGGGCCTGAAACATTGACTGGGACCTAGTAAATACATAACAGATATTCATTAAGTGAATGAGGATTTTTATCCCAGTTAGTCAATGATTGGAAATCACCTTAAATGTATCAATATATGGGAAAAGTTATGTAAGTTATAGTATATCCATAGGATCAAATAGTGTGCAAATTATGATGTGATGCTAAGTTTCCAAAGCAGCACATGGTTGTGATGTTGGAAGGCACTTTAACGTGATCCTAGGGGGTGCCTGGGTAGCTCAGCTGATTAAGCAACTGCTTTAGGCTCAGGATATGATCCCAGGGTCCTGAGATAGAGCCCCACGTGGGGCTCCCTGCTTGGTGGGGAGTCTGCTTCTCCCACTCCCTCTGCTTCTTCCTCTTTCTCTCAAATAAATAAATAAAATATTTTTTAAAAAGTGATGTCAGGTACCTCTAGGTCTAGAGGAGACCACCAGCCACTTGACACGCACTTTTCTTTTTATGGGAAGAATTATTTAATAGTCATTAACTTGTTCTGAAATGTAAAAAGGCAGTCAGGCACCTGTTGCCTGAGGGAAGGACAGTATGTTTTCTCTGACTGAGCCCAGATATCTCTCCCAGTGCCTCTTAGTGCAAATCATTCCAGGAAGGAGATACTCTCATTTGCATATGGAGCCCAGGGGCCTTCTGAAGGGAAAGTGACAAGACTCCAACAGCTTCTACCTGAAACTCAACCTTAGACATATCTTTTGGGGCAGATTGCGAGGGGCCTAATTAAGGCTTATGGTCAGGTTAAGGCAAAGGTCTTTTAAAATAAGATTACCTTGGGGATCCCCGGGTGGCTCAGTGGTTTAGCACCTGCCTTCGGCCCAAGGAGTGATCCTGGAGTCCCGGGATCGAGTCCCGCATCAGGCTCCCTGCATGGAGCCTGCTTCTCCCTCTGCCTGTGTCTCTGCCTCTCTCTCCCTCTCTCTATGTATCTCATGAATAAATGGGTGAAATATTTAAAAAATAAATAAATAAAATTACCTTAAGGATGGAAAGAGATAGGACTGGTCATTTGTTGTATCCTGAGCCAACAAGTGCCAGTGATCATTCTAGGTCCACGAGCATGAAGACATGAATCTATGCTAGGGCGGTGCTTAGGAGGCAGACATATGTTGAGGCAGTAGTGGGTAAATGCTGATCTGATTAAATGGTCCATTGGATGGCCAACTCTTAGGTCAAACTTCACACTGTGACAGGGCTAAATCCACGCCATGGTCTCTGTGATTCTAGGATTATTCTGAGATTGGATTCTAGGACTCTGAGATTGGATTATTCTCCCTAGGTCCTGGATGATGTCAGAAACACCCCACCCTGCCCCCAGAGTGTAAGTAGCAGACATTCCTGGGTGGGAAGTATAGAAGGAAGCTCCAATGGACTTGGTAGGAAGAGATTCAAGTGTTTCATTTGGGATACCGCAGGATGAGGAATCCTACCACATCTTACATGGAACAGCCAAATATCTTCATCAGATGCTGTACTGGGTTGAATGGTGTCCCCCCAAGTAGTTGAGTCCATCTGAAACCTCAGAATATAATTTTGTTTGCAAATAGGGTATTTGCAGATGTAATTAGTGAAGATAAGGTCATACTCGACTAAGCTGAACTCTAAATCCAGTGCATGGTACCCTTTCACAGACGCCATGTGGGCACACAGAGGCACAGACACACAGGGGGAAAGGCCACATGAAGACAGAGGCAGAGATCAGAGTGATGCTGCCGCAAGCTAAGGAATGCCAAGGATTTCTGGCAACCCCCAGAGGCTAGAAGAGGCAAGAAAAGATCCTTTCCCAGAGTCTTCAAAGGTAGCATGGCCCTGCCAAAATTTTTATTTCAGGCTTCTAGCCTCCAGAACTGAAAGATAAATTCCTATTTGTTAAAGATACCCAGTTTGTAGTACTTTGTTATGGCAGCCCTGGGAAACTAATACACATATATTTATAGAATAATCTTACTTTTGAAAGATAGATGATAGATAGGTAGCGCTATCCACATCCATGTGTACGTGTACGTGTAAGAGAAAGCATGTAGAAAAGTGGCATATTGCACACAAGAGCATGTAGCAAAATGTTACTGGTGTTTATTTTTAGTGGTAGGAGAATGAATGACTTTCATTTCCTTCTTTTCTCATTTTCAATTTTTCTATAACTTACAATTATTACTTTAATAATTAGAACTAAATGAAGTGCTCACCTAATTGGTGCTTTTTACAGACTAACACCCAAATCTGTAAGTCAGATTGTTTTAAATCCCATTTAAAAAAGTACTTATATTAGCATTTAACCAATATTGCCCACCAAAAGTATTTGTCTTTCTAAGCACAGCTATAGTTTGCTTTTGTTTAGATTTTTTAAAAATTTCTTTGCTTAGATTTCTTTCTTTCTTTCTTTCTTTTTAAGATTTTATTTATTTATTTGTGAGAGACAGAGAGGGAAGCAGAGGGAGAAGTAGGCTCCCTGCAGGGAGCCCAATGAGGGACTCGATCCCAGGATCCTGGGATCATGCCCTGGGCTGAAGGCAGATGCACAACCACTGAGCCACCCAGGTGCCCCCTTTGCTTAGTTTTCTGTAAAAAAAAAAAAAATCCTCTCCAAGTTAGAGTACTTTTGAGTCTGACAGTTTCATAGAGTTTTAAATATTTCTCAATTCTCTCTTTCAATCATGTTGATGTTTAAAATCAGTTGGTGATTCTAGTCTTCTCAGGTATAAATGAAAGTATCTCAGTAATGACAATAGCCAGCCCTACTATGTGTCGGATGCCATTCTAGGTGTTCTATGCACACTGGTCTATGCCTGTACCCCCTTCTCCCAAATGTCCAGTTTGAATGATTGATGATGTGGTCACCGTGCCTCTGAGGTCCTATTATTATCTACCATTTCACGAATGAGGAAACCAAGACACAGAGAAATTAAGTGACCTGCTCAAATTCACACAAAGAGGTGAGTGACAGAGCTGGGATTTGAACCCCAGCTCCAGAATCCATGCTTTTCTAAGTGCTATGCCATACTGCCTTGCATTGTGTCTGGTAGGAGAATATGGAAGAGTATAGGTACTCTTAAAGTACCTTAAATTTCACTTTTTTCCCTAAGTATTACCAATTAGATTCTTTAGGTGTTATTGAAAATGTATTTTACATCCTGCAAATAAACATTATAGAGGGTAAAATGGATGTAATGCGTTCCCCTAAAGTCCTGGAAAATGAGTCTGGAATTGTTCTTACATAACAGCACAGCAATTAGGCAAGGACATGGTCAGAAAATCAAAAGCCTGCGGAGACCAACTGACCACAGGGCACAGATCAAACCGATCCCTGACTTAAAACCCTCTGCTTGCCTTCCTTTGCCCTTAGGATCAAGTCTAATAGTCCTCACTCAGGCTCCAACCGTGTCCACCTTTCCAGTCTTACAGTTTTTCTTTCTGTTTCTGGAACATTTCATCCTTTTGCCACTCTAGGGTCTTTCTCTGAACATACTGTTCCCTCTGCCTGAAATGTCCTTCCTTCTCCATTGAATTTGCCAGGAAAATTCAAGAGTTAAACCTCACTTCTCAGAGAGGTGTTTCTTGACCCTCGTCCCTGCCCGAGGGACCCTCTCTGGCACACATGTCAAGGCCTCATTCTGCTCACTTTCATCACACTCACGGCTCTATGCCAGCCTCTGCCTTTTGACGCCAGAGGCGTCCTGATGCAGCTTGTCCAGTGCTGTGTCCCCGGCAGCAGCACACAGGGAGTCATCTGGAAATATTTGTGGACTGAATTCCTGACTGCCAGACAGACTAAGGGAAAGACAAGGTTCATTCTCCTCCACACACACATATGCTTTAGGCTTGAAAAGTTTACAGTTAATGAAAGCCATAAACAAGAAAGCATCAGTCATCATACTGCAGAATTAAGGGGGGGGGGGGGTATTGCTGTGGCTCCAGCTGTACAATTTATTTATCCAGAAAAGCAAATGGTTAAATTCATTAAATAGGATTTCAAGAAGATGACTTATCTGTATTAATCATAGCATATTTTAATTTGCACGTAAGAATTTATATTTGTTTTTTTAAGATTTTATTTATTTATTCATGAGAGACACAGAGAGAAGCAGAGACACAAGCAGAGGGAGAAGCAGTTTTCCTGCGGGGAGCCCGATGTGGGACTCGATCCCAGGACCCCGGGATGACACCCTGAGCCAAAGGCTCAACCACTGAGCCACTCAGGTGCCCAGAATTTGCATTTCTTACATCTCGCATTGTGCAGAAAGATCCAGAGCCCCCATCAGTAAGACATTAAGACTTCGAACTAATGAATGATTACCTTTCATAGTGGCTAATTGTTTTTCCCTTCTGGAGAGATTAGTCATGACTTATATAAATATCAGTTATAGCTATCTCTACATGGAGAGGTAAATAAAAAGCAAGCAAATTATTTTTGTAATGACATTTGTGAATTCTTTTATTAGTTTCTATAACTCAGGGATCAGCTGCCTGATTACTCCCTAGGTGTTCCAGAGTTATGGGGCTCACTCTTTTATATGATATTTAAATAAAAGTTGTCAACAATACAGGGGTGTCAGAGGATGATAGGTTGATAAATGTTGGGGAGGAAAGGTAAACAGGAAAGAGGAATAGTAAGTGAGGGAACATTGCAATGTTAGAGTGGGCAAAAAAAGCCTCACCTCGCTGAGAAGATGGCTTTTGAGAAAACATTTGAAGTGAATGAAATCAAGGGTGAAGGTAGAACAGAATGAGCTTTCCAGGATACAGGAACAGCAAGTACGAAGGCCCTGGGGCAGAAGCATGCCTGGTGAGTTCAGGAACCCCATGGGGGCTGGTTTGGCTGAAGTAGACCCAGCAAAGAGGAGAGAAGCAAAAGATGACTCTAGGAGATTTGGGGGTAGGAAAAGGGAGGAGGGGACTTTGTAAGACTGTGGTAAGGTCTTGGCTTTTATTCAAGTGAGATGGAAAGTCATCAGAAGGTGTGACAAGAGGTGTGATATCATCTGATTGCTTGTTGAGCGTAGACCGAAGGGTCAAGGGTGATCAACCTGGATTCTATTTCGGAAAAGCAGGCAAGAGGTGATGGTGGCCTGGAGCAAAGAGGTGACAGTGGCTGATGAGAAATGGACAGATTATAGATCTATTTTGGAGATAGAGCTGCTTCTCTGATTACAGCTAACTCCTGAACAACATGGGTTTGAACTACACAGATCCACTTATACGCAGTGTTTTTGATACAGCATAGTGCTGACAATGTAGTTTCTCTTCCTTATGGTTTTCTTTTCTTTTTTTTTTAAAGGTTGTATTTATTTATTTGAGGGAGTGAGCGAGCAGGGGCAGGTGCTGAGGGAGAGAATCTCAAGGAGACTCTACAGTGTGTGGAGCCCGACACGGGGCTTGATCCCATGACCCTGAGATCATGACCTGAGCGGAAACCAACTGCACCACCCAGGTGCCTCTCTTCCTTATGACTTCTTAATAATACGTTCTTTTCTCTAGCTTACTTTATTGGAACATACAAAATATGTGTTAATGGACTATTTATGTTATCAGAAAGGCTTCAAGTCAATAGTATTTAAAATTTTGGGGAGTTGAGGTGCCTGGGTGGCTCAGTTGGGTAAGCGTCTGCCTTCGGCTCAGGTCATAATCCCAGGGTCCTGGGATTGAGCCCCATACTGGCTCCCTTCTTAGGGGGGCCTGCTTCTCCCTCTCCCCCATCCCCGCTCGTGCTCTCTCTCGCGCTCTCTCTCTCAAATAAATAAATAAATAAATAAATAAATAAATAAATAAAATCTTTTAAAAAAGATTTTGGGGAGTCAAAAGCTCTACTCCAATTTTCAACTGTGCAGGGGGTCAGCACCCCTTACCCCCACGTTGTTCATGGGTCAACGGTACTTCCTTTTATATGCTGATACCCATAACTTTATTTTCTTCCAGAATGATTATAACCATGAATACCTCTCACCACCAATTTAGGCAGCAGTCATTTCTCCATACCTTGACCAACAATGAATTAACGTACTGCTTAAAATTTTAAAAACCAAAGATAACTCAAATTATTCCTCTCTGCCTTGAATCCATTGTTCCCTGAACTGACGGAAATGCCTCCAGGGTTGTGGGCTGCAACCTGTCACCGCATCCTGGTTCTCAGAGGGAGGGGAGGCGCTTCTGGCCTTGGCCCCAGGCCTGCAGGACGACAAGGCGCGCTGCCCTGCCCTGCCCGAGATGGCAACACACGCTGCCGCGCCCGGCCACCCTGGGTAAGGGGCCAGGTCCAGTCGCACAGCTGAAGTGCTTTACCGCTGGGGACGCTCCATCCTCCCTTCCCACAGTGAAGCAGTGTTACTTTTCGTGGATTTGCTATTGTTCTGGTGGTGTTGAACTTGAAGAACAGTTGTTTGTTTTACTTCGTACACATTTTTTTTTTTTTTTAATTTAAAGTAGGTTCCATACCCAGCCTGGGGCTCAAACTCACAACCCTGAGATCAAGTGGCATGCTCTACTGACCAAGCCAGCCGCACACCCCTGTTTGCTTTCCTTAAGATGCAATCATTCAGGGGATCCTGGGTGGCTCAGCGGTTTGGCGCCTGCCTTTGGCCCAGGGCACGATCCTGGAGTTCTGGGATCGAGTCCCATGTCCGGCTCCCGGCATGGAGCCTGCCTCTCTCTCTCTCTCTCTCTCTCTCTCTCTGTCTATCATGAATAAATAAATAAATAAATATTAAAAAAAAAGATGAAATCATTCAAAGTACTTTTCTTAGGTTCAGTGTTTCGAGGACTTGTTGAATTTCCTGGTCACACAGGAGACTCTCCAGCTCGTGCCTGGCAACCGCCCTTGGGCCCCCATCTGAGTGTCTGCCCCCCACCCACGGCAGTGAGTGTGCAGGGCAGTTTCATATCTTACTTCATTCTGCTGAGATAACTGCCCACTGGGGGCATGGCCTCTAAAGTACCGCCGAGAAAACAAGATGAGAGAGAGGTGACTCCTTACAGTACTTTTGTTAATTTAAGTCTTTATTTTGCTTTGCTTTCTCTCTGGCTTCTTGTTTTATGTATTTATTCCTCAGGGTTGGAGTAATTGCGTTTCTGGTCTCTCTTATTTGGGTGACCGCAGCTGGCTTAGTCATTCTACTATAACACCTCAAAGGTTTCTTTTATTCCCACACGTTGGGTTTCTCCGTGTTTATCCTGCTGTCGTTTGTTGCTTCCCTGGCCCTGGCCCTTCTCACGCTGTCCACCGTCTGTACACAGGTCTCTTTCTGCCCCTGGAATTGCTGGCTGGGACATGTGGGTTCTGCAGGCAAATGGGAAAGAAGCTGACACGGGAAACTGTCACCTTCTCTCTCTCTCCCAGTGTGCTTGCATTTTTGTGACAGTTTGGGCTATGAACTAATTTCCTGGTGTTTGGCAGCACACCAGGATTGTTGAGGCACCTGGCACCCCCCACGCGCAAGGAGGTTTTTTGAAAAGAGTTGTGATTAAATCTCTCACGGCTACCTCCCATCTGCCTCTCATCTTTGCCTGGCTCCCTGCTGCCTCTTTGGGGAGGGGAATTTTGGGTTTAGATGAGAGATAATTATTTTCCAGGTTAGATTTTCCAAGATAGCCATTCAGCTGTGCTTGCTATCCTTTTTAAAAGGGGTTTCTTATTTTGGAACTGAGAAAGAAGAGAGAATCCCATGAAAAAACAGTGAGGTTTAAAACATCCACCTACCCAAACATTCATTTAAATTTAGAACTATTCACACAATATCATCCAATCACTCTTCCGTCTTCAGTATTAGAGGCTGATCATCAATTAATTGATGCCTGAGCCTATCTTTGAAGTCTGGTTCTACGGGAGCGGTTGTCAAGGCAACCTGGACCACCAGACTGGTCTCCTGAGTTCATCCTGCCAGGCTCTAACTCTGGGAGCACGGTTGTGTGCTGAGTGAGGGCTTTGTTCTGCAGCTTATTATAGTTTTACCTTGATTAAAATAAAGAATCGTTTGGTAATTTGGGGAAATTTTTTACATCTTGTGATGAGGCATTGAAACAAATGATATTATCATTTTGTTCACCAGCTAGGTTTTAATTGACGTGCCCCTCCCTCACAGTTCACTGATATTGTGTACAATTTGTCACCCCCAAAGACTTTTATATGTGAATTTAAAATGATGTCCTAATAAAAGTCTGAGTCAGGAATAACCCCCCAGATTTTCAACTCTGCAAAGATGAAAATCGTGGTCTAAATATCATTCACAGTCTCCATTTCTCTAACGATATTAATGTAAGACCCAAAGAATAAGAGGATCCTCACTCAACCTCTCAGTATAAATTTTTAAATGTTTCTTTCAGCACAACTTTTAGATTTTATTTTTTCTTAAGCCATTGTCTTCTAATGTAAGAGTTTTAAAACATACTTTTCCGTTTATTTTATTTAGGGAAAATCCATGATACTCTATTATTGGCTCTATTCTGAACTTAGCTATTCCCTAAAGTCATCTTTTATTTTTTTTATTTTATTTTTATTTTTTTTTTTAAGATTTTACTTATTTATTTATTTATGGTAGACATAGAGAGAGAGAGAGAGGCAGAGACACAGGAGGAGGGAGAAACAGGCTCCATGCCGGGAGCCCGACGTGGGACTCGATCCAGAACTCCAGGATTGCGCCCTGGGCCAAAGGCAGGCTCTAAACCACCCAGGGATCCCCCTAAAGTCATCTTTTAAATGAAACGGAGAACTTGGAAAAATAATTTTGTTTCCAATACAATAAGAAATTAGTAGAACTTTCTTAGCTCAATGACTTTGTACTAACACTTGTACTAACAAAACGATTAGGGAGCATACAGAGATGAATATGATTCAGTCCCTGCCCTCAAAAGGCTTGTAGTCTATGGGACACCTGGCTAGCTCAGTCAGTAGAGCAAGAGTTGGAGACTCTTGACCTTAGGATTGTGAGTTCAGCCCCCATGTTGGATATAGAGTTTACTTAAAAAAAAGAAAGAAAGAAAAAGCTTATGGTCTACTGGAGGAGACAAAGTCTGTATTTATTCATTCAATAATTATTGAGTATTTATTATGTACCGGAATTATGTTAAATCTTAGAATGTTAAAAAAAAAAAAACAAGACACTCATGATCCCTGCTCTCATGACATTTACACGCTACTCGGGAAGAAGTAATTATAGTACAAATTAAAATAAGCGGAAGTACAAGGAAGACTTCAGAGGGAATCTGATGTGGCAGGCTTTAAGGTATAAATAGGAATGTGCTGGATTTGCAAGGAAGGTAAGTGTGCTGTAGACCAGAGTCTAGTGTATGAGACGAGTGGAGACACGAAATGGCAGGGTGTGTTTGGGGAACTGCATGTTTGTATTGTTAGATCCTAGCACTGTGGGCAAAGGTGAGTGGGAGAGTAATCATAGAGCTGTTACTGCAGCCAGAGGGTGGGAGGTCGTATATGCAATAATCAAGGGCTTGTGTTCTTGCAGCCCATGAAAGCCCCTGAGAGATTTTGATTAGAGGAGCACCCTAAGTCACTGACAGCAGCATGAAGGATGAATCAGAGATGCAGGCGTGGAGGAGGGCAGACCGATGAGTGTGTGCGTGGTCCAGGCAAGCCTGACCCAAGGACAGGACACTCAGGACACTGCCGAGATGTTTATCAGGTGGAACTGTGGTGATCTGACCAATTGCCTGCAGGCGCAAGGAGAGGTGGCGTGGACTTCGGGTCCCAAGCAGGAGAGGAGAACAGATTTAGGAGATAGGGAGATGTGGGGCACGAGCCGCCTGGGGCCGGGTCGGGGAGAACTGCCCGCTGGCCACCAGCTGAGCCGGGAGCGCAGGGCTCTGGGACACTCCCATCCCACTGCCATCTTCACCCTGAAGTCTCTGTCCTGGTCCTTGGCTTCACAGGCCTCATCCTCACTTTCCCAGGCCCACTGCCGTGATCTGCAAGTAGGTCTTGTCCAGGTCTCAGCTCCGGTCTCTCCTCCACGAAAGTCTCTCTTCGTGCTGCCCCCACACGATACCCCTGAGGTGGGAACCTGTCAGGCCCTGATGAATTCCTTACACTACAGTTGATGTTGTTTCTTGATTCCTTCCTTTCGGTGGCCCCCACCTCGCTGCTGTGGGATAAAGGTCAAGCTATCAGCATAGCCCATGGGGTCTCTGTAAGTGGCCCTGCCTATGCCACAAAAAATCTCCAGCTCACACATTTTGCTCACATGCCAGCCACACCAAACCCCTTGCAGCTCCATGACCCCATGGTGCTCTTTTCTGCTCCTGCTGTTACTTCTTACTTGCAGGGTTGGAGAAGTAGGAACAAATGGGCTAATTCGTGTGTGCAGGGTTGGAGAAGTAGGAACAAATGGGCTAATTCGTGTGTCCAGGACTCAGAGGAAAGAGAAAGCAAGCAGTCAGGGATCCAGGAAGAAAGGCCTCGAGAGAGCCTCTGCTGGCATTTTAGGAGAGGCCTACAGATTGTAGGGCACAAGGATGAATGTGTGGATGGTTGAAAGGGCAGGAAGTTGAATGTAGAGGAAATGCTGGCTTTGGGCCATTTCTGCCAGACACGAGCGAGATCCCTCTGATGGGCAATTTTAGCTCAGGGACTTTCTCATGACCTGACCCACATTTCATCAGAACGATGTTGCAGTCCGAGGCTCTTCCTTCTCCATCCTTCCTGCTCTCTTTTTTGCAGATGTCAGACCTGTGTCCTGGTTTGAAGCTTCTCTTAGATGACTCCTGCTCCCTCCCCCTTTATGTTCACGGGCATTTCTCCCAGTAAACTTCTCATCTGCCTGATTCCGTCGTGGTGTTTGGCTCTTTGAGGACCCAAAAGAAAATCAAGAAATAACCACATGTCTGAGGACTTGGAGGTGAGAGACACTGGTAGAGAACCATTGAACTTCAGTTGTTACATAAAAAGATCCAATAAGTGATAGGATAGAAATGAATCTTAGCATTTTGGAAGTTTCTCAAAGAATCTTTTGAAGGCTATTCTAGTCATACTTCCCCTTCCACCATTTCTTTCCCTCTCCTAAAAATGCATGAACAACACAACCAAATTTTCTGAATCCCAAAGGAAAGATACAGTCTGATCATAAGCGTGTTTTTTTTTTTTTCCTTTTTGACAGGAGGCCAAAATTCCTGCAATTAGAACAGATCTAGAAAATGTAGGCTTGATGTTCAGGTTCTCTAGGACATGTGCTTTTTATAACGAAGTAAATTTTATTTTTAGGATTTTGTGGTGCTCATCCTGCCTGAAGAGAATTAGAAAATGTGTAGAGTGTTGCAAGTATAGAAGCTACTCACCAAGTCATCTCCCAAAAGTGTATTAGACATCCCACGTCCCAACCTAAGCAATTCAGAGTCACCCGCCTGCAGAGAACTCCTCACTTCTTAGTCTTCTCTTCTTTAGAGCACAGACTGGTTTGGACAGGCCAAGTATCCCAGTTAGTAACAAGTTTAAGTTCCAAGGTTTATGAATAGACTTAGGGCTTTTTCCTTCCTTCCTTCCTTCCTTCCTTCCTTCCTTCCTTCCTTCCTCTTTCTTTCTTTTCTTTCTTAATTTTATCTGTTTATTTGATAGAGAGAGAGAAAGAGAGAGCACAAGCAGGGGGAGTGGGAGAGGGAGAAACAGGCTCCCCGCAGAGCAGGGAGCCCAATGTAGGGCTCTACCTGAACCCGGGATCATGACCTGAACCAAAGTCAGATGCTTAACTGACCGAGCCACCCAGGTGCCCTGACTTAGGGCCTTTCTGATGCCATTCTTGCCTCACTGCTTCAGTGACTTTGGACATTTTCCTGCAAAGGATTAGGATTAAATGCACTTTTCTAAGGTTCTGCTGAGAAAAGCCAGGGACCTATACTTCTTACTGCCATCACTGCTTATTCCCCACAGGCTGACAGGTTCTCCCCATTTCTTCAGCTTTCCCTGTTATCTGAGGATCCCATGCACAGGCCTGGCTGAGCCAAGGCAGTAGTAGCATGGACGTAGATGGTGAGGAACTGCTGGTGGGGAAGCTGGGAGGGACAGGGACTAGGGTCTCTTTGTCTACATGGGCAGGGTAGCCCTGGAGGGGCTCTGAGGCTTCTCCTCCCCAAGTCAGTATGTGAACCCATGTGAAAATCCATTCAATGGACATCAAGGTGTCTCAGTGAGGGGCCTGGTAGGGAAGATGTGCTGGGGCCAAATAGGAGCATTTGAAGAGAGTTTTAAAAAGGCATGTGTTAGTTGGATTGCCCAGGAAGCAGATGCTGAAGTGAGTGGTGTAGCTGATTTTTGGGGTGTTATGCTCGTGGAAGATAGAAGTGGGGAAGCAGGGATGAACAGGGAGAGCCTTTACTCTGATGCAGAGGAAAGGAAGAGAAAGAAGCACAATCGGGCAGGGGAGCCTCAACGCATGATTCAGATCTGACAGTTGTAGCCAGCCCAACGGGGGCTGGGAGCCATGGCTGCCAGTCAGTGGGGTGTCTTTTACTGGGTGCAAGTGGCCAGGTGCTGGTGCCCACCACATTCGGTCATGGGCTAGGGCTGCTCAGGAAGACTGTGGCAAAATACCAACCAACCAAACAACCAACCAACCACATGTTTTGAAGCGTGAAGGCAGTCAGTTAACCATAACTTTGTTTGGGAGCAGTGAGTTCTTTCTTAAGAGAAGATCTAGGGGATCCCTGGGTGGCTCAGCGGTTTGGTGCCACCTTCAGCCCAGGGCGTGATCCTGGAGTCCCGGGATTGAATCCTGCGTCGGCCTCCCAGCATGGAGCCTGCTTCTCCCTCTGCCTGTGTCTCTGCCTCTCTATCATAAGTAAATAAATAAATCTTAAAAAAAAAAAAAAGAAGAAGAGAGAGAAGATCTGACAGGTGCATCTCCATGACTATCTTATGGGCCATGCACAAAAGCCCAGGCTGGGTGTCGAGCAATCACAAGCAATGCAGTTGGTCAGAGAGGGGCACTGCTAAAAAATTTTTTTAAAATAAAATAAAAAATAAAAAGAAAGAGGCACCACTACCCCTCTTAGCTCTAAGGACAGAGACAGGATGCTGATTGTCAGCCGAGGGAGCAGCCAGTGTGTATCCGCCCTGCAGGGAGGGAATCTGGAAATAAACACCTGGACCTCCCCCTCCTCCCTCTGTGCTGCCGGTGCTCCCCAGCTCGCTGATATGACATCGCAGGCCTGGCAGCCTCTCTGGGCAGAGAACAGGGTGGAGGGGCAACCAAAATGCCCTGAGCATCCGAGGACAGCCACAGAGGAGAAACAGTCCTTCAGGGAGAGGGAATGGAGCTTTGGAGAAGGCATGAGTCAGGGGAAGAGGTTGCTGCCTTGCTGCACTGCTCCCAGCTGTCTGCTCCTGGAATCACTGAAGCTTCTACATGATCTCTCCCCACCCTGGCAGCAGCTCCCGTGCAAAGCAAGGACCTTAGGAACAAGTGATATAGAGTGATTTATTGGAGGTGGATGAAGGGAGGGCAGGAGAGGAGGGGAGAGAAAGAGAAAGAGAAAGAAGAACAAGAGGGAGAAAGCAAAGCGGAGGGAGGGGGAAGGAAGGGGAAGAGGAGGGAGAAATAGGAGGAAAAAGGAGGAGGAGGAGGGAGAGAAGCAGATTGAGAGAGAAGAGGGGAGGGGGGAGAAAAAGGGAAGAGAGGAGAGAGATTGTACTCCCTCACACATGCCACACACATGCACACACATCCTGTTCCACTTTTTGCACTCTCACATCAGAGCTGATGAAGGGACCAGAGCCTGAAACCAGTGACACCTCTGAACTACTTATAAACCCATCTATGCTGTCCAGATTCCCCAGTTCTGCCCATCTTTCGGAGGTCTTGGGGCTTTGCAGAGTGGCCTGCAGCCATCTGTGCACTTGACCCCTTGGTTTTTTTTTTTTTTTTTTTAAGATTTTATTTCTTTGTTCATGAGAGACACACACAGAGAGAAAGAGGCAGAGACATAGGCAGAGGGAGAAGCAGGCTCCCCATGAGGAGCCCAATTCAGGACTTGAGCCAAAGGCAGACGTTCAACCACTGAGCCACCAGGTGCCTCCGCTTAGGTCTTTCTTATCACTTCCTATGAGGGCTCCTCTGTCACCAGCTCACTTTCCCCAGCTGCCTGCAGGCATTTATCTTGTGATGTTATTTCAGAGAACTTCATGGCCACAGGAAACATTCTTTCTGCTTCCAGGAGGTGGACAAGGCTGAGCAAATTACTTTTGGCAGCAAGCAGTTAAGATAATTTTTTAATGATACGAGGCCTCAGCCAATGGTGTTCAAAACAGGCCTGCTGGAGCTGAACCCAGAGCTGACAGATGGTTTCTCTCTTAACTTAGTTTGACTGAGTGAGACATTTGATTTGAGCTTCCATTAAAGGGAAATAATGTATTTAATTGTTTGATGATACTTGGCCTATTTTCAGGAAAAGAATGTAGCTCCTTTTGTCTATAACACTGACCACCTCCCTTTCCCACCCCTCATGTAATATGTCCAAATTCTGAAGTTCAGGCTTAACATATTTGTCTACAACATTTAGATAAGTTATTGTGGGGGAAAAAATGTCCAAATGATGTGATTGTCCTTGGACAATGGGATAGAAGATGGGGAAGGTTTGACTCCTTTCCTTCCAGGTGAATTTGTCTCCTCAAGAGTCAGAGGCAATATCCATTTATCTCCTCACAATACTCCATCTTATGCCTTTCCATAGTGGGAGCTAAGTAGATTCCTGTTGATTGTCAAGAATAAAGGCAAAATAGTCTTTAGTGCTGTTTTCTCTTGGGAAAGTGAGGTGATGCTGGTTTGAAGGAAGCCCTCTCCATGGAATCACTTATAGCACGAAATGAAGAGAAAGACCCTGTTGGGAAGAGGCTTACCTCAATCATCTCTTTGAAGATTCTCTCTCTATACACAGTCAGATTCTGAGGTGTGGGGGTTGGGACTTCAACATATGGACTTGAGGGGATACAATCAACCCCTCACATCATCTTTGCTTGTTTCACTTCTTAGCATCATCTTATTCTTGTGGCTCAGTGGGTGACCCCTCAGAAGGGATGTGCAGCTTTTTAACTCTGAGCTTCTCACAGTAGCTCTGAGATTGGACAGTCCTCACAAATTTAAGTGTACCTCATGCCCCTCACCATATATGCTTCTTAAAAACTGGGAAAGACTTAAAAAAATATTTATTTATTTATTTATTTATTTATTTATTTATTTAAGAGAGAGAGAGAGAATGCACTTGCACAAGTGAGTACAGAGGGGAGGGGCAGAGGGAGAGAATCCCAAGCAGACTCCCCATTGAGTGTGGAGCCCAACAAGAGGCTTTGATCCTATGACTCTGAGATCAGACTTAAGCCAAAATCAAGAGTCAGACACTTAATTGATTGAGCCACCCAGGCACCGAAAAGTTGAGGAAGACTTTTAAAAGTTGAAACATGTTTTATTTTCTTTTAAAAGGATATTTATTTATTTATTTATTTATTTATTTATTTATTTTAGAGAGAGAGCATGAGCAGGAAGGGGATGAGGGGGAGGAAGAGGGAGAGAATCTTAAGCAGACTCCCCATTGAGCAAAGAGCTTGATCCCATGACCCAGAGATCATGACTTGAGCTGAAATAAAGAGTCGGACACAACCAACTGAGCTGCCCAGGTGCCCCTAAAAGTTAAGACTTATTTTTAAAGCCTGTTTATGGAAGGAAACCTGTGCCATATACATTTGTAAAATTAAGAATTGTCTTCTAATTTTTTCTTACTTTTGTAAGTTTGGATTTCTGGGTCAACTGTTGATGAAAGTAGGGCTTCCACGTATTCCTTTTTTTTTTTTTTTTTTAAATGCTTGTGGCTTCTTCTTCTTTTTTTTTTTTTTTTTTTTTTTATGATAGTCACAGAGAGAGAGAGAGAGAGGCAGAGACACAGGCAGAGGGAGAAGCAGGCTCCATGCACCGGGAGCCTGATGTGGGACTCAATCCCGGGCCTCCAGGATCACGCCCTGGGCCAAAGACAGGCGCCAAACCGCTGCGCCACCCAGGGATCCCGGGCTTCCATGTATTCCTAAACAATGACAGCTCAACAAAAAATTTTGAGATCCTGCTTACAAGGTAAGCTCTCTGCTGGGAGCTCACAGTACAACTGTGCCTAAGATAGGCATGGGCTTGCCTGCCTGGGGTGTCACACTTCACAGGGCAAACAAATGAATGAGTTACAAAGATGAGACACAGCAAAGCTAAATAGAGTTTCTTTCTGCATTGCAATACATTGCCATCCACCCACCCATCCACCAATCCATCCATCCACCATCCTTCCATCCATCCATCCCCATGCATCCATGTCCCTGCACCCATGCCTCCTATCTATCCATCAATCCATCTATCCTTTCATTCATTCATTCATTCGCACTTATGGAGCACCTCTCATCTCTCAGGCCCTGTAGATTGGAAAAACACTTGGTGATTAAGATCAGCACAGTTTGCACGACTCTTAAATGTGAATTGTGAATGTTTTGTACACTGTTTTTAGAGACAGTTGTAATAGATTTATAAAATTGGGCCAACTATTGCCCAAACTAGGTAGTTTGGGAAAATACTTTTCTGATGAAGACTCTTTTCTTTTTTGTTTTTTGGTCATTACTTTTTTAGTAAGTTAAATTTCAGTGACTTGAGGTGTTGTTTGCAGGCCAGTTTGCTGAGATTCTATGATACTGACAGTGGTCTATCAAGTCTGATGTGCTTTCACTTGATTTCTTTTTTGATTCAAGAAAAACTATTAAGATGCACCACAATCGGTGGCCTAGAAATTGTGATAAAGGATGTTCTACTCAATGAAAATAACCCTAAAATGCTATATATATATACATAAGCCAGGAGCATTCATCTATTTGGAGTTGGAAAGCCAAGTAAAATGGGGGTAGCAAAAAAAAATAGATAAATATGCATACTTTCAAAACAGTAATTATATTTTTATACCTCAAGCTGTCCTATTTTCTCTTTTTCTCTTCTGTGGCAGTGCAGAATTTAAAGCAAATGGAAAAACAACAGATAATATTACAATAAAATATATTATATCAATCAGATGAACAGACAAGCTTGTTGGAAAGTTTTAATTTATCTCTCTGTGCACACTCAGCCTACTTCTAACAGAGTGTAGAACTTTGGCAGCCAAATCATTATGGCATGTGATGGTTAGTGACCTTATTTTAAAGCACATTATTGTTTCCAAGGTTTATAATGCTGGAATTTCCTGGACACAGCAATGTGTCTGAGCTTTAGATTTAGGGACATCTCTCAAATGGAAACTTAAAAACAAAATAATGCAAAGTGAAACAAAAACAAAAACCCCCTGCGATTGTTGAGAAACATTTAGCCTTTGCAATGACATTCCAGGAATATCAGTCAGCCTCAGTGAATTGCCAGCCGTGTCATTGGCCACCCTAACAGGATTCTGCTTTTCCACTTACAAATGTTTACTTTGCTTCGACAGAGGCAGTTTTCTAAGTAAGGCTGTGGCCTGCAGTCTCTTCCTTTTTTTTTTTTTCTTTTATAGGGATACAACGTTGGGATGGCTTCCAGCCACATGTTTTGCTCGGGTGGGGCAGAATCTAGCATTTTCCAAGCTTGCTTGCTATTGATTCCTGTAGTCTTTGATCAAAGAAGGGACCTAAGCAATCATTTGTTCGAGATCTGACATATTAGAGATGAAGAAACAAGTAACAATCTAACCATCCCTGGCTTGTGTAAATATAGACCAAGGAGCCTCATAATGTAAACAAAACCACCTCAAAATGGCTTGTCCAGAGAGCTGCTCCTGCTACGACCAAGATGCCGACATTGTGCCAGGTCCTGGTCTTAGTGTTTGAAATGCTCCAACCTGATGCTGAAGAAGCCACTCTGGGGAATATGCTGTCAACATGATGGTGTATGCTCTCGTAGTGGTGGTATTACATCCTCCTCATCACAGGAGGAATAACTTATGATGTTATTGTTGAACCTCTGAATGTTGGCTCTATGACTGATGGACATGGACATCAGAGACCAGTAGTAGCTCTCTTGGCCCACAGAGTAAATGGATGATATACTATGAAAGGATTCACATCCAGCTCCCTATTTATAATGGGAGGTTTAGGTTTCTTAATCCTGGACTAATCAGATGTGCCAAACATTCCAAAACTCAATAGATTTCCTCTTCTATTCATTAGATTTGTCTGTGTCCTATTGAGTTTTTTCATAGCTAGAGTATTCATGAAAATGGAACTGCGGGACTGTCTGATGGGTTCAAATGCCTTTTCAGAAGAAATCAGTGGATATTGGGTTTGCTCCTGTTAATAAAATTTTAAAGGCTGTATCAATCCTATGATATGAAATATGGAAAAGAACAAAAAGCAACAAAAAAGGGGCATCTAGTGAAAACCTAGGAGCATATTGACGCTTGAACTAGAATGTCTTCTTGGTATCAAAGAGACAAGCTTATTACAGTATCTTTCCTGCTGGCCTGTGCTGATGTACCAACGATGTTAAGTGGCATTTTCTTCTGAGTTTTTAATGTCTTAGAGAATACATACTCCATCTCTACAACTATAATATTGAAAAAAGTGATTATTTTTTACAGCTCCCTTAACATTTTTTGGAGATGACATTTCTGACTTTCCAAAATGAATGTAAAATCAGGAAGCAAGATCCCATAAGCTGAGAACTCTGGACACATGATCAGCTTTTACTTATGGTGCTTTGCCTTTAAACAGAATGTGTGACAGTACGTTATCTCAGACAGATATATAAGACTGTCTCCTGCCCAATAAGACGTATGAAAGGAGCAGAAATAAACGCTTTTTCTAATTAAAAAAAAAATAGCCTGTCCATTTCAGTATCTTGAAACTGATCCAGGACCCTGGCTTCAAATAGACTAAAAAGGTGGTTGGAAAGAATCCAATATACCATTGCCTAAAAATTTCCCACGTAGGTCTTCACTTTTAAAAGAGTGATCTGAAACCATTAAGGGCAACAGATGCACTTTGAGAGCATTTTTCATTTTGGTTGGCTGTAGTGTAACTGTGTATATATTCTTCCTTTAAAAAAAAAAAAGATTTTATTTGTTTATTCAAGAGAGACAGAGAGAGAGAGAGAGAGAGAGAGAGAGAGAGAGGCAGAGACACAGGCAGAGGGAGAAGCAGGTCCCATGCGGGGAGCCTGATGTGGGACTCGATCCCAGGATTCCAGGATCACACTCTGGGCCAAAGGCAGGTGCTAAACCGCTGAGCCACTCAGGGATCCCCTATATACACTCTTCCTAACGAGCTGATTTGCCTGTGTTACAAATAGTTCAGTCCAGCAGGACCTGTAGAGAACAATATAGGTGCTCATTGGCTGTCACGTCTGGACCGAGCACTTTATGATGCTGCGAAGTGCCTTGTAAATTCAGACAGCAGAGTTGTTGCATTCACGGTCAGCAACCAAGGGACCAGGAGAGAAGTGAAGTGGCCCTTCCAGATCCCTCCACTGCACGCGAGGAGCCTGTTTGCGGGCACTGGAAAGTCCTCACCTGCGCTGATGATTCACTCTTCCTTCAAGACACTGGCTAGCCAGTTCATCCTCACTCAGGGGTCACAGAGGTCACACCATGTCCCCGACAGGGGCGCCCCCTCCTCTCGCCACCATCCTCACACATGACGTCCTACTGCCTGGGAAAAGGAGCACCCTCCACAATTGGCAGTTTTATGATCCATACACTGTGAGCACCAGCTTTTAGGAAATCTGATGATAAAAATACGACCATGTCCTGCTCCAGCAGGACCCAGTGACTTTGTCCACCCACAACACAGAGTTTGGCAGCTCTGCCCAGTGGTTGGTGCTTCTGTCAGAAAAGTAACTTTGGGGCATCTGAGTGGCTCAGGTGGTCAAGCCTCTGCCTTCACTCAGGTCATGATCCCAGGGTTCTGGGATCGAGCCCCAAGTGGGGCTCCCTGCTTAGGTGGGAGCCTATTATTCCCTCTCCCTCTACTGCTCCCCCTGCTTGTACTCTCTCTCTCTGTCAAATAAAAAAATAAAATCTTAAAAAAGAAAAGTAACTTTGGAGATTTCTCTCCATGACATGAAAGGTAGCCTTGCAGAGGATCAAAAAAGGGAAGGACTGGGACATCAATTTAGTGAATCCTGAGTTGCAGGGATTTGAAGCGGGGGTCGAAGGCCAAGTCCTCTTTCCTGCACAGTAACTGTAGGTTTAGGAGCTGTAAGGGAGGGCACTTTCTCAGGGAAAGTCTTCCCCGCCATTGCTACCTGGGGCTGCTGTCTGCTGGTCTCTTCTTGAATCTGTGGAAGTGGAGGCAGCCTGCGGTGCCCGGGCAGAGGCGTCATGGGAGGACAGGCAAGCGAGGAGGCTGTCACCGGCCACAGTGGCCGCTGGAACACGGGCTTGCTGCCTTGCTGGCGCCAGCAGAACGGAGGCCGGAGGCCGGAGCTTTCCTTCCTCTTGCTTCTGACTTGCAAATTTAGAAATCAGGAACATTGGGGGGGGGGGTGGTGGTGGTGGTAATGAATTCTACAGCCTGTGGGGAGAACAGGAGAGGAGTTTCCAGGTCATCGAGAGCATTTCCTTGACGTCGAGGAAAGGATTTTGATGAATACCCTGAACTAAAAGTGGGGAAATTAAAAACAAAAAGCATTATAAAGGTTAGGATACTTCTTTCCTTCTGTGTTCTTCACATGAGCTGCCGCTGAGAACCCAGCTGCTTCCAGTGTCTTCTGTAATGGAGCAGAGGAGTGAAATGGATAAATGAACGTCACAGATAATCCCCGAAGCTCATTTTTATCCATTAGCTTCGGCCTCTTCCTTCTACCAGTCTTCAATCCCAGCTCCCGATGAGGAGAAAAATGAGCTGCAGGAAGCACGGGTGACACCACTGGTGGGGCTTGTCCTTCACGGAGGCCTGAAGGCGCAGGAAGGAGGCCGAGGCTCAGAAGGACCCTCAGGGCTCTGGCTTCACACAGAGTCACTGCTAGCTGGACAGCTGGGCAGGACGATGCCTTCCAGTCGGGCTCCTCTACAGAAGGGCTCCCTGAGGCTCTAGGAGATACAGCCACGGAGGGGAGGTGGAACCTGCCTTCCAGCCTCCAAGGGTGAGGCTGGGCCTGAGAATTAAGTTGACAGAGACAGATTAAGAGAGAAACCTACAGATTTTATGGTTATATGCTCATAGGAGCCCTCATGGGAAAGCGAAGCCCCAAAACGTGGTGGAGCCCAAATGCTTATATACCAGATTGAACAAAGAGTACTAATGGTGAAAAAGTCCCCAGAATATATGGGGGAGCTAAAGGGAGATAAGGTTACTTGCAAACCCTTGTTTGCATTGATTCTCTGGGTGCCTCCTCTCTGTCTCTGGTAAGAATGTTTCTTTCCCTTTGGTACAGAGAGGGCAGCTCTCATATGGGGAGGGGAGTTTCATTTCCTGCTTTTAGGGAGAAAAACGGAGTCAAGAGGGTCCCTCTTGCAACTGCTGTTTCTAAGTGCTTTTCTTTCCTTTCTTCTTTTCTTTTCTTTCTTTCTTTCTTTCTTTCTTTCTTTCTTTCTTTCTTTCTTTTTCTTTCTTTCTTTCTTTCTTTCTTTCTTTCTTTCTTTCTTTCTTTCTTCTTTCTTTCTTTCTTCTTCTTTCTTTTTTTTCTTTCTTTCTTTTTCTTCTTCCAGTATCCTCTACACCCAACATGGGGCTCGAACTCACAACCCTGAGATCAAGAGTCACATGCTTTAGCGACTGAGCCAGCCAGGTGACCCTCAAGTGCTTCTAACTGGAAATAATTTTATGTCAAATTAGCGTGTTTGGGGGCCTGTTCTGCTACCCACCATCCAGCTAGTTACTAGCAGAACCAGAACTAGAAGCTGGTCCTCTTCACTTGAAGTCTGTGGTTATTTGACTACAGCTCAGTTACTGTCTTGTGTCTGGGACATGCTACTCACCCTCAGCTGATGTCTCTTGGGGATCTACAATGCGCCAGGCCTCTTTTTGAGGCCTCTAGATTTATCTGAGCACTTAAGTGTTACTGTTCTTCCTTTGTGGAAATGCAGAGAGGATCAGTAGGTTAATAAATGGCACTTTCACGTGGTTCAGTCTAAAAATATGTGCTAGGTATCACAGTACTTTAGATCATGAGTTAGACTTTGAAATCTTGCCATTTTTGACGACATGGATGGACATAGAGGGTATTATGCTAAATGAAATAAGTCAGACAGAGAAAGACAAATAACATATGATCTTTCTTATATGTACAATCTTAAAAAAAAAACCCACAATGAACTCATAGATACAAAGAACAGATTGGTGGGGTGTAGGGGTGGACAATATGGTGAAGTTGGTCAAAAGATACAGACGTCCAGTTATAAAATAAATGTCATAGGGATGTCATGTGCAGCATGGTGACTATAGTTAATAATACAGTATGTCATCTTTGACAGTAGCTAAGAGAGTAGATCTTAAAAGTTCCCATCCTAAGAAAAAGAGTTTTCTAACTGCATGTGGTGACAGATGTTAACAAGACTTATGGTAGTGATCATTTTGCAATATATACAGACTGAGCCAGCTGGCGCCTTTTTTGCAATATATGCAAATATCAAATCATTATGTTGTACACCTGAAACTAATATAATGTATGTCAATTATACCTCAACTTAAAAAAGGAAGAATTCAAACTCAGGTCTTGAACTCGAGTCCAGTACGATTTCTACTACTCCACTAAGCCAGAGCTTTTTGTAATACTTTCTTTGATTAAATTGTTTTCCATGTATTATGTTTATTTTTCTTGTTTCATTATATTTGGGGAATGAATGAAACAGATGTATGTTCTTTATGTGTTCTCCCACTCAGACTCAATTATTTCCCCTCAATATTGACTTGCCCGGTCCCAGAAAGAATGGGCACAAACTTGAGAGGTGTTTTGAATCTGAAGTCAGGCATGTCCCTAGCTCTGTTGCTGTCGGTGACCATCACGGTTTGGTGGGACCTTAGCCAGAGTCTAGTTTCATCTGTCTTTGTAGATGAGAAAACTGGATCCAGAAAGACTAGTTTTCTCAAGGCCACACAGTTGGCTGGTAGTGCGCTTGAGCAGGCTCTGTCATATCCGACCAGCTCCATGTAACTGCCATGACACACATGGGAGAAGCACTGTTGAAATTGCTTCCCCTTGACTCCCCTCACCTAGACACATAGGTGGATGTTTCTGAAATAAACCTCATAGGGCCCTGGGGATTAAGGATAGGGCATTCTCTCATTCTAAACCTGATCCTCTCAAAAAAAAAAAAAAAAAAAAACCAACCTCTCCAGGGCCACCTTGGATAGTCTTGGGTTACTTTCTTCCCTTGGATGCTGCTGAGACCTGCAGGGGGTGCTAATATGGAAGACTCTAGAGAGATCTAACCTTCATCTACTCCTTCAACAAAATCATCCCAATTCTCATTCATGGGCACTGCTGCAGATAAATATGTGGCACTCAGGTTCAGAGGAGTGAGGTTCTGGATTTATCTGGACTAGATGGGGGACTATCCTCCTTTCGTGAGAAGATTTAAAATAGTTTTCTCCAAATGTAGCCTTTTCTATTAATTGATAAGCAATAAGATTAGTATAATTAAGGGTCAAAGAATCACAGAAATATTCTCAGTTAGAAATATTCCCAATCATTTTAGGTCGTGTTGATACAAAGCCAACTTAGAATACAATTGTACTACTAATCCTCCATACAAGGTCTCAGCAATGTGCGGCTGCAGTATGAAGCAGCTGGTGATAGCTACAGTCATACCCAAAGGGTCCATTGGCTGGAATCCCACTCAACTGCAGGCAGGCTAAGAAGTCTGTATCTGATGGCAGGGGAACAAACAGGTGCTTTGGGGCAAAAGTTAAGAGCAGAAAGTGAGGCAGCTTATGGGAAAATTTGGGAGGCAGGACTAGAGGGAGAGCTGAGCTTGTCTCCCACATCTTTGGTCACTCCTAGTGGGGCCTGGTGGGACTTGAGGGAGGAAGATGTCCTTCACACTCTTTTGGGTGACAGGTAGGAGTAGTGGTACCCATTTGTCAGCTGGAAGCAGTACAAGTGACAGTGCTGGTGAATGAGAAGTGGGGGAATGACACTACTAGGGGTGCTGCATTCCAAATAAAACTTTTCCTTGTGGCCTAAGGCAGATGGGATACAGGAGGCCTGCTCTTAGGGGCCCTGTTAGTCCAGAGCTCAAATCAAATGGGAATCACACGGTCATCATGGGGCATCAGGTACCCTTGGGAGAACATCTTCTGAACATTTAAGTAGCTAGTCAAGAACACCAACAAATTCATAATCATTTATTGTAAATCACTCATAGATGGTTATACATTATTAATGGCAAAATGGCAAAATAACACTGTTAAACACCTGCTGGATGAAGAACTTCATTATGACAATTTCCTATTGGTATCACTTCTTTCTCAAAAAACTTAAATTACTACAGTTTTCCTGAAAAGATCTATCTTCAAAGTGCTCCAACATCTTTCTTTTGCTTTAACAACTACCACAAAGGCCACGCTGCCCCATTTACTCAACATGCTCTTTACAAGGCAACTTAACACACGAAAAATTTTTAATCCAGAAGCGACATAATGATCACTGTATATTTTGCTGCAAAATCAATGAAGGCTGCATGCAGGGAAAATATTAGGAGACACTGAGTTCTAGATAACTGTCGGTTATTAAGATCTGATGGCCTGGTGTGGAAAATTAATATGCTTATTTAGTAGGAGTAGCTAAAGTACATGCATCAGTGGCTGGGATCAATTAGAATAGAAATTAGGTGTCTAAACATTTAAATGAGAGCTTAATTTGAGCTTAATTTTATGTCTGGCACATCTGAGTTATACACCTTTAAAATGACAACAGCAAAGAGAATAAAATCAAACACCTATATAAGCACTGATTTATAGGGTTGGCTGGCATAATCGGGACACAGAACAAGCTGGGCAGTGGACAGATCTCTTCTGAAGCAAAGACAGTGGAGCATTAAAAAGCTGTAAACAGGGCAAAAAGAATGAGAGACTCATTTCCTGTACTGTCATTTTTTTAAATGATGAATTCTCTTATTTAAGAAAACAAAAGCAAACACACACATAGTAATTACAAGACAGAAACATTCTTTAGTTACTCTGACCCTCTCTTTTGTCTTCCGCCCTGTCTCTCAGCTCCTTCAGATAATGGGTTGAAAAACAGCACTGGGTTAACTGGTAGAAAAGAAAACAAATGCTCTCCTGAATGACACCGAGAGAATATTAAGCTCCTTCATCCTGTCAGGGTCAACATCATGTACAAGCACATGACCATGTGTGTTTGACATACTAGAACTATGGCGACTAAATTGTGTGTTCACACTCTAATGTTAAATCATAGTTACACTGACGTGAAAATTTTTTTTTCATTGATAGTTGACAATTATTTTGAGACAAACAAAAAGTTCCCAAAGCACATAGATTCTGTTCCCTCTCTACTCTCTACCCCCTCCCACATCCAATGAACAAGAGAACGATAGTAACCAAAGCCATGAACTGAGATGTCGATGGCAGACATGTTGGATGGTGGTTCCAGGTTCAAGTGCTGCCATCTCCAGTCCTGGCTTTCCGGGCCTCGATCATTGGCTTGGTTGCCCGTTTGCGGTCGGTGGCTAGCCCCAGCCAGCACATGAGGTCAATGAACCAAGTGGTTGGGTTGAAATTTAAGCCAAATTCACTCGCAGAGTAGTCAAAAGGAAAGGTGTGGTGGTAGTTGTGGAAGCCTTCACCTAGAAGACAAAGCGGGCATTGAAATAACCCATCTCCACTTCTTTGCAAAGATTTTTTTTCCTCCCCACCCCCCCACACTTATTGAGGGTGTGCCAGGTGCAAGGCACTATGTCAGGCTCTATGGGGACCAGGAGACTTGGTGTCTGCCCCTAGGAAGCATTTACTTAGCTGGCTAGATGAAATATGAACAGAAAAATAACACTGAATTTAATCAGCATAGAGTCACGGATTAATTTCCCCACATGAACTGTAGATATGCTACCATGATTTCAGAGCTGTGCTTTGTAAACTAAATGCTAAATGGTTGATAACAGATCCTCATTTAGATGTGTGTTCATGAAAGGAAAATAGCTTCTGGGGGCTGGAGGGATTAAAGGAAGGCTCGTGAGAGAGCCTGGAAGACCCAGACGAACATCGTTCAGATAGTGAATCGAGGAAGTGGACCTTTACATGTTCCGAATCTGCCTATGTATTATTCCATCCCTCCTGGTGAATAGCGTTTCCTCTCTTACTTTTTTTTTTTTTAATTTTTAATTTTTTTTAAATTTTTTTAAAAATTTTTATTTATTTATGATAGTTACACAGAGAGAGAGAGAGAGGCAGAGACACAGGCAGAGGGAGAAGCAGGCTCCATGCACCGGGAGCCCGACGTGGGATTCCATCCCGGGTCTCCAGGATCGCGCCCCGGGCCAAAGGCAGGCGCTAAACCGCTGCGCCACCCAGGGTTCCCACTTTTTTTTTTAATTAAAGTGTTTTCAGGAGGGATCTCAGGGCTTCTTTCATTTGACTTTTATTTTTTTCATTTGACTTTTTAAAACAGCTTTATTGAGATATAATTCACTATATAATTCATCCATTTGAAGTACAATTTAATGGCTTTTAAGCATTTTCACAGAGTTGTGCATCCATCACCACGATGAATTTTATAACATTTTCATTACCTAAAAGGAGGCTCCACATTGCTGAGCTGTCATCTCCCAACCATCCCTCCATGCCTCCAGCCCTACTTTCTTTCTCTGTCATGGTTAATTTTACACAGCCTGAATGGCCAAGGCTTGCCCAGGTTAAAAATTTCCATGAAGCATGCCTGGGGGGGCGTCTCTGGACGAGATGATCATTTGAATCAGTGGACTCAGTAGAGCAGATTACCCTCGCCAGTGGGGTGGCCATCACTCAATCCGTTAAGAGACTGAACAGAACAAATGGTGGAGGAAGAGAATTTGTCCCTTTTTTTCTGACTCACTGACTGAACTGGAACATCCATCTCATTTTCTCCTGTCCTCAGACTGGAATTTCATCAAATGCAACCCCGGTTCTCAGGCCTTCGGACTCAGATTTAATTATACCACTGTCTTTCCTGGGTCTCCAGCTTGCGCATAGCAGATCGTGGGATTTCTCAGCTCCCATAATCATGTGAGCCAATGCCTTACAAGAAATCTCTCTCTCTCCCCTTCTCTGATCCTTCCTCTCTATACATATGCATATATACACACATAGAAACAGTAGCATATGTATATCCTATAAATATATATCTATTTATATTTATATAGGTATCCTACTGTTTCTGTATATATATGGGGATTAATAAATATATATATGAAGAATATACATATATTACAGTATATACAAAAACTGTATAATATATGCATATAATAGTATTACATATATAGATAGGTATATATATCAGTATATGTAGCATATATGTGTATACATATATATGTATACTAACGTGTGTGTGTGTGTATATATATATACTGATTCTGTTTCTCTAGATAACTCTAATACAATCTCTATAGACTTGTCCATTCTAAACATTTTGTTTAAATGAAATCATACAATATGTAGCTTTTTGTGACTGGTTTCTTTCACTTAGCATAACGTTTTCAAGGTTGTAGCAGGTATCTTCATTTCTTCATTTCTTTTTTTTTTAGCATTATTTTTTTTTAATTTTTTTTAAATTTTATTTATTTATGATAGGCACACAATGAGAGAGAGAGAGGCAGAGACATAGGCAGAAGGGAGAAGCAGGCTCCATGCACCGGGAGCCCAACGTGGGATTTGATCCCGGGTCTCCAGGATCACGCCCTGGGCCAAAGTCAGGCGCTAAACCGCTGTACCACCCAGGGATCCCTCTTCATTTCTTTTTATTGCCAAATAGTCTTCCACTGTATAGATGTACCATTTGTATTTCTGGATCATATGGTAACTATTTTTAACCTTTTGAGAGATTGCCAGATTCTTCCTTTACTTTTTTTTTAAATATTTATTTATTTATTTATTTGAGAGAGAGAGAGGCTTAGGTGGGGATGGGGAAAGGGAAAAGAGAGTCTTATGCAGACTCCCTGCTGAGCTCAGAGCAGGACACTGGGCTGGATCTCACAACCCTGAGATCATGACCTGAGCTGAAACCAAGAGTTGGGCACCTCCTTCTTTACTTCTTAAGTGGGTACTGGTCATCACATAGTTCTTCTGTTGACCACAATTAAAGGATTCTGCTCTTTAATGAGTACGTCAGATGGATGGATCTGTGGTTTACCGTTTTCTTTTTAATTTAGATCTTCTTTACCCTGCCCCTTCCACCGTCATCGATTTTAGTGTTTTTCCAGCCCTGGAGTATATATAGAGAAGTTCCCCCCAGGATTTTCAGAAGCAGACACTGTTCTAAGAACCCTGGATGTACTCCCCATCTACAGCACAGTCAGATGTAACAGAAGCCTTCCCAGGATCTTAATGAAGAAAACTGACTAGAAGCCCATTGTTAATCTGGGTGGATTTAAAACTGATACCCAGCTCTTCAGGGCCTGGGCTGTGGCCATATTATTTGCATTTTCTTGCCCACTGTCCCTACAGAAGAGGTAAGTCCATCTTGTCCTCTCTTCTGTCTGCTCTGAGTAAATACTGGATGGGCTCCCCACTGCAGTCTTTTCAGAAGATGAAAGGTGGGCACCTGGGTGGCTCAGTTGGTTAAATGTTCAACTCTTGATTTTGGCTCAGGTCATGATCTTGGGGTCATGGGATCAAGCCTTGTGTCAGGCTCTGTGCTTAGCTGGGAGTCTGCTGGAGGTTCTCTCTCTCTCTCCCTCTTCCTCTGCTCCCACCCCACTCTTTCCCTCCCCCCCCCCATCTCTCTCCAAATAAATAGGGAAAGAAAGAAGAAGATGAGGGGTGAGGAAGAAGAGGGGAGGAAGCGGTAGAGGTATCATACTCTTTCCAAGACATTTTTCTCTCTGGTTAGCCACTGTTCCCAGAGCTAAATTTGGTGTTTATTCCACCTCAGATTGCTCTTGTCAACACAAGATCCCTGGGGTCTTAATAAGGGCATGACCCTAACAATGCAGTGGTAGAAATTCATTGCTAGGTGACGCAGATACCGTTGCTATTTAACAGTAGGATCTTCCCTTCCTGGTTTGATCTCTATGCTCAAGGCTCAGCTTGCCAAGAAGCCTGAGTTACTTCCAGAAAGATACAGCTAATGATTATTTATTACTTACTGTGTGCCAGCCACAGTGGTGAGGGCTTTAATGGGTATTAGCACCTATAATCTTCACATCTTTGAGCTAGCTGCTATGATTATCCCTGTTTTAAAAACGAGGATGTAAATGTACAGAAGGGACAAGTAGCTTGTTTAAGACCATAAAGCTAGTAATAAAAATGACATTACTGAGGCTTATTTCATACTAAGCACTGCTGCAAAGACTATGTATGAACTCACCTAACCCTCCAATGACCCCAAGAGCAGGTAAATGCTACTATTATCTTCAGTTTACAGATGAAGACACAAGGTATGAAGGAGCCAGATAACTTGCCCAGACAGTAAGTAGAGGAACCAAGACTCAAAGTTATCAGAATCCAGAGGCCTCGCTCTTAAACATTTTGTGGCACCATGAGATACCATACTCTTGTTTCTTCCTATCTCTCTGTTTGAAGTCAAATGGCACAACAGAGGCCAGAAGGGTCAGGGCAATTTGAAACAAAAGTCTGCTGCTACTCCTCCTTTAGGAAAATTTCCATAGTGAAAATAAATCACTACTATATGACAGACATTGTCCTAAGCGGTTTACATATAGGACCTTAATCTTCATGACATCCCTGTGAGGTAGACATCACTATTCCCATTTCACAGATGAGAAAACTCTAAATCAGAGAGATTAGGTGACTTGTCCCAGAGCCAGGATTCTAATACCAAAGCCCAAGTTTATCCCACCTGACTTTCACTGCATCTCTTTACAGATTCCAGAAAACCACTGGAAAGCCAAGAAAAATCTGAGCTGCTGCACTTCCCACTGGCTCTTGCACCCCTACTCACCAATGGCACCCAGAGTGACAAGTGGGTTCTGCCGAGGGCTGATGTGCTTGTCATAGGGCCGGTTTCCATACATGTGGGCAGCGCTGTTGACCAGCCAGGTGATGTTGAGTGAGATGGTATAGCGGAGAATGGAAGCCAAGAAGTAGGAATTCCACAGACTCTCTCCCCAGACGCACCAGGGCACCAGCGTGGGGATCACAAAGCACATGAGCACCACGGTGATCTTATAGTACCTGGAAGGGAGAATAGTATGCTATCATTGGGCACCTGTTGATGGTGGCAGGAATAGGCTGAGCAAGCTGCAGGAAAAGTCAGGAATTATGCCAGTCATCTCCTTCTACTATTTCTGTATAAGGAATACCCTGTTGTGTGTCACTTTGTACAGGGGTCACAGACCCATATATCTACAAGGCTAAACAGGTAACCCAAACTTGAGTGAGGCTGGGTAGAATGAATGCTGTGGGAAGTGGGAGGGCCTGTGGCACACTTCAGAGACACTTCGATATCAAACAATCAAAGTAGTGCTGGTGAAACCTATGTAGCTCAGAGTACATTTCTCCTATAGGTGACTGGTTTGACAGCTTCTAGCTACTTCTTTCACTTATCAATCAACTTGATGATCAGTTTTTCTCAAATGATTTCAAGAAATATATATTTCTTGAATAATTTCCAGACACATGATTCTGTACTAACTTAGCTTGGTAAAAAAGTAAACAATCCAATCCCCTCACAAAAAAGTTCTCTGTTCATTGCAGATTACATCCCAAGCCAGCATAAAAAACAAAGTCTAGGAACAGACTGTAAGACAGTAAGTCTAGGAACAAGCATGGCCACATGAAAAGTAATCTTTACGAAGAAATCAGCAGTTGTTTGATTTCCAGACCCATGTATCCAGCAAATATTTACCGAGCACTTACTGTATGCCAGGCCATGAGTGCTGGTGATACAAAGACAAATTTGACACGGTTCCCACCCCAGGCTTCAGTCAAGTGGAACCACTGTTCCCCACTCTGTGGCCATGTGGAACCAGCCCTATGCAGGGACAGGAAAGGGGCTGTGCTATGGATTCATAGCTCTCTCCTCCCTGGCCTCACACTGGCTAATCAAGCTTTCCAAAGGCCTCTGTTAAGATGCATAGGTACGAAATGAGAGGTGGCACAGTGTGGGAATGATATTCAGAAGGTAGAAGACTTGAACTTGAGTCTAGATCTGATTCTGGGTGTTGAACTAGCCATTAGCTTTCTTTCACCCTCCTCTTGTGCACAGTTAGCCAGTTCTCCAAAGAGCAGAGGATGAGGCAAGGGCGTGTATGTGGGTAGTCTATTTTGGGAAGTGTGAGACAGGGAAGGAGGGAATGCCAAGCCACGGGTGCCCCATGCTTTGGACCCCTGAACTAGGACCTTGATGGGACAGATTACAGCTCAGATTTATTCTCCCAAGGAATGAAAGAAGGGGCTATTTTCTCATTGTTTCAAACTCCCTCCTGGTCAAGGAATGTCACTTAGAATATTAGCTTCCTCACACTTCCAAGTTTGCTTGGGCCAGGTTCGCTGACCATTTCTGGAAGCATCTCAGGTAGGGGTGGCAAAGAAACCAGGCAGGAAGTAAGAAATAAGTAGTCCAGTGGAGCACGGTGCTGTTGGGTTATACCTGAGTCAGCAGGTGGCTGCAGCAACAGCTGGAGTGAAAAGAAGGGCAGAGAGTAGGAGGTAGGGTACGAGAGGGGTCCAACACAGGTGGTGATTACAATACCTCCAGGGGTTCTTGTGAGGCTCTAATACATAATGCATACTATGTGCATATTATATGTCATGGATATTCTGAGACCTTTCCATGTACGGCTCATTTTATTCTAATAAAAGGTCTAGGAGAAAGTGACCATTATTATCACCATTTTACAGAGCAATGGAAAGGTTATGTAGTTGGGCCAAGGTCACAAGACTAAGAAGTAGTAGGACCACGATTCAGATCCAGGCAGAATCACTTCAGAGACTATCATCTATTTAAATGCAGCCATCTTGTATCCCAGTGACTTGGAAATGGGTGTTGATGGGTTCACCTGTTGCCCAATTAAAAAAAAAATTATGGAAACTGACACTTATGCGCAGCTATCAATCTGCAAAACACACTTACATACATGATTTGCAAATGAAGTCATTTAAGTGGAAAGATGGTGCTTGCGAGGTCAGATGAGTGGGCTGTGGCTGGAGGGGCAAAGGCAACAGACAATGAGGGACTGGTGGTCTTACACTGCACTCCCTAGAGTCACGTGTGGAAGGCTTTTGGAGAGTGCTCTTTAAAAAAAGGACACCTGGGTGACTCAGCGGTTGAACGCCTGCCTTCAGCCCAGGGCATGATCCCAGGATCCAGGATCCAGTCCCACGTTGGGCTCCCTGCATGGAGCCTGCTTCTCCCTCTGCCTGTATCTCTGCCGCTCTCTGTGTGTCTCTCATGAATAAATAAAATCTTAAAAAAAAAAAGATTTTATTTATTTATTTGAGAGAGAAGATGAGCAGGTAGAAAGGGCAAACTCCCTGCTGAGCGGGGAGCCCGATGAGGGGCTGGATCCCAGGACCCTGAGATCATAACCTGAGCAGAAGGCAGACGCTTAGCCAACTGAGCCACTCAGGTGCCCCAAGAGTGCTCCTGAGAATACTTAGAAGGAAGGGAGGAAGGCAGGTTGGGCTGAGGCAGAAGCTCACCTACCATGAGTTCCAGCAGATCTAATGGGGACTTCTGGGGCTAGATGATCCCTTAAAGTTGTCCTGGGAACTGGCAGGGAGTGTGTGAAGGGGCAGAGACGGTGGGTGCTCTGAAGGGAAAATAGAAGAGGAGCCCAGAGCCATGGTCTGCTGCTGCTCCTCCTTTGCACCTCTGAGGAGGAAAGGAGGCAGCTTTACACTGCCAACAGAAGGCATTTTGTGACTTAAGAAGTTTCTTCCCTTCCTCCACTCTCTCGGTTACAGACCAGTACCTTTAAAAAGAGCCTCTCCAGGGCACCTGGGTGGCTCAGTCGGTTAAGCATCTGCTTTCGGCTCAGGTCATGATCTTGGTGTCGTGGGATCAAATCTCATTTCAGGCTCCCTGCTCAGCAGGGAATCTGCCCCCTCCCTCCCCGCTCGCTCTCTAAATAAATAAATAAATAAATAAAATCTAGAAAGAGAAAGAAAGAAGAAAGAAAGAAAGTCTCTTCTATTCCTCATCTGAGCTATTGCCTTGGTCCCTTATTTTGCTCCTAAAAAGGAGAAAGAAAATACACACATTGAGGGCTTGCTCTGTACTGGGCACCGGGCTAAGCATCTCAGAGGCCTTCTTCTCTCACTTACTCCTCCCAGCAGACAGGGATGGACAGTGAGGACCCCAGGGCTTAGAGAAGAGCCAGCTCTTCTGGGACAGCTCCCCCCCAGGAAGAGGCCAGGCCCTTGCTCTGGCTCTCGGCTTTGCCCCAACCCTACAGAATCCACAGCCAGCAGGACTCTGCTTCCATTCACGCCCTGCCCAGTCCTCTTCTTTCTGAACTTCTTAGAGAAGCCACCTGCCTCTTCAAAAAAAAAAAAAAAGCACTCTTTAAAAATCATTCCAATAAAGCTTTAGCATATTTAATTGCGGGCTATTCTCTGATTGTTCTTCCTGTATTCTGTTAGGATTTCTTGTTGTGTGTTCAATGGAATGAATGGAAGAGGAAGGAATTTTTAGGGGCCACAGAGAGTCTGGGTGGTGCTGCCAGTGGCATACGTCTTGAAGCTGATATCTGCGTCAAAAAAATCTCCCCAGCCATTTCAAACGGACTTGACATATCTTCCCGTGATGCTAAGGAGCCTTCCTCCTGTGCCTATTTGCTTCCAGGAGCTTAATTCCTTTCTTGCTTGGGAAGAAGGGTGGAAATTGTTCCCTGGCTTCCTTGCTTAATGACACTCATATCTGAACACCCTAGCCAGGGGTCCATCAACTAGTCCATGAGGCCTTCAGCCCCTAGTCCTTCTTCATCTGAGGGATTTCCTTTCTTCAACTGTGGTACAGAAGGAGACTGGAGAGGGGCCACTGACATTGCTCTGTGTTTTTGCTAAAGAGGATTTTTATGTGTAAAGCACCATCGAACAGTTAACTACCCAACTCCACCACTTCCTAGCTTTGTTATTTTGAGGTTATTTTGAGGTTTGTTATTACAGGTTTCTTTTCTGTAAAGCGTGGTATTAACAGACTTATGGAGTCCCCACTATCCTGGCACTGGAGATGTAAAGTGAACAAATCAGACAAAAATCCCTGCCCTTGGGGAGCTGGGGTATTCTGGTAGGAACACTTGATAAATATATATATTATGTATGTACTATATAAAAACTTATATTTATGTATATCCTGGTAGGGAAGAAAACTAAAAAACAATATAAATAAACAATATATACAGCAAGTTAGTGGTAAGTGCTAAGATAAAAATAAGGCAGAGAAGGAGAATTTGAAGTCAAGGGCAAATGCTGAAATTTAAAACAAGGTGTCTAGGGAAGGACTTTGTGACATTATAGGCTTTGAGTGACGCTGTGAAAGAAATGAGAAGTTAGCCACCTGTGGCTAAATGGGGCAGAAGATTCCAGTGAAGAAAACCACAAGCACAAAGGCCCCGCAGTAGGAGTGTTCCTGGCACATTCGGGGACAAGCAGGAGAGCTGGGGCTGAAGCAGGTGAAAAAAGAGGAGAATGCCGGAGATAAGAGAATAATAGTGGGCCTTGTGACAGAAGATCTGACAGGTCATTAGGAAGGTTTCAACCTTTACTCTAAGTGGGATGGAGGGTTGAGAATGGACTGTGGGGGGAAGGGCAGGAGCAGGGAGAGCAATCAGGAGGCTGCTACAAAATCTGGGCACGAGAGAACATCGACTTGGATCATGACGGGGCGGGGGGGGGGAGGGCGGGTGTGAGAAATGGTCAAATTCTGAATATATTCTGAAAACAGAGTGACAGGACTTGTTAACAGACCAGATTGTGGAGAGAAAGGAGCCAAGGGTGACACTAAGGATGGAGATGTCATTAGTTGCCACAGGGAAGCATGGAGGGGGAGCTGGTTTTGAGCAGCACATGAGGAGCTCAATCTTAACCATGTCAGGTGGGAAATGCCCACTACACGTTCAAGGGGTGATGTCAAGTAGGCAGCTTGATGTACAGGTCTGGAGATCAGGGGTGCTCTGGAGAGAGGTTTGATGGGAACAGAAATTTGGAATTCATCAGCATATTAATGTAGGACACTCACATGCATACATTTTCTCATCTCATCTGAGCCCTGTGAGGGACTCACTGTAACCTCACTTTGTAGGACCTTTCTAGAGCTCTAGCGAGGTCATGGAACTTCCTCAGGCCATACTGGTTGTACAAAGCACAGGTAGGCTTAAAATACAGTGACTATAACCTGCTGCTTACCTGGCTTACCAAGAGCAGGGCAGAGGGGATAGGTAAATATACCTGAAAGTAAACCAGGCTGAAGTGCGTGATCTAGCCATTGCTCTAAGAGTTGCCATTATCTGATTAAAAATATTGTCACCTTGAGGTCAGAATGCCTCACTCCAGCTGGACTGAACTTCTTCCTATTCCTTAGGCAACACCTTTTCTGTCTCCTGTGTCTATGTTCTCAGCCTGCTTTCCTGACATTTCTAAATATCCTTTCCTCGGTCCACCAGAGCAGGCTCTGTCCAGGGCTCCCATTGCACATTGTACTTCTCAGCTCTCATACTTATGGGCTTAATGGATGGCCTCACCTACTAGGTCAGTGGTCTCAACCCTGACTGTGCATTCGAATCAACCTGGTGAACATATAAAAATGACTGATGTTGGGAACCCACTGCAGACTGGCTCAACTGAATCAGAATTTCTGTTCTGGGTGTTAAGGTTTTTAAAGCCTCTCCATTGCAGACATTGACAGTAGCCTCCCTATAATTCGTCCCCATCCTCTCTTTCTTGCCAGAAAGATCTGATTTTGGTCAGATATCCAACTGTTCTCTCTGCAGCCATGTCCTTCAGGGAATGTGGACTCTCCCCAGGATGTGAGTCCTAGTTAGTTTGAAGCAATCAATGGTGATCTTATTCACTTTCCCAATAATTAATTTAGGAATTGGTCAACAGTGGTCAATAAGCTATGAGGGGGAAATGGGTATAATTTTTAAAAATGGAAATAACAAATGTTGGTAAAGATGGAGAGAAATAGGAGCCTGCACACATTGCTGGTGGGAACGTAAAGTGGTGCAGCTGCTACCAAAAACAGTTTCTCAAAAAGGTTAAACATCAAATTATCATATGACCCAGCAATTCAACCCCTAGGCATATGTTCAGAAGAATGGAAAGCAGAGACTTGAACATATATTTATACACCAATGTTCATAGAAGCATTACCCACAGTAGCCAAAGGGTGGAAACAGCCCAAGTCCCCACTAATAGATGAATGGAATAAGCAAAATGATGTGTGTGTGTGTCTGTGTGTGTGTGTGTCTCTGTGTGTATGAGAATATTATTCCAACATAAAAAGGAACAAAATTTTTATATATGATATAATATGCATGGATAGACCCTGGAAACATGCTTAGTGAAATAAACCAGACAGAGAGGACAAATATTATTTGTATGAAGTACCTAGAATAGGTAAATTCATGAAGACAGAAAGTAGAATATATGTTCCTAGGAGCTGGGGAGAAGGGGAAAGGGAAAGGGAAGCTCCTGTTTAATGGGTATAGAGTTCTTGTTGGGAATGATGAAAAAGTTGGAAGATGGAAGGGTCCTTGAATGAGCTACTGAACTAACAAATCCCAGAGTGGTGTTATTCCTGATGTCTTACTCTGGGACAAGCCGTTTGAATCAGGACCTTCTGTGGAGTAGCTGAGTGCATTCTAGTATACCGTATGGACACTCACGTGCCATCAGGATCTCCTCCCAACGGAGAGCCGCTGGCAGTGCTGCTTCTGCTGGATGGAGGCGCCCTGACCTAGGTCATGCCCCATCCAGTACTAACCTTACATGAGGGGAGTAGTCCATTTCCCAGGCCTGGTCGCACTGCCTCATTTCTCAATGACTCTGAAGAGTGACCCCAACTTCAGGACCCACCATAGGGTGGGTTGAGGCCCTTGATGGGACTGATCAGGACTGAGCTTCTTCTCTTGCCCAGTTCTGTTTCCATCACTTCTTCCATAAGTGTCAACCCCAAGGACCCTCTCCAGTACACATTTTTTACTTTAAGATTTCATTTTTATTTATTTGAGAGAGAGAATGAGCACGCACAAGCCAAGGGGAGGCACATAGGGAGAAGGAGAAGCAGATTCTCCCCTGAGCAGGGAGCCCAAGGTGGGGTTTGATCCCAGGACGCTGGGATCATGTAGGTCATGATCTGCTGTAAGCAGACTCTTAACCGACTGAGCCACCCAGGCACCTTTCCAGTACACTTCTTACAATGTAATATCCACCTCAGAGCCAGCTTCCAGGGTAATCTGTCCTGTGACATGGATCTACTGCAGGGCTAGCAGAGTCCAGGAGAAAGCCACTCTCCAGAGCCTAGCACAGGGGCTTACACAAAGCAGGCACTCCTACATATTTGTTGAACAATTAAGTGGATGTGATTCTTTGGTTAATAAATTATGAGCTCTCAGCTTCTTAGGAAAATAAAAACACTACAGTGACTCAGTAGGACACAGAGTATGACATAAAATCCTAAGGTTTCCAAAAAACAACAGAAACTACACAATAAATATGCAGCCTGCTTTTTGGGTTCTTCATGAGATGCTTATCTCTTGGCTAGGTGCCAACACAGGATTATGAATAAGAAACCAAGAATTTGATTAAAGACATTTATACTCATCAAGTCCCAAGCCCCAGCTTCCAACAAATTTCACGTGACGCTTCCTAACTCCAGTTTTTAAAAAAATGATTTCTGAGAATGCGCTTCTAGGTCATTCTCTGAGCTGCCAAATATGGTGCAACATTGGCAATACTTTTTTTTTTTTTTTTTTTTTTTTTTTTTTTGGCAATACTTAACATTAATAACCACTCTAACAGGTTTGGTCTTGGTTTGGAATAGAAGTGGCTTCTTCTCCTCCTGTGGATACTCAGACCCTGAGAAGACTTCTAGAATCATCAAGAGAGAAAAAGAAAGGAGTAAGAACTAGAGAGAAGGGTTGGTAGGAATCCAAGAATGACCCAAGGATTTGAAATCGGAGATTTGAAACCAGAGACCCACAGGTTTGAGTCCAAAACACAAAAGCCAAAGCATCCAAGCTCACCCTACAAATAGCTCTGGAGCAGCTTTCTATAGCTTTAAGGTGACAGCTTACCAGAACAGACCCACAATAGATAATGAAAACCCTCCCATTCCCACCAGCAATTCCACAGTGGGAAGATGTTTCTTAGCATTTAGCTCAAGATGAGAAGTCCATTCACACAATCAAATGCCACCACACACCATGATGCCCTAATCCGAGTAAGATTCAGTGATAGCACATGAAAGAAGATATGGGCTCTCATCTTGCCACTCTGTCAACGCTTTGGAGACTATCTTTATTCCAATAAGCTGGATCACAATAAAGAGAATTGAAACACTAAAAATAGGCTTGAGACTTGGGGTGCCTGGGTGGCTCTGTCAGTGGAGTGTTTGACTCTTGTTTTTGGCTCAGGTTATGATCTCATGGGTCATGGGATCCAGCCCCTTGTAGGGCTCCGTGCTCATCTGTGAGTCTGCTTGAAGATTCTCTCCCTCTGCCCCTCCCTCCACTCTTGCGCACCTACACACTCTCCCTCTCTCTCTCAAATAAATAAATAAATAAATAAATCTTTAAAAAAAATAGACTTGAGACCAAAAATTTGTTCTATGGAGAAGAAACAATTTAGGATTTCTTCCTTGTTTCTCTCCCTACTTCCCCAATCTGGGTGTGCTAAGCATCTTAAAACATTTTTTCTTTAGATGAAAAAGAAGTTGCTGTTCTCTGCCTACAAGCATTTCCTATTGCTTGGCTAACCCTGAGCACAGCAGTCCAGAACCAGCAGTGTGTGAGATCTCCAGAGGAGAACTATGAGAGCTTGAAGGAAGAAGAAATAATATGCCGACTGCGGACTTCTGAGGGGGACTGGCCTGAGGAAACACGAAAGAAGCAAACACTACTGTGGGTGAGAGAGAAATTACAGCCCCACAAATGTATCCTAACGATGAGCGATGAGCTGTCACCGGCATCTTGATTAAACATGTTTGGTTTTGCGATTTCACTTAAAGCCTAGCCAGAAATTCATTTTCCCTACATCTTTTGCATCTTGTAGGGAACCAGGCAAAATCATCCTATGCTCGCTAAACATTCATTTAGAGGACAGATAATATGCCCTGGCAGTTTGTAAATGGAATGGATGGAACTCTCTCTCCCACCTCCTTGTTCCCCTCTGGCATTGCCCACATGGAGGTGAAAGATGATTCCTTTGGATGCAGATCTGAAGACGGAAGCCCCCTGATGGGGGAGCCCTTTGGAGTGTTTCAGAAAATCTTCCAGACTCTGAATTGTTTAGGTTGAAAACAGGCTCTGCTGCTATGCTCTTGATTTTGCCTCCCCAGTGTTGCAGTGGCTTTAAGTGAGACAGCTCATGATTACTGCATTTGAAGTGTGCCCTGAAAGTCTTAATCATTCCAGATTTGGCTTTGACCCTCAATTAGTTTTGACATCACTTCCCCTGTGCTACTTCATGATAAGCATTCCCATAGAAGAAAATATTTTAATTGGACTATCTAGATGCATAACATCATCTTCCGGATGCCTCTCTTCCCCCGATGGAGGGAGCAGAGATGGGGAGCGACTGCTTCACAAAAGCATCTTTGGAAATTTGCAAGGTGGTGGGAGAAAAGATGTATTTTAATTTTCTCTCTGCTTTCAGCTTTATTTGCTTTTGAGGTTTGCATGTGGAGGTTAGCTGCATCCATCCACTTGAATTTCATGGGTCTTTGTACAAACAGCTTGCATTCATTCATCACTAAGCAGCAGTTTAAGAGATAAACACAATCATTTCAGAATTTCAACACAAAGAGCATTATTTGTACCTCACTAACAATGAAGTGCTTAAAGACAAACCAGGCCTGCTGATTGCTAAGACGGAGTAAGGAGGGTTAAAAGGCCCTTTTGCCTTTTTCAAAGCTTTGACTATAAGTAGATGGCAAGTTCTTTGTGGACAGGATTTGTCTTGATCCAAGTCACATCACTCTCAGTTCCTTAAATATGAAACGCTGGTTGACACAGTGGGTCCCCAGGAAGCAGCTGTATTGTTGACTTGCACCAGAAGGAATGAGGGCGAGGATCTATCTGTCTTTGGCAGAGGCAATTAGATGAGTTCCCCTCCTAATGGTTTGATACTTAGAGTCTCTCTAGTTGTCTCAACATAAAGTCAAGTTGATTAGACCCTCTTTCAGTTCTTTCCCCAGGGCTCTTTGTCTCTGCTTCTGTCTTTGTCCTTCCTCCCTCCCTCCCTTCCTAATTAGTTATCAAGTGTTCTCAATCAGTAATTGGAACACACACTAACTCCTGATGGTATATAGAACAGGATGACTAAAAGAAATACTTAAAGGCATTTCCAAAATAAAACTTTTAAACAAAGTTGCTGCCTTTCCATCTTCTCTCACCCTTAAACCTGCATTCCATTTTCATCCTTGCTACCTGAGATAAAGTGAGCACTGCAGAAAGAAACATAACCACTTCTCTTAATCTGGGACCTATGGAATTGTGTACAAACTCTTTTGTGTATTTCCATTTTCTGGAGTTCAGAGTGCACAGCTTTCAACAAATTCTCAAAGAGATATTCGATTCCCAAGGCCCCAAACATTTGAGGTTGGTGTTGAACTTTGATCTTTGCTTGCTTTAGGATTTGGCGGAGGATTTAGGTAAGAACATTGAATTCAATTTAAGGAAGGTTCAACTTAGAGAATTTAAGGGGGCGCCTGGGTGGTTCAGTCAGTTAAGCATCTGACTTCAGCTTAGGTCATGATCTCAGGATCCTGGGATCAGCCCCATGTTGGGCCCTATATCACACCAGATACCCTATGATGGGCCCCCACATGGGCTCTGCACTCAGTGAGGGAGTCTGCTTCTCCCTCTCCCACGGACCCTCCTGCTGCTCGTGCTCTCCCCTCTCAAATAAATAAAAATCTTTTTAAAAAATAAAATAAATTGGAATGCCTGGGTGGCTCAGCGGTGAAGCCATCTGCCTTCAGCTCAGGGGTGATCCTGGAGTCCCCGGATCGAGTCCCACATTGGGCTCCTGCAGAAAGCTTGCTTCTCCCTCTGCCTATGTCTCTGCCTCTCTCTCTCTCTCTCTCTCTCTCTCTCTGTGTGTGTCTCTCATGAATAAGAGGGTGAGGTCTTTAAAAATAATAATAATAAAGAATTTGCAGAACAGTACTTTTATTTTTTCTTAAAGATTTTATCTATTTATTCATTAGAGACAGAGAGAGGAGAGAGAGAGAGGCAGAGACACAGGCAGAGACGCAGGCAGAGGGAGAAGCAGGCTCCATGCCGGGAGCCGGACGTGGGACTCGATCCCGGGTCTCCAGGATCAGGCCCTGGGCTAAGGCGGCGCTACACCACTGAGCCACCAGAACTACCCAATTTTTCTGCCTTCTTAATCAGTTTATGGAACAAAACTTGACCTTCCTTGATGGTGATGAGTGTCTTATCCTGGATTCCCCAGAAGGCAGGGCTTAAGACAAAAGCTTATATGCTACTATTTTATAGAAGTTCAGTCCAAGGGAAACAGAATGTGGGAGGCAGGGAGAGTAGGGGAGCTGATAGGAATGTGTGTTACTGAGCCAGCCACTGCTTGGTGGGACCATCTTCCAAAAGACCATATGGATGATTGAACCTCAGAATACACTCCCTCTGGGAGAAGGATGTGGGAAGAATGTGTCTTCCAGCAACCTGCTCCCACAGCTCCTGCCCCCCCCCAAACTTCTGGATTATGAACATGGCTGCTTAGTAAACATTTGACAAATCCTAATGAGTTCACAAAGCAGAGGTCCATTACAGGCTTCAACTATTTTTATCTCCAATCACTCCCAAGGAGTTTATAATTAAGATAAGGGAAATGAATTTTCACTGGTAAAATCAATGGTCGAAATATGTGTATTGGCTAGAAATACTATACAGGTGACTCTCTGCAGCATCTATTCCTTAGAGTGGCGACACTGAAACTCCTGTGCCCAACCACTGATGGAATTCTGTTGCTGGGTCCTTGCCTTGCCTCGCCTCGCCTCCCCTCCCCTCTTCTCTCTCTCTCTCACTCTTTCTTTCTTTCTAGATGTTATTTATTTATTCATAAGAGAGAGGCAGAGATGTAGGCAGAGGGAGAAGCAGGCTCCCTGCAGGGATCCCGGGATCAGGACCTGAGCCAAAGGCAGACGCTCAACCACTGAGCCAGCCAGGTGCCCTTATTGCTGGATTCTGACAAGAAGGTGATACTACTGCAGCAGGCCTTCCCTGCAAGGAGTTTACTGGCATGTCTGAAAGGGCAAGATGCAGGGCTTCATCAAGCTTCCGATGCCTGGTATGGTTGATTTTGTCCCTAACTGCTAATTCTGGTAGAATTTGGTCTGAGGCAGGATTCTGCTGTAGGAAAGAGACATTTCCTTCCTCCTCCTCTCACACCAGAGTTGGCCAAGGTCCAGTCCCAGGCAGACACGGCCAAAGGTGTCTCTTGTTGCACCTGTGTTTCTTTAGTCCTCTCACTAGACCTTTATGGGTCAGAGGTGCCAAGAGTCCTGGATAAGATCACTGCTGGTGTGAGGAGACGCTGTATGAATGGGCAGTGTGCTCACAGACTTCCCTACCTCACCCTGGGAGGTAGGACCCCAGGCTGCTGAGCCATATTGTGAGGGAATGGAACTGCACCAGGACTGGTGGGCATGTCCAGGTGCTGCGTACTTCAGCAACTGAGGGTGACAGCATCACACACAAAGTATCACCCCAAAAGCTGGTTCTTGGCTGTGGGTTGTCCATAAACTGGTTAATAAACACACTCCTCAATCTGAAAGTATTTTGGGGGATGCTAGGTGTTTCATTAGACTCAATAATAGAAAGATGAATAGGACACATCATGGTCCTTAAGGAGCTTAAGGTCTAATGAGAGCAATATGAAAATGGATCATTTAAATACAGCATGATAAGCAGCAATGTGAGATATGCCCACGATTCTATAGACCTGATGAAAAGGGGTACTTAGCTCACTCTGGGACAATGGGTCTTAAACTCTTTGGTCTCAGGACCCTTTTACATATTTTAAATATTATTGAGAGCACCAAAGAACTTTTGTAAATATGGAGTACATTTATCAATATTTACTGTAGGGGAAATTCAAACTAAGAAATGTTTTATTGATTTGTTAAATATTCAATGTTAATAATATAAAATTACAACATATAATATAAAGTAGTATCTATAATATGCAAATGCATTTAATATAAAATAAATGTGAAATTGATGAATTCATTAAATAATAAACCTATTACATATTAATATAAATAATACTTTTATGAAAAATAACTATATTTTCCAAAACAAAAAAAGTTTTAGTGTGAGGATGGCATCAGTTTACATAATTGCATATCTCTAATGTCTGGCTTTAATAGAAGTTGCTGAACTGAGACGTCTGCTTCTGCAGTGATTCTATTGTAATATATTGTTTTGGTGGAAGTCTATGAAGAAGCTGTGCCTAATAGTGATGTGGTTAGAAAAGGGAGGACCTCACAGACCTCCTAAAAGGCTTAGGGAGCCCCCACCCAGACAGTCCTTGAACTGCTGACCTCAGCTTCCTAGGCATGAGTTTTGAAGAATGAGTAAGAGCTGTCTAGGTGAAAAAGAACATTCTAGATCAGTGCTTCTCAAACAGTCACTGCGCATCTGAATCTCTTGGGGCCTGGGGTGGGGTTTGAAATCTGCATTTCTGACAAGGCCCCAGGAGATACTGATGGCTCTGGTTCCAGAATCACACTTTGAGTAGAAGGACCTATGCCAGAGAAGTAAGAGAAACAAAGGCAGTGTCACGGACAGAAAAGCCTAAGTGTGAGAGGAATGGCATAGTTAGAGAGTGAAGTATAAGGTGGGAAATACCAGGACACGATGTAAGCATGCCAGGGAGATAATAGACTGTTGTCACTTTTCCCAAGGGGAAGTCATGAAAAGGTTTTAAGTAGGAGGCAGCTCTGGCTCACATGTAAAGCATAAGCTCTGATTCTGAATAACTTAGAACCACAATAAAGATAAAATGTACCCGCAAAAGAAGTAGGCAATAGAATGAAGTGGAGAAAGAAGAAAGATAATATTCTATACAACACAGCCTACTAGAAAGAGCACGTGCTTCGGACTCGAACAGAGTCTGCTTAAATTCCAGCTCTGCCATTTACAAAATGTTACTGAGTCAGCTTCTCAGAGGCTCAGATTCCATCATTTGTTAAGATCTGAGAGGTCCGACTTAGGCGAGGAGAACAGAGTCAGCTACCTAGTGAGGACTCACTATACTGAAATCGATATGATAAAGGATATCCTAGAGATAATAAAAAATAGCAACTGGAAGTGATCATTGTTATTCTAAGATTAGATATGGGCTTGAAACAGACAACTGAGCTTATTAGAATTTTGTATTTTCAAGAGCAAAAAGATTCAGAATGAGAACCAGAGGGGAATCACCTAAAAGTAAATGTTTTGCCTATCTGCATGCCAGGCAGCATCAGCTCACAGCTGTCCATAGTGATGGAGGAGGCGGCCAGTAACTGTGAGACAAGGACCTCAGGTTTCATGTCTGTCATCCTTTCTGGCAAGACAACTTGGACTCGAATTTTCTTTTCTTTTGTCTTTTTTCTTTTCTTCTTTTCTTTCTTTCTTTCTTTTTCTTTCCTTCAGATTTTATTATTTATTCATGAGAGACACAGAGAGAGGCAGAGACATAGGCAGAAAAAGAAGCAGGTTCCCTGATGTGGGACTCGATCCCAGGAACCCGAGATCACCACCCAAGCCAAAGCTTAACCATCAAGCTGGATGCTTAACCACCGAGCCACCAAGGCATCCCCCGATTTTTCAATATGAAATTTGAATGGCTTAAGTCATCGTTTCCCCGCTTCCCTTTCTCTTGTCCTGGTAGTACTTGGTACAGATAATAATGAGCACAGCCCCAAAGAGCACAGAGAGTCATGTTTCCATATTAAATAGAGCCACCACAGTTTTAAAGATATGTGTGTGAGCGCGAAGGACTTTTAATTTCTATTCCTCTTTTTCTCTGGAAGCACTTGGCCTTGAAGATCCAGAAATCCCCTCATCACCACCTGGGATTCTGAGACTCTTCATATCTCATTCTCACCTGGAGGCATTAGTTATTAAGTTCCAGAAGATGCATTGCTTTCTCGGTCCACTAAAACAAATATTGGTTCTCTGCTTGTAAATGAAAGTTTTCATTACCCAGGTTCTTAGTTGGACAGAATGTAAAAGCCTGTTCACTTATCTTGAAATACATGTAGATATATGGGGTTTGTCTAAATCTCTTGATAGTTAGGACACCTGAGTAATTGTTTTTCTCTATTTTAAAATGAAAGACAAGATAAGAGTAGGTTTATAAGAGAAAGCCAAATGTCAGAAGAGATAGCACACTTCAGTTGAGTCAATGAGCATGTTTTGACAAATCACATTATCTCAGCACTAAGAGTCTTTGTATCTGTGTGACAGATTTGTTATTGTTGTATATGAAAATAGGCAGTGTGAGGAGAAATTAGTGACTTGGACAGGGAGACAGTTCAAAGCTGATTTCTGACAGGATTTCCTCAGCCAGTGGGTGACAGTAAGTTCTTTGGTTTTTTTTCGTTTTGTTTTTTTGCTGGGAATGCATCCTTTTTAATCTTTGCTATTTCAGTATTTTAGACTAAGAATTTGACTCTTAGAGTACCCTTTGCAATAAGGTACGCTCCCCAGGAAGGGAGCATGAATGCTCCTGTTCATTCATGCATGTATTTTGTAATTTTCTGAATCCGTGGAAGCATTTCTTTGACAAAAGCAAGGAGAGAGGAAAGTGAGTTTTTAATTTCTAGGGCTGATTAAGTCGGCTATCTCAATGGTGCTTCTCCATTGGAACCCTGTGCCTTGGGGCGACAATCTCAATGACAGGTGTGACGCCTGGTGGTGCTGGTGAAAAGTCTGGGCACCTTGACAGTTGTGCTGTTCACCTGGGATCTCTAGGGAGGGGAGATGAGGTGTCTATGTATCTATTCACTATCCCTCTCACGGGGATAAAACCTCAGCGATTCCTGTTAACAATGACCACAAATTTATAGAATGCCTAGGAATGCACTGAACACGAAACATATGTGTATTTAGAAAACTATGAGCACTGATTGAGGATGCAAAAGAAGTTGTAACAAAGGGATAGACTGTCCCGGGAGAACGAGAGTGTCAGAGAAGGCTATGAACCATTGCTTCATGCAGGCCTCAGGGACCTCCTTCTACCCTGCTCTCCTTGGCTGTGAATTCCCTCGGCTGCTCTCATATATGAACTTGGAGGCCTCTGGCTGGTTTGTAAGTATTTGTCTTTTCCAACCCTCCCCCCACCCCTTTTTAAGAGAAAGAGAGTGAGCACAAGCGGGAGTGGGAGAGCGGGACGGGCAGAGGGAGAGAGACAATCTTAAGCAGATTCTGTACTGAGCTTGGAGATCATGATCCTGAGATCATGACCCGAGCCAAAATCAACCGACCGAGCCACCAAGGCACCCCTCTTTTCTTCCCAATTAAATGATATGATTAATAAAAGCCAAGAGTATCCCTTTTCTTCCCTTTATATCATCCACATCCCTTAATACAGAAATGCCTCTACTTACAACTTTTCCATTTAAGGAAGTTCACAGTATAAACAAAACAGGGTGGAAAAAGGGCATCAACTCTGGAGATGGTATTAGCAGCCACAAGCAGTCATTGCCACACAGTGTTCGTTACTCAGGGGGACGGTAGCTGGATTTGTGCTCAGAGATGAGCTATTTTGTGAACATCAGTAACATCATCAGTTTGAAAAGTGCAAAGGTGGTGAGTGCATTTAAAATGCTGCAAAAAAAGGAGACACACAGTCATGATGGAAACAAAAGTAGAAATAACTTTTCAAAACTGAAGGTAAGTGAATGCCTAATATTGCAGAGTGCTCCTGAAAGAGCTGGAAGGCTCCCAAAGGCCAAAGACCAAATAGTCATCAAAAAGGAAAGGGACAGGGATTGGTGAAATGAAAAGGGCAATTTTGGGGGGTTGTGGCTGCATGTTACCAGCTACAAATGATATCCCTTGGCCTAAACTTTGTTAATCCTGGTGAAGGCCAGGAGTTTCTGAGTGTACTTAAGCCTAAACATGGTGAAGAGAGCTCATGAGTCTGCTGTAAGGTGAGGGCGGCTCCCCAGGTTCAAAGTCGCTGGGTTCAGGGCCATCCAAATCGGCAGAGCCTCTTGTGGTGGCAAAGGAGGGTACTGTAACCACAGGAGGGCCACATGTGGGGGAAAATGTAGAATGGAATGTAAAGAAGAGAAGAGTACTCCTGGTCTAAAGCTTTGAAGGGCTCACTTATGTTTTTCTTTATGTAGGTAACATCTGGAAACTGGTAACTTAAGCCTCTCTCAGTCACTTTGCACTTACGGGCAAAAATGGACCCATGAGCGGGGTCTTAGAACTAAGGTCTTCGTAAATGGAATAGCTTCCATACAATGCTTCATGTGTGGTTAATGACACAAATATTTGTTGCACATCTTCTCCGTGATGGACACTTTCACACACATTACCTAATTTATTCACTCAATAATTTTGTAAGGTAGATATCACCACTATCACCATATTATGGCTGTGGAAATGAAGTCTAGAAGGCCAAAAGTGGGCTCTTTTGATTCCAAGATGCTGTTTTACCTCTCCATACGTAGCTGCTTCCTTGTATCAGATGAATAAATGAATGAATAAACAACCCAATGCTAATATAGATTATATTCTCCCTATGCTTCACATGGTTAAAAAAAATGGCTTGGTTTTTGAATGCACAACTATTACTTTACATAATGCCCCCAATATATACGGTATATATATATATATACCATATATATATACACACCATATATATATGATTATATATATAATCATTATATATAATATATATAATGATTCATATATATATATATATATATATATATATATATATATATATAATGCTGTCAGTGTTACTTTGTATAATATTGCCAAGTCCCGCTGCTATGCGTCTCTCTTCTGACCTTCAAAATATCTCCCAGGGCTTAGAAGGGGCATGCAGCATCAAGAGGCACTTTGAAGAGTGGTTTCAGTGAGTACATAACAAAGTCAAACAGGACATTCCAGGAAGGGTTACTTTTCAATATGCTTCTTTGATGCAATTTACAAAACGTCTTGTAGCGCAGCCTCATGGTTGAGGACCCCTCCTTGTCTCTGGAAATCCTTTGCACTTTAAGGAATAGAGAAAATGGCTGAGCATCCTAACCAGGGCTGCTTAGCAAGGGTGTGATTTCTCCAGTGCTCCTGTGTAAATTGTGGCTAAAACAAATAGCTCATGTCTCTCAACCTAATCATTCCACAACACATTCAGTAGGATATAACATGATGAAATGAAACTGAGGAATTAGAATAAATTGTGTCATAGGAAAATCTAATAGCTCTGACATGACAACCTGCACATGAAGAATCTAAATATTCATTTTGAGTAACAGAACAGCCATCAACAACTTCATTACTTAAGGTAATATTTTCACTTCAACTGTCAGCTGACAAGGGGTCTCCATAATATATTGCCATTTGCAATTTGCATCAGTAACAGAAAAAATGTACTTGAATTTTACAAATTGCTTGAGTAACACTCTTTCAATTTTAAAAAGGGACTCAGCCTCATTGCAAATTTTCACAAAATCACTTTCACAAGGACATTAACCTCGTAAATAATTTCATGGCAAGAACTACAGGTTGGACAGTAACTAATGGATTTGTTTCCCAGTTAACCAATTTATGTCTTACTTTAAATATATGCATTTGTGCCTTCAGATGCCTCCTGTTTATTTTATTTTTTAAAAGATTTTATTTATTTATTCATGACAGACACACAAAGAGGCAGAGACACAGGCAGAGGGAGGAGCAGGCTCCATGCTTGGAGCCCGATGTGGGACTCGATCCCGGGTCTCCAGGATCACACCCTGGGCCAAAGGCAGGCGCCAAACCGCTAAGCCACCCAGGGATCCCCAGATGCCTCCTGTTTAAATGACTTCTACATCGCTCTCATTCTAGCTTAGTAGTAGCCAGATTCTTTAGAAAGAGAGTCTTCCACAAATCAAATCAGCACTAAAATGACTATTACCACTTATTGAGTGGTATATCCCAGCTCAGAGCACCATGGTAAGTAGGAGCAAGAAATATGTAAATGCTCCATGTGTGAATTTGCCTGTCTAGAACCAGATTCATCTGTGGCTGTTCTGCCTTTCTGTTCTATGAAAGGTGGAGAATTCTGGGTAGGAAAGTGGGCTTTGGCATCTAACTTAATTAGATCTCTTTTCTTCAACAAAAATGGATGGAGGAGCTGAAGAGATGGTATCTTTGTCCTCAGCCAACGGTGGATTTGGAGTTGTAAGGAAAATAACTGTATGTCATGGCAAATGGCATGTGGCAAAATGGCAAAAGGCATTTTGGCAAATGGCAAAAAGGCAATGGCAAATGGCAAAAAGACATATGAATACATATTTAGCCTCACTAGTAATCAAAGATCTGCAAATCCATTATGCTATGAGTATTGCAAGTTGAGAAATTTACATATTATTCAGCTAGTCTGCTTTTTGCCAAAGGAAAATATCATAGGTATGATAAAAAATTTATGTTATTCATCTCAGCATTGTTTTAATGATAAAAAGGTAAAAATCTTTCAATGTTCATCAGAAATAATGATTCATCCTCACAATGAAATATTAAGCAGGCACTAAAACTAGAAAGATTCCAAAGGATTCCACTAGGCAAAAACTGCAGGTCTTATAAAATAGGATGCAGAGTTCTGCTTCCACTTAGAATGTAGGAAGTCACAAGAGAACATTGTTTCCATAAGAACAATGAGAAAAGTTGAGCAATATACAAAATAATAACTTCTTTTGAGCCCATCAGAGAGATGAGGTCATAAGGCAACTAAGTGAATTGAATTCCAAAGAGTGATAGGTCCATCCATGAACTGCTTCACTTGGAAGAGCATAAAAGATGTGGCCATCATTTTAGTAGATGAGAAGAAATCAGCTAAGAATTTAATGAATCCTTAAAGGCCAAGTGTGGGCTAAGTGTGTCAATTTGGAATAGGTTAAAGCCTCAGACACAAGGGAGTTTGCACTCATCATCCAGCTCTTTTCTATAGTTTTCTATAGACCTGTACTAGGTGTTCACAAGAAAGTCAGAGCAAAGTAGGAAATCGGAGAGAGCCGCCCCTCCACCATGTAGACATGCAGGAGGTGACCAGCTGCCACTGAAAGACAAGCACAAAGCCTTGACTTCTTCCCCAGGGACTTCTCTTGCAAAGTAAAAATATTAAGCCATTGGAGGAGGGCAGAAAACCTTTTGCCTCTAGGACCAGGCAAAAGCCCAATGCTTCTGTGAGAATAAGAGAAACAAAACTTGCTCGTCTCTGAGGGGGAAGTAGGAAACTCTCACCCCATACCTAGACATAAGGCAGAGCCACTGCTGCTGAGGGAGAAATGGAAGCAAAAACCTTCTGTCCCTTGGTTTGTGCCCAGGATGCTGCCCTGCTCCAAAGCAGAGACCTCTGGGTGAGAGGCAAGAATGTTCAAGAAGCCTTAACCCAAGTTTCAGGTACACAGGGCTTACTTAAGACTGATACAGGGTCAGGACAACAAAGAAATCCCAAACCCCTACAACAAGATGAGCATAGAGAGGCAAGCAATAGAAGTCCCCCCTCCCCCTTACTTGGGATAGGCCAGAGCATAGAGAGACATGTCCTCTGTGGTTCAGGTATGCAGGGACAGCTGAAAGCTAATGGTAAAGCATTAATAGTTAGAAAGGCTTTCCAGTACTCAAGGGTCTACTCTAAGCATATAATAACAACAGCCATCTACTGAAGTCTGTGTACATTAAACCCAACTCTAACTTAACTCCTAATTGACTCAACCTTCACCCTCGGCCACCCTCCCCTGCTCTACTAATGTTCTGAAAGAAGAATAGATGTGGGCATTGTCAAGCATAAATTATATTTACTTTAGTACTTCGGTTCTTCTAGACATGTCCTACATATCATTTAAAATTACAAAGCACGCAAAAATGTAAGAAAAATCAAACATTGTCAAGAGATAAAGCAATAATAGAACCAGACTCAAAGATGATTCAGCTGATGCAACTATCAGGGACCTTAACTATAATTAACATATTAAAGAGATCTAATGAAAAAGGTGGGCAATATGCATGAACAGATGGGAGATATCAGAGAGACAAGAAGGTATAAAAGTGTCAAATGCAAATGCTCTACTTAAAAAATAGTATCAGAGATATAGAATTCCTTTGATGGGTTCGTTGGCAGATAAGACATAGTTAAGGAAAGTATTAGTGAACTTGAAGATATGTTAATGAAACTATTCAAATGGAATATAAGTTTAAAAAGAATGAATTAAATAGAACAGCACCTCCATGAGCTGTGGAACAATATCAAATGGTATAACATAAATGCCACTGGAGTCCCTGAAGAAGAAGAGAGAGAGAAAACAAGGCCAAAAATGGTTTGAAGAGCTAAAGACCAAGAGTTTTCCAAAATTAATGAAAGACAACAAGGCACAGATCCAAGAAGCCCAAAGAATTTCAAGCAAGATAACTGCTTCCTCACAAAACAAACAAAAACCAAACCAAACCAAACAAAAACCCCTAGTTATATATCCAGAGTCAAACTGCTGAAAAGCAAAGATAATGAAAAAATCTTGAAGACAGAGAGGAAAAGGAAATATTACATGCAGAGGAATAAGAAGAAGAAGCATAGCAGACTTCTTAAAGACTATGCAAAGTGTAAGACAAGGGATTGACATCTTTTAATCTGTAAGAAAAAGACTTGCCAATCCAGAATTTTATGTATAGTAAAGATACCTCTCAATAATGAAGCTAAGGGGTGCCTGGGTGGTTCAGTGGTTGAACATCTGTCTTCGGCTCAGATCGTGATCCTGGGGAGCTGGGATCAAGTCTTGCATCAGGTTCTCCCTCTGCCTGTCTCTGCCTCTCCCTGCGTGTCTCTCATGAATAAATAAATAAAAATAATGAAGATAAAACAAAGACCTTCAGTCAAGCAAAACCTGAGAATTCACTGCCAATAGGCATGTGATACAAGAACTGTTAAAGGTAGTTTTTCGGGCAGAAGGATAGTATCAAATGGAAACTGGAATACACACACACATAGAAAACAAAGACTAGAAGTAAAATAAAGAAGGCAAATATTAAATATATTTCTCCTTATTTTAATTTATTTTTAAATTTTATTTATTTATTTGAGAGAGAGCATAAGGCAGGTGGGGGGGAATAGTGGAGGGAGAGGGACAAGGAGACTCCACCCTGAGTGTGGAGCCTGATGCGGGGGTTGATCCCATGACTCTGAGATCATGACCTGAGCTGAAATCAAGAGTCAGACGCTTAACTGACTGAGTCACCCAGGAATTCTTGTTATTTTAGTTACTCTTATAGCATATAGAGTATGAATAAAGTTTTGTAAAAAGAAAGAAGAGCAAGATTCATTTAAACAAATTTAGAAGGATGTACAAAATTTTAACTGATTTTTCTTTCTAAATGGAAGGATTTTGGATTCTTTTATCCTTTATAAAGTTTATTTGCAATTGCTAAGTTTTCTGTGATGAACTTTTATTAAATTTTGTACTAAAAGTAGGATTTTATTCTCATGTTCTGTCTTAAATGTTTTTGAAAAATGATGTATGGATCCCAAGAGCTATGAGGTTAGAAAAATTTTGTAAAGTAATTGTTGGAGGAAATAATAACTAGAAAATAAATTTTATATTATGAAAACTTTCCCCCACTTTTTTGCCCTTCTGGTAAAAAAAAAAAAAAAAAAAAAGACAATGAAAAGGCAAAAAAGGGGTTTCTTCTCATAAGTGATTAGTAATACATCTAACTTTTAAGAGAATAAATAAGTATTAAATAAAAGCCTCGGGATCCCTGGGTGGCGCAGCGGTTTGGTGCCTGCCTTTGGCCCAGGACACGATCCTGGAGACCCCGGATCGAATTCCACATCGGGCTCCCTGCATGGAGCCTGCTTCTCCCTCTGCCTATGTCTCTGCCTCTCTCTCTCTCTGTGACTATCATGAATAAATAAATAAAATCTTTTAAAAAAAATAAATAAATAAAAGCCTCTTATATGAATTATTGATGCTATCTCTCCTGGATGAAACCTTGGAGCTGGAACCACATACATAACTGAAAGTCTCTTTATTCCAAGAAAATATTAGAAGATGATCCTCTATTTGGTCTAGAAAGAGAACCAGGAATTCATAATATCTAAGTATTACTGAGAATTTATACTTGTACCAAAATGTCCTTCATAAAATTAATCTTGCTTTGACTTCTATAGAAGCAAACTATTTTTGACTTCTTAATTTTTACATTAAAACCTAGCTAAAATTTCTTCTTAGCTTTGTAGTAAAGTAGTATTTTCCTAGAGAAAGAATAATTTAGTGGAAACATTTGCTATTCTTTTTCAGTGATTAACTGAGGCCACAGGAAGCCAGAATATTGAGAATTCAAGTCCAGAATCCAGATACCATCATCTACATGATAGAGTTATTGAAAAGATCAGAGATAATGTGTAAAAAGACACAATGTGGGGGACCCCTGGGTGGCTCAGCGGTTTGGTGCCTGCCTTCAGCCCAGGCTGTGATCCTGGAGTCCCGGGATCAAGTCCCACATCAGGCTTCCTGCATGGAGCCTGCTTCTCCCTTTGCCTCTCTCTCTCTCTGTGTCTCTCATGAATAAATAAATAAAATCTTAAAAAAAAAAAGACACAATGTGAGTACATAACAGGAGGTTAATAAATGACAGCTATTATTGGCTATTGAAGCGTATTGAAGATATATGAAGACGCCTTCACTGCCATCAGCAATGAAACTAAGATACCACTTTACAAACAGCAGTTCCAGAATCCATTGATACCTGTCAATTAGTATGTCTAACACGCTAGTCAGTGAAGTATTGAGATTCCAGACATTTAAGAAACTATCTCCTCATCTTGCCAGGGGAATTTCACATAGAAATGGAATGGTTGGGATCCCTGGGTGGCGCAGCGGTTTGGCGCCTGCCTTTGGCCCAGGGCGCGATCCTGGAGACCCGGGATCGAATCCCACGTCGGGCTCCTGGTGCATGGAGCCTGCTTCTCCCTCTGCCTGTGTCTCTGCCTCTCTCTCTCTCTGTCTGTGACTTAAATAAATAAATAATAAATAAAATATTTTTAAAAAAAGAAATGGAATGGTTAATGTGGGGAAAGAAAAATATTATTAATGAAGTTATATATTTTTATGCCCACAGAGGAGGGGAGGGGAGGAAGGAAGAAGACCGGGAGAGAGGCAAATTGGCAAATGCTCACAAAGTCCTCATAGGAAAAGTACCTCTTACAGAGGCAAACAAATAACAGTTTGATTTGGAAATTTTTAAAAAGTCAAAACAAGCAGTTGAATTATATGCCACACTGGTTTCTCCCTCGCCTGAATTTTTAACCACTAAAATAGGGAAATGTTGGCGTTGATCCTGCAACCTCAATATTGAATCATCTCTTTCTTGTATCCCAGAGTACGATTGAGTTCTTTGGCTATAGTAATCAGTCACTTTAGAAAGGCCAAAAGTTTAAGAGTAAAGGATCTTCTATGTCTTCCATTGATTTTTAACAAAAGAAATCTAATTAAACATAGTTTACACTTCTTTTTCTTTTTTTAAAAAGATTTTATTTATTTATTCAGGAGAGACAGAGAGAGAGAGAGAGAGAGAGAGAGAGAGGCGGAGACACAGGCAGAGGGAGAAGCAGGCTCCATGCAGGGAGCCCGATGTGGGATTTGATCCAGGGTCTCCAGGATCAGGTCCTGGGCTGAAGGCGGAGCTAAACCACTGAGCGCCACCACCCCCCCTCCCCGCCGGGCTGCCTTAGTTCACACTTCTTTAGCTGATTATATCATATCCATGGAACTTAGAAACTCAGAATTTTAACTTCTGACAACTAGGGCTGGATACAGGGACAACTATTCAAAGAAAAAATGATTTCATCCTCAAAACTCTTGCAGCGCCAGGATAAGAGGCAAAGATTTGAGGTGAGAACACAATGGGAAAGAAGATTCTAGGGCTCAAAATGTTCACCAAAGATAGATTGCTCCTCAGAAATGAAAGACAAGATTCAAGGAGAGGGCATATTTACATAGATACACAAGGAACGTGTGGAAAGACTAAATCAGAGCAAGATGATGACATGAGGAAAGAATACAAGAGGACCAAAAATCCTCATTTCCCCCCTGAGAAGAAGACAAAGTCTGCTTGAGCAATCGGCTACATGGCTTTTATTCTCTAATAAAACTATGCAACAGGAGGAATATCAGAGCCTGGAGAACACGGTGTGACTAATGAGGGAAAATGTCCCCATGCAGAGAAGGGCACAAAGGAAGAAACAAAGCCCTCTGGCAGGTGAAGACATAAGGACTATGGGAACAGAAAGAGGCAAACAGACAAGAGGAAGTGAACCAAAACAGATTCATGGGATGGGGCCTGAGCAACAGGAGAGATGGAAAGAAGAGCAGCAAAAGTGACCATCTATGGAGAGAGAAGCCCAGTCAGGCAGAGGGCAGATGCATGGTGGAGCTTCCTTCTCACATTCCCAAACCCAAACAGGGGGAACTCTAGAAAGAGGAAGCGAGTGTCCTCCAGAATCTGGTTCTCCTGTTGACTACTCCATCCTCAGCACCTAGAACAATTCCTGGTATATAGTGAGTGCCCAGAATACAGTTGTTGAGTGAAAAGTGATATATGCAGAAAAGAGGAGGAAGCTGAATCCCTGAGAAATGTCATGTGCTCATGGCTTATATTATTAATTGTGAGTTGGCAGAGAGTATACCAAAGAGCTGGACTCTGCATATAGCATAAACAAGTGATGCCTACCCTAGGGTCAGTTTGGTTTTGCTGTTGCAGGACAATCAAGGACTCAAGTGAAAGAGGCAGTGGTCAACCCAAGGGAGTAGCAGAGGATGGTTGTGCTCAGAGGGCACTGCCTCTTTGTCTGTCTCCATATCTCATCCACATGTCTAGATGTTTGAATATCTCATCATCCAGGGTCTCTCGTTTGGGGATTATTTCCATAGAGTTTTCCACAGAATACAACTAACCAACTAAGGCCTTGAGTGTACTCAGCCACTCAAAGTCACTAATATCTAGACAAGAATTGTTCTATTAACTTAGCAACAAATAGGGTAGGTCCCCAAGGAAAATGGGCTCAGAATAGAGAGACACTCCCCAGAAGTCCCACATGGAACTTTAATCAAAGAGTAATGGATTTGGTCAGCAGAGATGGGTCAGATTGGTTTTAAATTTCCAGATGACTCATCCCTCTCCCTAGGGGATCTCCCACATGGAAGATGAGGGGGCAAGATAGAGAAGTGATGAGTCAATTATAGACTTGTCTGACTGCTCTGCCCTTGCTATGTGTTGTCACCAACACAGAAATATATGTTGGGTTTAGACAAAGGATTGGCATAAAAGTTATTAAAAAAAAAAAAAAAAAGAGGGTGTCACTGAGAAATGTGATATTCATCATTAAAGAAAAAAAAAAAAGACTAATGATAACAGACCAGGGGAGAAATTGAAATGAAGTAGGCCTCAATAGGTTCGAGCCATTCAAGTGTCAATCTTATTGGAATGGCAAAATTTATACATTTTCATACCTTCCTAGGGCACCAAAACAGAATTGCTTCACTCTTCTGGATCATTCCATCTATTTTCTCTCAGCTTATCCCATCACTGTGGCAATGAAGCAAGGACCTTGTTTCCATGTGTCTGGACTAGACTACTAGCATTCTTGTCAATGACCTCAAAAATGCATATGACAGTGTCTGCATGCTACTTCGAAGGAAATTTCTTATCTTAGTATGGGAATCAATGGGATAAGCAAAGCATTAAAAGGAACAATCTCTAGATTTTATCCTCACTCTGCCATCTCGGAAAAATGATGCAAGATTCCAGCTTCTGATCACAAAATGGTGGCAGAAAGGCCACTCACTTGCTTTATAATGAAAACGTCAGACTAAGTAACTTGTGATGGCCAGTCATTTTGCTTAAGTAATTAATAAAGTAACTATGAGAAAGACTGCTAATTTCTTACCCCATATCAATTCACACCATCTTCCATAAGAACAAAACCAGGATTTCATGCAAGGGTACAATGCATCAACCGAGACTACATTTCCTGGTTCCCCTTGAATGCAGACATGGCTACTGAGAGGCATGTGGATAAGCTGTGTGTCTCCCAGGAAAGCTCTTTAAAGATGACTGACTCAAGTGAGCAGTTACCCCCTACCTGCACCCCCATTTTCCTTCTGGTTGGAGCTCTAATGATCATCTTGGACCTTAAAATGGAAGGATGAAAGTCATATGCTAAGGTTGATGGAGCAGAAGATAAAGAATCCGGTTCTCAACTGACCCTGTGATGCTGCCATAACCTGGGCCTTCATGATTCTTTTATATATAAGGGAAATAAACTTCTATTCTGCTCACACAAACAAACACAACTCCTAACCAACAGACCACTGCCAACCTTATGAGTGGCCTCCTTCTAGGCTCACCCCAACATTCGGAGGGCTCAGACCAGAGGTAGAGGGCCTTAGCCTGTGGTCTGTTTTTCTCTCCACCCCTAGCTCTGCCCTCTTTCTGTGGACACCCAAGCTCATGCATCTAAGCCCATCCTCAGGCTAACATTGCATCTTGGCCACTCTTCAGGACTAGGGTACACACACCTCCCACCAGGAGGACAGAGCCCTGGGGAGACTTGTGTAGGCTCAGAGCCATTTGGGCAGGGAATTCCAGGTTCCTAGGACCCCAAGGCATGGTCTACAAGTGGGAGAAGATTCCAGGTGATATGTGCCTTTTTGCCCTGTGATCTCCTTACCCCATGGGGAAAAGCACAGCCCTTGTAGGAACATGACCTAGGGCAGGGCTCAGTTGCCAAAGTCTAAATGTGATCCAATTAGCTTCTCTCCCTCTCACCTCCTATTGCCTGTCTTCTTGCCATTCACAGCTTGACAGTAGAGTAAAAGCTGAAGTAGTCCAGTTAACTATTTGTTATTATAGCCTTGGTAAAATTATCTTTTAGAGGAAAAGTCTAGAACTATAGCTTCAATTGTGTTCTTTTCCTGTTATCTTTAATGCCACCATCTTTTCTCTTTTATTACACCGTATAAAGGAAAGCTGATTGAGCCTGGCTCTCTGGCAAACCTTTTTTTTTTTTTTTTTTTTTAAAGTAGTCTCCATACCCAGCATGGAGCCCAACATGGGGCTTGAACTCATGATCCTGAGCTCAAGAGTCAGACACCAACTGAGCCACCCAGGTATCCCTAGTGAATTTTTCTTGGTAAGTTGTCATGAGGCTGGTTAAGTTCAAGTTTATGAGCCAACTGCAACATTTGTACTGGCTCAGGACTAAAATTAGTGAATAAGCTGCAAACCCAGGGCACCAAAATTGGGACAGGGCTTGGTGCACTCAGAGAACCCCAGAGGAACAGGTAGAGATTGTGACCAGGAGATGAGCTCTGTAAGGTGTGCCACCAAAGTGACCCAAGACTGGGCCTGTTACTCAGGGAGGGAGTCCTCTGCTCAGCTGAGGGTAGGTAGCAAGGCTGAGACCTCATGTGGCAGTGTTGCGGATGACAGGGTCCACCCTCACTCCATCTCACACCCCAAGTGCAAAGACTCAATCTTTAAGGAATCTGTGGCCTCCACATGGCCTGACCAGCAGAGGACCAGTAAAGGTGGTTTCACGGACGTAGAAATACGCAAACTGTTGCGCTATATCCATGTATTCTGGAAGCTCTCTCCTTTAGTGATCCCTGCAGTGATTCTAAGCTTTATTTTAGATTATGGATCTCTATGTTCTCCAGGCTGGATAATTACCAAAGAAAATGAGTACTCACTCATACTTTAGACCATTGTAACCCCTTTCAAACAGCAAGGTATAATCAAAAGAATATTGAGCAAATGATTTAAGATGTAGGTGGTTAGAGTAAATGTTCGGGTCCCCCCAAATTCCTATGTTGAAACCTAATCCCCAATGCAATGGTATTTGAAGGAGGGGCCTTTGGAAGGTGATTAGGCTATGAGGGTGGAGGCCTCACAAATGGGATTAGTGTCCTTACAAAAGAGACCCCAGAGAGCTTCTTCCTCCTTTCTGCCATGTGTAGAAATAGCAAGAAGATGGCTCTTTATGACCTAGGAAGAGAGCTCTCACCAGACACTAGATCTGTGGCACCTTGATCTTGGACTTACCAGCCTCCAAAACTGTGAGAAGCAAATGTTGGTTTCTATGCTACCTAGTCTATGGTATTCTAGTTATAGCAGTCCCAGAAGACTAAGACAGTACTACTATCTCTAACTTTCTATCTACATTTTGTTTATTCAGTTTCCCAGAGGAAAAATGGAAGGCATGAGCCGAATGATTCACAAGGTCATTCCCTAAAGTTCAATGGCTCTATGTAGTTCCATGTATTAACAGATATTTTAAATGTCGTTTCCCCTATCTTCATCTTCTTGTCATCTTCCAGGTCTTGGCTTAGAAGTTAGTTCCTTCCATAGGTCTTCCTTCACCCTCACCATTCTGCATTGTCTTCCCATGGCACCCTGTACTACCCTATTATAGCACTACTTTCAGTAGAGTATAATTGTTTGTAAATTTATCTGTGGGTTCCCTGCTGGTCTGCAAGTTTGGGGGGTACAGACACCAAACTTTAAGGTTGTATCTTTAGCACCAATTCTTAGCAGAAGCTCAATGATATATATGAAATGATGATATGAGTGGATGGTTTCTGATAGCTACAGTCCCTTTTGGTCACTGGGCCTGTGATGAAAGATGTTTTCAGATAACTATTCAGGGAACATGCTGAAATAGTTTTTGTTCTTCTGCCTACAATTAGAAATAGTCTTTGGACATATGTACCATGAGTACACACCTAATGAATCAGATTACCACTTTTTTTTTCAAGGAAAAAATGAAAAAAATAAGTCTTCCATTTTATGATGAGAGAAACCCAGATTATTATACTCAGCTCACTTCTCATTAATAGAATAGAAGATCCCTTGCCTTCTCTTCTGAGCTCTTCAAATTAATCTAAGGCCTAATTGTCCCAAAGCATTGCTAATTATATAGCAACATCATTTATATCACAGAATTGGAAATGACATACATATTCAGTCACAGAGTGATGGTTAAATAAGCTGTGACACTCAACTAGTGAACTCACACAGCCTTCAACAATGGTGCCTCCAAGATAATCACAAGTTAAAAGGCAAGACATAAAATTACATATGCAGTATGACTGCCATCATGCAAAATATATCAAATATATGGATAAGACATGGGAAGATACATTATAGATTATTAATGATGGCTGTGTTTGTGTGTTAGGACTGAACTATTTTCTTCCTACTTTTCTGAATTTTGCAAGTGTTCTTTAATGACTTTTAATATTTTATGCCCGTGGTGAAAAATCAAAATGAACAAATCATTTAGCTGTCAATTGAAAACATCTTGTTATTTTCTGCTATAAAACTACTGGTGTGTCCACCTGAAAGAGCTGTGTTGAGACGCTCAAAGACCCTCAGGGGAAACCAACAGAAGGAGGGGATGGAAACATACTGAATCCTCTGGCTTGTATAAAAATAATAATTATCACTGATCTAAGCTCTTAACTATGGGCTTAAGAGCCAGGCCATTTCCCATACATTTTGCTTTATTGTGTCCTCATAAGACCTGTAGGAGATAGTGGTTAAGGGAGGTCAGATCTTTTGCTTGCACATGGAGGAGCCACGGAGTTTGATCCTAGGCAGTCTGTCTCCACCTTCAGCCACTTTATCACTAAGAGCTGTTGCCTACTCCAATGTAAAGAGAGAGACTGAAAGGAAAGCAAGCACAATTCTAAGTCATACTTCCTTTCTTACGAGAATCATTTGTGTCAGACAAAGGTACAGCCTCCATTTCTATTCTCAGGAGTTTCTATTGGGTAAGTCCTCAATGACTCCTGCTTGTCCATGGAGATGGTCTCTGGTAACCACATTTTCACCATGTTATCTCTAGGCTCTAACCAGAGCGCAATCCATAAATTGTCTGTCTTTGCACATACATCCATTACTTTAGGGCAAAAGCCCACTTATAAATGCTCATATACTGGTCCACGGTGCAGATCCAGGCCAACATGGATACATTCTATGCCAGCTTCCTGGATAAAAGGTGAAAAGTAGCCACTCTCTATTTGCCAGCACAATTACAGGCAATTTTCTCCATGTGCCTATTGAAAGTAGATTTACCCTACAAACGCTGACCGACTGAATATGCTCAGCTGACACCATTAGTACACAAAAGCACTTTGAGGCTCTCTGTTACACAGAAACCTACTGGTATAATATTTCCAGGAGTCAGGGGGAGGGAGCCCTCACAAGAGAATTCCAGCAGGACAAAGCAGGATCCCTAGAGAGAGCCCAATGCTGTTGGAGTTTCACTGAAATAAAGCAAGTCTTCCCCCTACCCCTCTCTGCTGGGAAACACGAATGGGGGGGAGGGGGAACTACAGAAACAGATTCCGTGAACTCAGTCATGGGGATTGGTCTGAAGGAAATGACATTGGGCTTAAAGGAAATCCATTTCGATTTAAAATTAAAATGAAAAACAAATGTGTAAACAGGGAGGACTTAAGCAAAAAAGAAATGAATAAAAAGAGGTAAATCCTAACAAGAAAGGTAAATGGTATGAGGAAAACTACTTGGGTATTACTGCACCCCATTGTGCTCTCTGTCTCTTGGTCCTGTCCCTCAAGGGACAACTCTATGGTGTCTGTTCACTTACTTTCTCTGGAATCGGACCACAGGATCAGCCAGCAGGTCAGTGACGTCAAGCTTTCTCCCCTTCTCGATGACATCTCGATGTTTGCGAACAAACAGCCACCCGATATGGGAGAAGAAGAAGCCCCGGCGGGCATTGTGAGGGTCAGCGTCAGTCTCTGAGTACTTGTGGTGGACTCGGTGGTCCCTGGCCCACTCGAAAATGTCATTCTGCAGAGAGAACACAGACCGTAAGTAAAGAGACAAAGCACCCTGGTGCCTTCTTGAAAGCTTCTCAGCCTCCCTCTATACCACATCCACCCCCTATCCTCACCACTGACTTCCACTTTGCTCCCACAATCAACCCACAATCTCTCAAGTTCAATCCTTGGGGTTGGTTTGGAGTGGTTGCCATGAAAACAAGAGGAAATCCTTACTTTGTAGGGATCTTTGGGATGTGCCTTCTGCAGGAGGTTTGGGCTTGTGGGGTGAATGAGGGGAAACCTGAAAGTTCTGGTGGAGGCAACTGAAGTCTCCCGGGAGATCACTCATGTTAAGAAAAGACAGATCCAGTCTCAAGATGAAGTAGTGGTTGTCAGAGAGGAGGGGCAACCTCCAGTATGAAAGAAGGTTGGGGCTTGGCCTGAATCGCTCCAATCTCTCTCTCTCATGCTTCCATGGCCTTCCTGTCTGACTTACAGAGAGCAGGAAGCCAGTAAGTAAAAACCCAATGAGCTACTTCACCAAATCTCTGCAAAATACCAAGACACAAATGATACTGTTTGAGGACTGCTCCAGCAGTGTGTCACAGGAAGGGAGGTGGGGTGGCTTTGGCTCCCCAAGGAGTCTGAGGTACTTGGCCTGGCTGTAGAAGCAGAAGTGTCTAAGGGACAGGCAGTACTTACTGGAATCCCAAGAGAGACTCTGGTGGCCAAGGAAGGAGAAGCATTGTCTAGCAGATTCTGCCAAACCCACAGGGAGGGTGGGGCTTGGGTATACGGTGGGGGAGGGGGACCCATCCTACCACCGTCTCATGATGGGAGATTGAAGGAAGGTGTCAAGAGACTGGAGGTCCTGGGTGAGCTATCCAGGACAAGAGCCAATGGCATTGAGGAGGGTATTGTTTTTTGTTTGTTTGTTTGTTTTTTTGAGGAGGGTATTGTTAAGGAGACCTCATCTACAGTCACGGGCCGGTGAGATCTCGAGACTTGTAGTTTATACTCAGGTACGTTTTTCTCTGATACTGCTTTCAAAGCTTTGAGCAGGCAAATCACACTGAGAAGTAGGGCTTTTGATAGGAAAAATAATCTGAAAATAAAAATAAATATATATAGTACATAAGCCCTTTTAAATCAAAAGGTCATAGTGTTTTATCCTATACTACTCAGAACTTAGTCATATTTTCACTAGCAAATCTGCCATTTCACAGATATTGGCTTCATCCTGCTGATGAGAAGAAAGGGAATGGTTTTATTCTCAAAATTCTAAGTTTCCTTTTTTTTTTTTTTTAAGTTTTACTTATTTATTCATGAGAGACACGGAGAGAGGCAGAGACACAGGTAGAGGAAGAAGCAGGCTCCCTGTGGGGAGTCCGAGGTGGGACTGGATCCTGGGACTCCAGGATCACGAACTGAGCCAAAGGCAGACGCTTAACTAGTGAGCTACCCAGGTGTCCCCTAACAGTTTCTTTAATCAAAAGGAGGTTCGTTGAGTTTTTGGTTTCTTGGACTCATCCAATGCTGCTAGAAGGCTCCTCAACCTTGTTGATCCAATAGCACCCTGAAAACTTCTCAATCTGCTTCTCCCTCGGGTAATAGGACAGACAGAAGGGAGGTAGACAGACCTCATGAGTTACATGCTCAGCTTTGAATATCAAAGGAAAAAAGAGGTTCTTGGTAGTCTGTACAAGGCAAAAATTATATCCTGGCTTACAGAGATAAGAAAGAAGTCTTTAGATTTTACTAGAGTATTTAAACATGGTGGGTTGGAAAGAATGGAACTATTTATTAGTCATGATCACAGAATCTGGAATTAGAAAGGAATTTCAAACATCAGTCAAAGACCACTACAGCCCAAGGAATAATTTATTCCTTTTGCATTCGCTTATTGCCATGCCCACATGAACACAGCAAGGAAGGCGGATACTCTGTGCCCAGTTCACAGAAGGCAAAATGAAGTCTTACAAGACTTACTCAAGTTTGCTTGGTTGGTCAAAACAGTAATGGAAAAAAAAAAAATGATGTTCCTTGAGTTCCTAGTTCACTCTCTTCTTAACAAAGTATTTCCCTCCTTCTCCAAATTTAGAGGGAGGTCTTTTACAGAAAACTCTCATTTTCCTTGTTAAATGTATATTGGTTCCTTATCACAATGCAATTTTTTAAGAACCCTAAGTAGAGAGTTCCAAGGGACTGGAAACATTTGGGATAAGTCCTCAATGACTCCTCACACAGTCCTCAATGTTCTCACACAGTTCGGCATAACAGAATCACCACAAAAGTAGGACAATGAAGACAGATTGGAACAAAGATGTTTGTTTGCTTTAATCCTTCTTGCCTGGATACCTTCCCAACAGAAGCCACTTATACTACAACAGTGAGATGAAGTGAGGGTTTGGGTCACTTCCCAATTGGTCAAGCAAGTAATTGAGCCCCAAATACTTTAAGATGTATTTTTTCAAAATCTTCTGTTATAGTTTTTTATTTATTTGTTTGTTTGTTTATTTATTTATGATTTTATTTATTTATTCATAGACACAGAGAGAGAGGCTGAGACACAGGCAGAGGGAGAAGCAGGCTCCATGCAGGGACCCCGACGTGGGACTCGGGTCTCCAGGATCACAGCCCAGGATGCAGGCGGCGCCAAACCGCTGCGCCACCGGGACTGCCCCCTTGTTTTTATTTTTAATGCGAAAGCTGATTCCAATGAAAAAGTGA